>NC_091123.1:115689626-116008792 GCF_040183065.1 Periplaneta americana
TAACCTGATACAAGGCTGAACAAGGGAACGAACTTACTGCTTCCAGACATCGATTACATGTTAAAAATACATCACGGTGCTTGGACAGCAGTGAAGTCAAGCATGACTTGAATCTTAGTACATTCAGAAGCGAAAGAATTGTTATTGGACTATTAATTTTGATCGTCTTCTGTTGTGGCTCAAGTGCTAACATTTCCAGCTACAAATACAAAAGCCTCAGGTTCGATTTCCGAATAAAATTATAGGGAGACTTACGTATCTAACTTCTTTAGGGACTAGATTTGTTTTTCCTCCGTCCTGTGGTTTTCATGTTAATTTCAACTGTGACATTGACTACGCTGCTTGTCATATATGACAATCACGCTATTTGTGAAAGTCTAAAGTTGGATTATTTCTTTAAAAAGTGATTACGGAATGGGGAAACATGAGGAGGACGGGGTTGGATTGTATACATGTAATCCAGTTACATGACACCGAAATCAATTTCATTCAGGGCGAGAAATATTTACTACGTTTCTGATTTCACTTAATTTTTAATTTCGAAGTGCAATATAAGGAAACTAGTGTGATTTTTTTTTTTGTCAGTCATTCAATATTTTTATTATATTTTTTTTCAGTAGGCCTACTCCTGTACATACTTTTACTTTTTGTTTCCTTTTCTTTTACTTTTTGGACGATTTTACATAATTTCTTACATTTATTTTTCAGTTTCTACTCCTTAATACATTTTCTGTACGATTCTGTTACTTTATTTCTTACATTATTATTATTTTTTTACTTTATATATATATGCTTAACTGATTTGAATTTTATTTTAAAATATGGTAATGAAGATTACGGCAGTGATGATTCATGATTTAAATATTTTCAATCCGTCATTTGTCTTTGTGATAGAGGGAAACCATGAAAAACCTCATTGTCTGTCAGATTTGTCATTTACGAAATTTGAATTCGGGACCTCCTGAATGCGAGGCTAGTGAATTATCACTGAGCCATCTCTCTCGGTTTTATTTGTTTTATTTATTTTATTGTACTCTTTTTACTGTATTTATTTTATTTGTCTTTCATTCGTTAAATTTTTTGTCCATATTAATTTATCCCCTTTCAGTATATTTCTTTCTCTATCTTATTACTTATGGCTTTTAAAGAAGCCGCAGGTTCATTGCCACCCTCACATAACCCCGCCATCGGTCCCTATCCTGTGCAAGATTAATGCAGATCTGTCTGTCTGTCTGTCTGTCTGTCTGTCTGTCATCTCCACAAGATGTCAGAGACTGTCGGACATTGTCTAGTTTAACAAATAAACTAAAATTGCACTTTTTCAATTCAGATTCTTTTCAGTTATAAACCCTTTTCTCTGCTATAGTTTTGTGTGTGTGTATATATATATATATATATATATATATATATATATATATTTTTTTTTTTTTTCTTTTCCTTCCTTTCTCCTTTTTTGTTCTCATGATCACCAGATGAATTTATTATCATATCCTTTTTATTGTGAATTTTATTTAATTTTCCTATTTCTTTTCTTTTTTATTATTATTTTATTATATTCCATTTTGTTATATTCTTCCTTACGTTTTCCATATTAACTATTTGTACTAAATGAGTTGCTTTTATTATATTCCAATGTATTTTACTTTCTTTTTTTCTATTATGGTATTATTTTCATGTTGTTTAGTGTCGATTTTATTATGCTATTATTACTATTATTTTTTTTACTTTATCCATTCTCCTGTAACTTCATCCCTCTTAGTCCCAAATATTTTCCTAAGAACCTTATTGTCAAACACCCTTAATTTCTGTTTCTCTGTCAAAATGGGAGTCCAAGTTTCATAACCATACAGAACAACAGGTAATATAACTGTTTTATAAATTCTAATTTTCAGACTTTTTGATAGCAGACTAGATGACAAAAACCTTCTCAACCGAATAATAACAGGCATTTCCCATATTTATTCTGCGTTTAATTTCATCCCGAGTGTCATTTATCTCTGTTACTGTTGCTCCAAGATATTGAAATTTTTCCCCTCTATAAAGAATAAATTTCCAATTTTTATATTTCCATTTCGTACATATTCTAATCACGAGACATAATCATATGCTTTGCCTTTTCGGAATTTACTTCCAAATGTATCGTTTTACTTGTGTAAAGTAAAATTTCCTTACTTTCCCTAACCATTTGTGGATTTTCTCCTAACATATTCACGTCATCCGCATAGACAAGCAGCTGATGTAACCCGTTCAATTCCTAACCCTCTCTATTATCCTAAACTTCCCTAATGGCATATTCTAGAGCGAAGTTAAAAAGTAAAAGTGATAGTGCATCTCTCTGCTTTAGCTCGTAGTGAATTGGAAAAGCATCAGATATAAACTGGTATCTGCTGTACGTTTCACTGATACACATTTTAATTAATCGACCTCGTTTCTTGGGAATACCAAATTGAATAAGAATATTACATAAAAACTTCTAAATTCAGCTGAAAAAAGAGCACATTAGTTTCGAGTAAATACGGTATTTAACTCTAAAATCCTACAGATTAATGAACTAAAACTTAAATCTAAAAAGTGTAAAATGTAGCCTAACGCTTTACGATAACGAGGAAGTCACACTGTTGTTCGGAACACGTCGTTAGTTGACTTGTAGACTACGCTTAAAATAACCGGTCCTTAATTTATAATATACAGTTTCTAATACACCACAAACTCCTAGAAAGTATTTTACCATCGAAAGAATGAAGCAAGTGTACAGTTTCCTCTCTGTTTATGTTTTTCTTTATTCTCAGCTAGATGAATAAAATAAGACTATATTAACTATGCGTGAAATTCTTTCGCATCATCGTTTAGAAAGTTGCATGTGGGTTACAGATTAAATAATGTTTAGTGGGTAATTCATTACGCAATATTCAGAAAAAAATATGAAGAAGGTTGTCGATTTTTGTTATCCTGTTTTACCAGTCTCATATTAATAGTGAATAGAGAATGTGGGATTCGAGTGCTTTTCTTATATCGAAAAGGATTAAGGATTATGAGGAGAATGTGATATACAGTATAGCTGTCAATATAGTGGTTAAAGCGCTGGAAGTATAATCCTATGCAACCGGGTTCGATCCCCGTCGTACCCCCGATTTATAACTTGTGTTGGGCAAGCCCGTGGTCCTTCTAGCACAGGGGTTTTCTCCGGGAGCTGCGGCTCCTCTGTGGCATCCCACAAAATCTCCATCATAACATCACAGTCTAGTATATACAGCCATGAAGCTTGAGTTGTGAGAGTACTAGGAACAATAGACTGTGCAGGTACTATTTCGCATTGTCTGTGATGAGGCGGTAGTAGCGATCCTAGTGGTTAGCAACTATCTATGGATGCATATTTACTACCAATTGAGCTTCGTGACTGTATATACTAGACTATGATAACATCTCATCGCGGGTGTAGCATAGACCAGACTCCTATGGCGCAACATGAGTAACAATTCTGTCGGTAAATTGGTCTACACAACTTCATGTGGGTGAATGACGAACAGTCAAGTACCTGTTGTTAGAAAAAAAAAAGATATGCTGTATAGTCTAAAGTAAACCCCAAAGTTAGAAATCTAGAAGATAAGATATTCTCATATAAATTGAGATTGTGATATGTACCTTAAGCGGTGGTTGGATAATGGTGCAAATTTTTATATTAGTTATGAAAGGAACTATTCCGAACGATTTATCTAGAGCAGTGGTGGTCAGCATTCGCTGAAATGGGTAAAGGGTAAGGGTAGCAACGAAATATGCTCCGTCGTGCAGAAGAGAGAGAGAGAAAGACTGCATACCCGCTAGCAGCCACGGATGCACGCCAATGGCTCTCTTATCCGCGGGTAAGAGACGCTAGCCCGAGGGTGCACTGTGCTGATGACTTCTGATCTAGAGGCTAAGATGATCTGATATAGATTGGCAATGTGATATGTAGCTTAAAAGGTGGTTGGATTATGGTGTAATTTTTTGTATTAGTTATAGAAGGAATTGTTCCTAACGTTGCCGACCTGCATACTAATTACACATTCAGAAATTGTGGTACATACACAGAAATCATAAATTAGCTTGGAAAGAGTAGCGAATTTTCCCCTCTGAAGACTTGGGTTTGAAATGACCGAGACATTGTGGTGGACGAAGGCAGATTTGGAAGCGTGTTTTCTTTGGTTTTTCTTTTCCACTGATATCATTCCACTGTTTGTTCATGATTCATACGTCGAAATGTATTCAATGGACAAGTTCTGATGTCACTATGATATTCCTAGGAGTAGACAGACTATCGACAGAATATTTAGCAACTAGCGGGTGCAGGACACTGATGACCAGTGTGAATTCAGCGGGAATCTGTCTCCCCTCCCCCACGGAGAGTTCAGATTTTTTTAACTAAATACGAGTAATATAATTTACAGAAAAGAACAATCCGAGGCTTAATGTGGAACTAACGTAACTGCAATTGATGTTTTATTCACAACAAAATTCTTAACAGTCATTACGTTTAATTCAAATAAACTATATCATTATGTTTTGCACTTTCGAATTGTATTTTTTACAAGACTGTTTGGAACTTAGTTACGATTTTTTGTGGGTAAGTAGAAGAACGAAGTATTATCGACTTGTGTAAAGTTCTAAAAATTTTAATTTTTGTAGTTACGTTAGTTTCACACTAAGCACTCGAATTAACATCGGCTTTACGAGAAGAACTCTTCAGAGCAGCAGTTAATAAAATCATAATCGCGAAGATGATCGCTAACATCCGGGATGGATAAGCATCTCAAGAAGATGAAGAAGATATAGAGCAGTGGTCGTCAGCACTAGCTGAAATGGGTAAAGGGTAAGCGGTGCAACATGATATGCCCCGTCGTGCAGCAGAGGTAGAGAGCATACCCGTCAGCAGTCACGGATGCATCATAGTGCAGTCTCTTCTCCGCGGTTAAGGGACGCTAGCCCGAGGGTGCTGTGTGGTGATGACCGCTGATAGAGTGTAATGAAAAGACATCCATAACTTTAACCCATTGTTGTATGAGGGAAAATTATATTTTACACCTGCTTTGCAACTGACCATTACGTTCGCCAGTAAACATTTTTTGATTTAAAGCCTTTAAAAATTGAAGTGCGCATTAAATTCGAGTAAATACGGTAGGCCTAAATGTATTTCACCACTTAATATAAAATTATAGTCATTACTTTTAAAACTAGAACTCAAGTATTCCAACATGAAATCACAAAATGTTTTCTAGAGCAGAGAGACTTTATGACAGTACACTTGAAATAGAGAGACATGTTGGCTTACCAATGAAGAAAGTTCCATGTGCCTTCAATGCTAAATGTACTCAAGAAGGAACTACAATGTATTAACATTTTTAAGTTAATGCCTAGTATTTAAAACAACTATAAATGAATGAAAGATTCATTTCTTTAATAGACGCCATTTTTCCACGTTCTCTTTTACATAGACTATCTCTGGTGTTAGGTAAGATCTGAATTATTATTTCTTCTGTTCCATCAACCCTTTCCCGGTATAGTATGAATACCTCCCGGGGATAAGGTCTGAATTCAACATTCAATTCGACGAGAGAGTAAGCAATAAGAAGTGAAGGGGCAGTTTGTTGAGATGCCTAACGTAATAAGCAGGTTTAACGTTACGTAGAAGCTACGGGGTGACTTTAAATACCGCCTGGACGTTTGTTCATTGTTAGCGTAATTGGCTTTGTTGCTTTAAATGTAGACTAGGCGTTGTGAAAATCACATCCCAGGATAGTTTCGCCGTGAGTTAGTTTACTTACTTTTACACGTGTGTGTGTGTGTGTGTGTGTGTGTGTGTGTGTGTGTGTGTGTGTGTGTGCGTGTTTTGTGTTTTGTGTGTGTGTGTGTGTGCGTGCGTGCTTGTGCATGTGCGAAATCAATAGGCAGATATAAATAAATGGATTGGTGGGTGGATGAATGGATGTGTTTATGTCCCAAGCAGTTTGCTCAGTTGAATTCAATAAAGTAATCTATCCCTGACCCTGACCTTCTTCTTCCACACCTCACTTTTGCCACACCTCTCTTCTTCCACAGCTCAGTGAAGTTGTTCCACACCTTCCCTTTTATTCCATACCTCCCTCTTCTTCTACAATTTCTCTCATATTCCATATATTCTCTTCAGTCTTACAGTCTCTCTCTCTCTTTATTTTTTGAAGTCAGTCCTATTTCATTCTTTAATTTACATTTCCTTTAACTCATTCGCTCATTTACTTCATAGTTTTTCATGCTTCCTTTCATTCTCATTATTATTTCTCTTGCTTTCATTAATTAATTCATTCATTCATTCATTCATCATGCTTTAATAATTCTATATTTAAGTAATTAATTCAATTCAGTCATTCGTTCATTCAATCATAATTTCATATCTTCCTTTTTTATGACTTTTACAACATTCGAAATAAGTTTTTCGCCTAATTTCATGTCAGAATTTTTGTGCTATGTTCACCGTGTAAGAGGGCACCAGTTTGGGGGAAAAATGTCCGTTATCATATCTGATACGAGCATACTGCTCCTTAGCGGCAGCGGGCCGATGCAACTCATAACATAGCATAAAGGATACAAATAAAACAACTATTGTTAATACAACATACATAATTAGCTTCAATTTTTTTCATATACACATCACAATCTACAAACATCCAAACCCGTACAATCACATGACCACAAAGCACTTAAATATTCTACACAATTCTATATAAGTAATATAATATACATCGCATGAGCCACCGACGTGGCTCAGTCGGTTAAGGCGCTTGCCTGCCGGTCTGAAGTTGCGTTCGGGCGCGGGTTCGATCCCCGTTTGGGCTGATTACCTGGTTAGGTTTTTTCCGAGGTTTTCCCGAACTGTAATGCAAGGTAATCTATGGCGAATCCTCTGCCAAATATCATCTCGCTATCACCAATCTCATCGACGCTAAATAACCTAGTAGTTGATACAGCGTCGTTAAATAACCAACTAAAATATAAAAATAATCACGTGTATGTATGTATGTATGTATGTATGTATGTATGTATGTATGTATGTTGTACATCTCGCATATTATGAAACTGCCATGAAATGGAACCAATACGAAGTCAAGATTCTTCCTCACTAAACAATAGGAAGCATCAGATTGACACTGAACAAATACCCAGGTCACCGTTATGGTCTAGTGGTTAGTGAGCTGGACATGTGACATAGGTTCTAATTCTTCTTGGGCAGATTTTTGTCGAGATTTTCTCCAAGATTAAGGTGTATGTCTGGTAACCCCATAGCGAAATATCGGAATCACCAAGCCAAAATACTATCTCGCTTTCCCCAGTTATACGATTAGATAGTTGATACAACGTCGTTAAATTACCAATAAAAACAAATCTCCATGTTCGAGGCAGAATTCGAAGCCACGACTTTTGACTCTTCTGAGGAGTCACTGAGGAGGAGATGCTCGTAAATAACCTTATGACTGGCACTTAATGATTTGAGCATTGGCAAACAGGTAGATTTCGAAGACCATGACCTCTGTTGTTTGGCAGTTTTCTCGAGAAAGTTACATACAGTTCCAACAATATTTACAGTCTCCATCCGATTTATGTGTTAAGTCAACGTTTGTGTCCCCAACACAGTTTCTACTGCACGTTGAGTTTGCGTGTTCTTATTTCGAAGATTTATACCGGCGTTTTATTTCTCATAAAAGACCGCATTGATTAACTTGTTCGCATAGTAATATGTAGAAAATTAAGCGAATTACTTCCTTATTTCACTAAACAGGTCCATCGCATTAAAGCACGTGTAATGTGAGACATTTACTCGTTAAGTTTTATAGAGACCTGTAAAATAATGTTGCAGATAGTATTTCGAAGCAGGCAGAAAGTGTGTTGCTTTGCTTTTAATCGATGAATTATTGAGCTTTCGTTCTATATTAAGTAACAGGCAAAATCATAACAAATAAAATAAAAAAAATAAAGCAGGCTATTAGCTTGTTTTATGAAAACTCCAGATTGTATGAAATTACTACTATGATCATGTTGTCAGAATGAAAGGTGAAGATAGCACATTAAGTAAATAAATAAATAATAAACAAGTAAATGAAACTAAATAAATAATAAAATACATGCATAAATAAATAAGTGTATTGCCAATCGGAAATATCTATCTCCCACGAAATCTTGTATATCTAATATCCAGTTCTTTTTCTTTTATAAATGCATAAATAAATAAGTATATTGCCAACCGGAAATATCTCTTTCCTACGAAATCATTTATATCTAATATCCAACTCTTTTTCTTTTCTAAATGCATAAATAAATATTTCCGACTGGAAATATCTCTTTCCTACGAAATCATTTATATCTAATATCCAGCTGTTTTTCTTTTATAAATGCATAAATAAATATATTGCCAACCGGAAATATGTCTCCCACGAAATCATGTATATTTAATATCCAGCTCTTTTTCTTTTATAAATGCATGAATAAGTATATTGCCAACTGGAAATATCTGTGTCCCACGAAATCGTGTATATCTATTATCCAACCCTTTTTCTTTTCTAAATGCATAAATAAATAAGTATATTGTCAACCGGAAATATGTGTCCCACGAAATCGTGTATATCTAATATCCAACTCTTTTTCTTTTCTAAATGCATAAATAAATAAGTATATTGTCAACCCGAAATATCTCTCTCCCACGAAATCATGTATATCTAATATCCAACTCTTTTTCTTTTCTAAATGCATAAATAATTAAGTATATTGCAAAACCGAAATATCTCTCTCCCACTAAATTATTTATATCTAATATCCAACTCTTTTTCTTTTATAAATGCATAAATAAATTAAGTATATTGCCAACCGGAAATATATCTCCCACGAAATCATGTATATCTAATATCCAACTCTTTTTCTTTTCTAAGTGCATAAATAAATAAGTATATTGCCAACCCGAAATATCTCTCTCCCACTAAATCATTTATATCTAATATCCAGCTTTTTTTCTTTTATAAATGCGTAAATAAATATGTATATTGCCAATCGGAAATGTCTGTGTTCCACGAAATCATGTATATCTAATATCCAGCTCTTTTTCTTTTATAAATGCATAAATAAATATATTGCCAACCGGAAATATCTGTGTCCCACGAAATCATGTATATCTAATATCCAGCTCTTTTTTCTTTTATAAATGCATAAATAAATAAGTATATTGCCAACCGGAAATATGTCTCCCACGAAATCATGTATATTTAATATCCAGCTCTCTTTCTTTTCCATAGTAAACCAAGACATTATTTTTGTGGCATCTGTGGATGTTCGTTCTTTAACATGCGTATATATATTTTTTTGTATGCACGTTGTACATAATGGAGTCTTCACTTTGTAGAAAGAAACGATACGCTTTTGTCACGGCGGAGACCAAAAACCAATTTTTATAACTAAACATTGCTTTAATTATTAAGATTTTTAGTTCAAGAATCTAATTAATTAAATCGTATCATTTAAATTTAAATTAACAATGTGTTGTTTGTAACATAAATAGAGTTAACTTTGTAGTCACAATTATTACAAAACTAGGAAGTGAACTTATATTTTCTACGCCGAGTCATTGTCAGAAAATTAAAATAATCAAACTATTTTGTACTAACGTTCTTTAATTGACAGGGACGTGATATTTTATAAATGAGTTTATTCATTCCGAAACGATAACTGATAACAAGTAGAGGGGCAAGGTTTGTAACTTTGTAACTGAAAAGTATTACAATTAATTTATACAAATATCGGAGACGAGAAAACCTAAATTTACTACATCAGATCTCTTTGAGATGTATCTATCTAGTCTATAATCATAGGTTAGATTAAAACAATTTGTAATACGTGTTCAGTCGTATAATTATACCTTAAATAAGGTTTAGAACATTCAAGATATGAATAAATAATTTCTTTTTATTTAGTGCTTAACTCAGTTTTATAACTACAAATTATAGGGGTAAAATAATGATGATACAGGAACTAAAACAACGAGATTTTATATAAAAAATAATATGGTATAAATAACCGAACTACTACCTACTTCAAAAAAAAAAAAAAACTTGTATACTATTTGCCGGTGTAGATCTTCTATTGGTACAAATATAGTAAATAATTATTCATAACTGACAAAAATAACACTCCTGCGTTGTAATAATTTTAAATCCATAGACAAGTTAAGATATTAAACATTACAGCCAGTTAGTTTGCTATATTCCTTCGACTACCGATAGTTGAAAACAGGTAAGTAGAATTGCAGTTTTCTAACCAAAATTGAGAAATAACATTTCGAAATTAAAACCCATTGATTTTCGGGTTCGCTTCCTGCTAGAGAAGTGAAGATTAATTTTTTGTCAAGAAGAACTGGACATGTGCCTTCTGTTCTGTTTTCTCTCTCTTGGAAAGTAGCCAGCACCATGCTGACTACATGGCGATTGATGAAGGAGTTCAGCTATTTGTGAACGTTTATAATTGTTCAGGATCCTGAGAGAATAAAAATTATTAAATTGAACAAAGATCGAATCATTGAAGACATTATTATTATTGTTATTATTATTATTATTATTATTATTATTATTATTATTATTATTATTATTATTATTATTATTATTAAAATACAAGTTACTTTTATCATATTTATTACAACGTAAAAATCTATACCGGTACCTAATAACTGATAGATACCATAAGTAACACTTTTTAAATTCTCTGACGTTGAAACTGAAATAACGTTTAACGAGTTCAAGATCTGAAATTACTGTAACGTTACTTAATATTTAAAATTTTATTAGATATTTTTTCATCGGCAAACAGTAATATTTATGATATTAAATGTATTACTGACAACGTTTTCGAATTTGAAATTAATGTCAAAATGTTTAAAATAGCATTATTAAAAATAAATTGTTTTATCACTTGTCTGTATACCGTAAAAGTCAATAGGGAGACATCTGAGTAGTAATATGTAAATTTTAAATCGCATAATTTTTAAAATGACCCATTCTTAGAAATTCTAAGAACTGTTAAATCAGCGGCGCTGCGGGGAGGGGGTGTTTTCTCCCAGTATTTTGGCTAATTTTACAATTATTATTAATCTGTTAGCGTATGTTTATTAACATTTTATTTTATTATCCAATCAGCAGTATTAGGTATAAATAAAATAGAGCCTTTAAGCTTTATGATAGTCTGTAGTCCTTTTTAGTTCTAGTGTCCTCCCCCAAAATATATAGGACCTACATAACGGCGTTCATGGTTAAAACACATTAGGGAGTGATTTAATTGTCGAAAAATAATAAAAAATAAAAAAAATTGAGTTTGGCAATCACATGCAGAAAATGGTGGAATTAATAGAGTTAAACTCAATACTGAAATATTGAAAGCAAACACGACTGAAAACGAAATACACTAACACATTACTTACCTTCTCTAGTGATGATAACAGATCAAATACAGTAGTGTCTCGTTAATCCGAAAATCTGGTTAATCCAAACAAAATTATTTTAAGAAAAAACAAATTTGTTGTAATAGTACAAAGTAGCGAAAAGAAAAAAAATGTATAAATTCACTCAATTTCTTTTACTTTAAAAATTATGAAAATAGCACATTCAAGGGTACCTAAACAATTAGTGTTTTCTGTACATAATTTACACATCTGTCATGCTCATAAAATCAGTAATTTTCTGTTGTAATGAAGTAACCTTTTGGTTGTGGTTCTAAAAATAGCAACAGGGTACTCCCACCACCGTCTCTCAGCGCTCGTGAATAGCATGCATTGCATTACAGGAAATATTTCGGTTAATCCGAAAATCTTGTAATCCGAATAGGTCTTGGTCCCAATTAGTTCGGATTAACGAGACTCTACTGTAGTTAATGTATTAAAACTTGTGTCATTACAAAGATAAAAGAAGCTTAAATTTCAAGATCTGTATTAATTACTTCATATTAGTAAACAGGTAAATTATTATTATTTATAAGTTTTTTTATTAATAATTTTATTAGCTGACGGGGATAGGATTAAATTTCACAATCAGAGCTAGAAAATGTAAGAATTTTCAAAGTTAAAAGTAATATCGAAATAATGGAAATTAAATAACTCACCGTGATATTACGAGTATTACATCACATACTTGCCTATGTAACTAAAAAATCGATGATAACGTATTGTGTAACCAACACCCTGTAAATCGCTTCGCTATATAAGACTTAGAAAGTTCAAGATCTGAATCAATTATGTCGCACTATTCAATAGTTGCTTCACCTTACCTATTCGATTCACACCCGATAAAACAAGTAACAACACTTCACGCAGTCGATATGGTTCACTGTGACACTATGAGCCGTGATTCAAGTTGGGCGCACTTTATAGCCGGTCCGAGACACCTTGCAAACTCATCATGTGATATCTTGGTGAGTCAAATCCAGACTCCTTCCTCCGCTGTCGATCACCTTGACGGAAACAGAGTCAAGGGTGCGATTCCAGAAACGAATAAGTGAAGAGAGTTACACTAGTATCCTTGGCGGAACGTAACGTCCTCGTAGTCACCAGGGCGATGTACCGACGGGATGCGTGCTCTGTACCGCTGGACCGCATGAATGGGACTGGCGACGACTGCCTTGTCCTCAACTACCAGATACCAGTCTGTAATTCCGGGGAGGGAAGGGACACTGTACAGTGAAAGTGGAAATACTGAAAAGTATGATTCGAGCTAGTGGAAACGGTTTGCAATTGACGAGAAATAACTTATGGATTGTTTGTTCTTTGTATTCTTTACCGGAAAATTCCGTCACGCTGCAGACGATTACAAATGTTTGTGTAACGTAATGTTTGTGCGTCGTCTACCGGATCCGTGTTGGTTAACTCGACCTTTACTTTTCCTTGTCCTCCTTCGGGTCACATTCTGCGTGACGGAGAACGCTCTAGTTCTTGATCCTAGAGTCATCTTTAGGGACCGGATTTTTATGTAATATCAAGGTGTGAAATATGTACATATTTATGTACGAAAAATAAGCTGAATATGTACCAAAATATGTAAAATCATGAAAATATTTCATATCAATATCTGCGCTGGTTTGTATCGTTTGTAGTCTGGTACAATTTTTAATTTTCTGTTCTTCATGACGATTTCTACTGTTTCTGGTGCTCTTCCACCGTTTCTGAGTATCATAAATTCTGTCTTGTTTACATTTATATCAAATTTGTTTCTATTGCATCATTTTACCATGATGTTTATTATTTCTTGTAACGTTGTAAGGTCTTTAGACCCTACTACGGTTTATCTTGTCTCAGTAGCAATAAAACCAAGTCCCTTCAAATGAGGGTGGAGATTATAGGAGGGTTGTAAATTTTCAGGATTCCTTTCAAAATTTTATTGTACAGGCTCCCGGAACTCAGTTTCTTCAAAGACAAGCTCAGTGACGGAACTACACAGTATGAAGAGAGATATTTTGTTATTTTATTTTGCGCTACAGAATGTATCAACTAGTCCCTTCCGACACTGGATGGATGGACGGCACCGCTCCACTCCCCCATCGCCATAACAACATAGACGAAGTAAGACATATCTCCTTTCTCTCTCTTTTCACAGTTCATTCATTCATTTTATTCCATAGATCTTACATGAACAATGAAGCTTTAAGATGTGGAACGAGTCAAAATTTTACAATATTACAATTACAATTTTTACAAATGTTTATAGTTTTGTAATTGAGTAATTTTCTACAATTTTTACAATTTTGTGCAATTTTGTACAATATTTTGGCGAGATGTAGTGAGATGAGGTGAGGTCCGAGGATTCGCCAAAATATTACCCGGCATTTGCCTTTTGGTTGGGGAAAACCTCGGAAAAAGCAAACCATGTAACCAAATCAAAGGGGTTGCTGCCAAGGACTCGCCATAGACCATCCGGCTTCAGTCCCACGGCTGTGGAAAACCTCGGAAGAAACCAAAGACCAAAGGGGGATCCAACCCAAGCCCGAACGCAGTGAGACATGATAAATCACACAGCCTTTACTATGTCGTCCGCTTATGCGTATGAGATTATTCCTTTCTTGATTTTTACAATACAAAGTAGTTGTATGAGAAAGGTTGCCTTTTGTTCACTCATATTTACAGTGGAAGATTGCCTTTTGTTCACTCATATTTACAGTGGAAGATTGCCTTTTGTTCTCTCATATTTACATTGGAAGGTTGCCTTTTGTTCACTCATATTTACAGTGAGGGGTGAGAAAGGGGTGAGTGCCTCTTCTACTTCCTGGAACTAAGTTGTTATGTTTCGTCCCGAAATATATTCTTTCTCGGGTAGGTAAAAAGGCTTTTTAAATCTATATACAGTATTTCAAATTGTAAACTTTCCCAGCAAAAGTTTTCTTTTTCCTTTTAAAGAAGTGTTTCCTGGTTGAGTGTAAGAGAAGGCCTTACGGCCTTAACTCTGCCAGGTTAAATAAAGCCATTATTATTGTTATTATTATTATTATTATTATTATTATTATTATTATTATTATTATTATTAAAATGAATAAAACCCCAAAATATGTAGATTTATGTAATACCAAGCCATAATATGTAATGTGGGATAAATATGTAAAAATATGTAGTATAAAATTTTAATATATTAATGGTAATTACAATATTCGCAAGGATTTGATATTTATATACGGTTAGGTTGAAAGGAATCCGGTCCCTAGTCATCTTGCACACAGCCATCATTGCAAAGCGCAGATACTTTAGTTCTTAGAATTTCTACTTCATTATTCACTTTTCAGGAAGGTCTCCTTCTTCTTCTTTTTCACTTCAGGAACTGGCCTTGAAGCCTGTTCCGACTTCACAATGACTCCTTCCAACGTTTCCTTGGTCTTCCTTGGTATCTTTTTCCTTTTGGTCTATATGTTAATATTCGTCTTGGAATTCGGTTGCTATCCATTCTCTCTAGATGTTCAATCCACTGCTCTCTGAAACTACGAATCTCTTCTTCCAGTGATACCACGTTTAGTTTACTTCTTATATCTTTATTCTTAATTCTATCTAGCCTAGTGCAACCCTTGACCGATCTTAGGAACTTCATTTCAGATGCTTGCAATTTCTTTCTGTCACTGCTTGTGAGAGTTCAGGTCTCTGATCCATATAACAGAACTGGTACTGCTGTTACATTATAAAACTATGTTTGTGTGTCTTTCTTATTTTATCCTTCAGTGGTTTATTGTACCACATATCTGTTGGAACATTGGAAGTTTCTTTCTCCCTTCACTTGTGTGTTTATAAGTAAGTGACTTCAAATCCTAAGTATTTGAAACTAGTGACCTGTTCTATAAGTGTATAATTTAAAATAATTTTAGTACTGACACTATTTTCCATTAAAGCCATTGTCTTTGTTTTATGTACTGAAGTTTTAAAATTATAGCCTACATCTCACTTATTCTTTGTAACTGATATATTGATTTCTGTAGATCATCTTCACTTTTATTTATTAAAACCTGGTCATCCGCAAATAGCATCGTCTTAATACTAACATTGGGAGTAATTTTAATATCATTAGGTGATCTGTTGTTACACTCTCTAAGAATGTCATCCGTATAGATTAAAAACAAACTTGGTGAAATATTACAGCCTTGTCTTACACCTTGATTAATTGGAATATCCTTACTATATTTGCCGTGAATAATTTCAAGGGAAAAATTGTTCCGGGGCCGGGTATCGATCCCGGGACCTCTGGTTGAACGTACCAGCGCTCTGCCAACTGAGCTACCCAGGAACTCCACCCGACACCGTCTCAACTTTTCCCTTTATATCCACACAACTCGCGTGGGCTGACGAAACGCCAGAGACCCACATCGAGTGCACACAATCTCTGTGTGACCTTGAATTGTGGTTTTCTGTTAACGTACACAGTGATGTATATATTATGCAAATCTAGTCTTTCAGGTAAGGCTCCCTGTAAAGCAGATTTGAATAATTTCAAGGGAAAAATTGTTCCGGGAGCCTTACCTGAAAGACTAGATTTGCATAATATATACGTCACTGTGTACGTTAACAGAAAACCACAATTCAAGGTCGCACAGAGATTGTGTGCACTCGATGTGGGTCTCTGGCGTTTCGTCAGCCCACGCGAGTTGTGTGGATATGAAGGGAAAAGTTGAGACGGTGTCGGGTGGAGTTCCTGGGTAGCTCAGTTGGCAGAGCGCTGGTACGTTCAACCAGAGGTCCCGGGATCGATACCCGGCCCCGGAACAATTTTTCCCTTGAAATTATTCAAATCTGCTTTACAGGGAGCCTTACCTGAAAGACTATATTTGCATAATATATACGTCACTGTGTACGTTAACAGAAAACCACAATTCAAGGTCACACAGAGATTGTGTGCACTCGATGTGGGTCTCTGGCGTTTCGTCAGCCCACGCGAGTTGTGTGGATATAAAGGGAAAAGTTGAGACGGTGTCGGGTGGAGTTCCTGGGTAGCTCAGTTGGCAGAGCGCTGGTACGTTCAACCAGAGGTCCCGGGATCGATACCCGGCCCCGGGACAATTTTTCCCTTGAAATGATTCAAATCTGCTTTAAAGGGAGCCTTACCTGAAAGACTAGATTTGCATTATATTTGCAGTGTTCAATATTAATGATAATTTTCGTGTTTCTGTAGATACTTTTCAATATGTCCATGAAATGATTAGGATAGCCTCTTCTATACATTTCAGGAAGGTTTCGTTATTAAACAAAACGCATGACTGACTTTAAGAGAAGATTGAATTGACCAAAATTGAGATGTTACCATTTCATTTTTTTTTTTAATCTTTTAAACTATTCAAAACAGTAAGTCCAAAAAACTGTATATAGGCCCTATGTGTCATGCATAATATCTCACATTAATTTCATTCTGATTGGATGCTACGAGTGTATTGATGAGTTGTTTGATTTTTTTTTTTCGTCAACTCAAAACATTGGTTTTTAGAATTAGATTTATTTATTAGGGTTTAGATAGTACATCAGGCCTTCTCTTCCACTTCATCCATAAATCAAGCTGAGGTCCAAGATAATTCATAATAAATGTAATAAAATTATTACATTCAATGATATTAGCTATATGATCAATCCCACAGATGTTAGTAATAATATAACATAGTTTACAATTTGAAAACATACACTACTCGTAATGTAGAATATACAGTAATAAATAAAAATAACGCATACGGAGTTAACGAAACAATATTACAAGTAAGAACAAATATTAAACTAAATAAATCTTAAAGGAACAAAAGAAAATACTAAATTAATTATAAACATTACCCTAAACACAGGTATAAGTACAAAGC
This sequence comes from Periplaneta americana, assembly GCF_040183065.1. Lineage (NCBI taxonomy): Eukaryota > Metazoa > Arthropoda > Insecta > Blattodea > Blattidae > Periplaneta > Periplaneta americana. The sequence continues at coordinate 115,706,967 of NC_091123.1, forward strand.
TTTCATATTTTCAGAATTTCCCAGTCTAAATAACTAATAATTGAAGTTGAAATCAATTTAAAGAAAAAACACGTCACTTTAGGTATTGAGGGGGAAGTCTGATCCACTGAATTATTATACGAATATATAATGATCCATTTGCTTTATAAACTTAGAATTAGCTTAATTGATTAATATTTACCATAGGCTAAGAATTATTATTATTATTATTATTATTATTATCATCATCATCATTATCATTAAAGTAGTCTGGCTGACCGGAAGAGAAGGCCCGCTGGTCTTAGCTCTGTCAGATTAAATAAGACATGTCAAGTGCGGGCATTTCTAACCTTTAATCTATTTTAAGCCTTTGCCTGTATGCGATTCTGTAAGCGGAAGGTCTCTAGAATGCTTGTCAGAGGATAGGATAAAAGCACTTGACATCCCTGGATTAAATAAATAATAATAATAATAATAATAATAATAATAATAATAATAATAATAATAATAGTTATTATTATTATTACTCTATTATTGTCTCTAAAATCGCATTTTACAGTAATGTTTGTGCTAATACAGTATTAGCTAATCTCTATTGATTAGGATATTAATATTTATAATAAAAAGGTAAATAAATAAAAATAAATAACAAATAAATGAATAAAGAAACAAGCGAATAAGTAAATAATTGCTGCTGTATAAGCCTCTAAGACGCAAGGATTCCTGAAGTGTCGAAACTGTATTTCTGATTCAGAAGCCTTTCTTACACAACGTTTGTCCATTTTAAATACAGGATCTGGCAAGAGCTGGTTCAAAGTCTTGAGAAATAGTTAGCCAATCTTTGATTTGGCTATTTCAGATTAAGTAAGAATTTTACTTAAAATCGTGACAAGCAGTGGCTTTTTTGCTGGTGATTCGTACTAGTATAACGTAATAGCACCTTTTTCACGCAGCAATGCAATTTTAATTAGTAGTTACGGAGAACATGTCACTCATACCAGTGGAACTTGGTACTAATTCACAGAGCAAATTTTATACTCCATGATGATTAACATTGCAATCAAATAATAGAGAAATACCGATACTTTAATTTATTAAAATAGTATTGCTGACAAGTATCTTGCCGCTCTTGACCAAACTGTTTTTTCTGTCTTCATTCTTGATTTTCTCTGATCTATTATGAACTATGAATCTTGTAATTATTCTACGAAAACCACACACTCATTGTGGACCGATAAAAGATTATATACTCCTTAATGACAATCCATTTTCTCCGATGATTTGATGGCCAAGCACCCATCTTAATACAACGTTTTATCCAATAGGAGTGAAAGGATTTGAAAACACTACTACATTAGTAACAAAGTGAAGTATAAGACATGGGTGTTGTCCATAGCCAAAGTGACGTCTTCTGTTTCAGTACCGTATGTATAAAAAGGGCACTCATACTGGCTCCACACCTCTTATCCGTTCTTCATGTTGAACTAGGTAGGGATAGGGTGACCATATGTGCCTTTTCCCCCGAACATATTCTCTTTTTTAAGCCAGTTGAAGTGTTCGAGCGGATTTTTGGGGAAATCAGAAAATGTCCTCCTTTTTCAGAGTTACTTCAAAAACATTAATCCAAAAATCGTGCGTCATGGTTCATGTATACTGGACACAGATTTCAAATCTCATGATACTGGTACTTCCAACAGAATTAGGGAATCTTGTCAAATTATGTTTGGTGTAAATATTTTATGGATTCATCACTATTGGTGGTTGTTGTTCTGAGCTGTTAAAGTTGACAGAATTCTTCTTTTATATTCTAAGCCATAATGATAAAATTGAGAGAGTATTTTATTTGGTAAATACTCAGTGGACAAAAGAGGACAATTTGAAATAGAAACCATAAACCATAGAAACCATAAAAGTACCGGTACTCATCAGTGTTCGGTATAATTTGATACATTTAAATTGTGTTGAATTTAATCGTTAGTTGTTAAAAAAATACAAACTATTACATGAAATAGGGTCATTAGAGAAATATTCCTGATATTTAAACAAAATCCAGTTTTAGTTCAGAATATTTGTAGTGAGAAAGAAAATAAACGTAATTTAGAGTTGATCCGTGAAGATAATATTGATGTTTAACCAGATGATTGTAGACGATGTTTGAAACTATTTTAATTAGGTAATGTAAGGTAACCCTAAGAATTTAAGAATATAAAAAAGCAAACTAAATATTTTATAACATAGCATTTTTGAAAATGATTTGAACACGCAGATCATATTATTCAGCCAACAGTACCGACCGGTACGTTAGATTATAGAATATATTATATTAGCCAAGTTAGTAATAGACTTGTACATTTGGGAGTGTTTAGTTAGGACCTATTAACTATAAGGCATGTAATGCCGAAATGTCCTCTTCTTTATGAAGATCTTATGTTCACCCTAGGTATGAGTGCGTTCACTTGTGAACAAGTGAACAGTTTTACTATGCTCCATATCTTTACGTAAAAGGGATTGTTGACCAACAGCGTGTGGAATGCGAGGGGAAGACAAGGAGAACAGGGGGAGTGCAAGGAGAAGAGGAAGACAAACAGAACAAGGAAATACAATAAAATCAAGGAGAAGAAAAGGAATAGAAGGAGATCAAGGGGAATACAAGGAGAACAAGGGGAATACAATAATAACAAGGAGAATACAGTTAGAACAAGAGGGTTAGATGAGAACAAGGACAATACGATGAGAAAAAGGAAAATAAGATAAGAACGGAGAAATAAGATGAGAAACAGGAAAATTGAAGGAGAACAAAAAAAATTCAAGAAGAATAAGTGTAATTCAAGGAAAACAAGTAAAATGCAAGGCGAATAAGGGAAATGCAAGAAGAACAAGGTTAATGCAAGGAGAATAAGGAAATGCAAGAAGAAAAGGGTAATGAAAGAAGAACAAGTGGAATGCAAGGAGAACATGGCGAACACAAGGAAAACAATAGTGGTCGCAGTTTTACGTGATAGTAAATTCTCAAGTTACTTCCTCTCCCATAGGCTACGTAGTGAGAAGAAAAACACAGTTCTGTGTCAAAATAAGTTTGGGCTTGATAAACTCCACTTACACTTGGAGCAAGGATATTCGAGGACTGCAAGCGAAGAATAAAAAAGAAGAAACAAGTTTCGCATTTTATGTGAAAGATTCTACTAATCATTGAATAAATGTGACTGATCATCACTGAGTCATAACTTAAAACTCATTCCGGTAAGGATTTTAAACCGACGTTACAGATTCTCTGGATCAGACTCGTTGGTAATATGGGCAACTTGGCGCATAACTATCACCTAACAATACAAATGGAACAATAGTCTACTAGATAAGGAACGCCTTCAGTAGCTAAGCAGCGGAAAAAATCTCTATTTTAACTCCGAGAATCCAACCCGAGAAATGAGCAAATGCTGGGTAACTTTAGGTGCTGGACCCCGGATACATTTCACCGGCATTATCACCTTCATCTCATTCAGACGCTAAATAACCTGAGATGTTGATAAAGCGCTGTAAAATAACCTACTAGAATAAAATAAATCCAACCCGAGCTCATAATTCTGTAACTGAAGTTGTGTAGTTCTTGAGTTACATCCCTCATCACATATTACAGATTGATCAGCCTAATGCACTTTCAAGACAAATTTTATAAATTTTACTCTGCTGCCATCTAGCCACTGCAAAAGAAGTCGCGCTATAACTCTGATGAAGTTGCATGGAGTAATAGCACAGTATAGTATATACAGTCACAAAGTTCAATGCGTAGGGAATATGCATCCATAAATGGTCGCTACTATCGCCTCATTACAGACAATGCGAAATAGCACCAGTACAGTCTATTGTTCCTAGTTCCCTCAACAACTCAAGCTTCGTGACTGTATATACTAGACTGTGGTAATAGCTTTCGACTGTACTTCCATCTAGCGATCGTTACCAAAAAATTCATTTTCGACTCTGAAGGCCCTGGTGGTTCTTTTTTATATGTTCTCGTTTCATAACATGAGAATGACCAATCTGATTTATATATATGTATATATATATATATATACATTATGTGTGTAATCAGGGTTTACACTTAATAATAATAATAATAATAATAATAATAATAATAATAATAATAATAATAATAATGATTTATTTTAGCTGGCAGAGTTAAGGCCGTAAGGCCTTCTCTTCCACTCAACCAGCAAAAAGTGTATATATACATATGCATGAACTTACAAAGAATCCAACAATTTGATTTAGATGAGAGTTACATGTATACAAAAGTTATTTACAAATTAAAGAACAAAATACTATGAACTATTAATTAAACACTGAAATAAACTGTGTAGCAGAATTAAACTAAAATACATAGAATGTTAATATATTTCAAATAATATTAGATAATAGAAAGAGATTATTACGAGACAATTAAAATACAGCACAATCAGGATGATGTCTAAAGAAAAAAGTAACAATGTAGTCAGTGATAGTTTAAATCAATATGATTGGAGTGAAATGCTAATAAGGTTATCTTTTAAGCTGTTCTTAAAGGTGTTTATTGTCTTGCAGCCCCTAATACTTTGTGACAAGGAATTCCATTGACGCGAGGTGGATATTGTAAAAGATGATGAATAACAAGATGTTCTATGAAGAGGTATACTTAGCGTGCCACAGATAAGTGATCTGGTATTTACGTCGTGGTTAGAGTATAGATAAGAGAAACGAGACGAAAGGTAATTTGGTGTTGAAGTGTGAAGAATTCGAAAGAGTAAAGACAAAGAGTGTAAAGTTCTACGTTCTTTAAGTCGGAGCCACGAGAGACTTGCGAAGGACGGTGATATGTGATCATACCGTCGGATGTTGCACACGTATCTGACGCACATATTCTGAGCTCGCTGTAACTTGACTGAGAGTTCAGAACTTAGGTCACTTAACAAAACGTCACAATAATCGAAGTGCGGCGTTACTAGGGTTTGCACTAGGGTAAGTTTTAGTTGCTGGGGCAAGAAGTTTCTCAAGCGACGCAAACAGTGAATGGAGGAACAGATTTTTTTATCGTTTCTTTAACTTGAAAATTCCAACTTAGATTATTATCAAAAAAGAAGCCAAGATTTTTTACGACAGATGAATAAAGGATTAGCGTGTTGTTAAGGGTAACAACTGAAAGATTACTGCTATTAAAGGAGTTAACTAAACGCTTATGTCCAATAATTATGGCTTGAGTCTTACTTGGATTAAGTGCGAGTCCGAAATTGGCCGCCCAAGTGGAGACAGTGGCTAGGTCACAATTTAACTTGTCAATCGATTCATTGATCGTATTGGGTCTGGAATGTATGTAAAGTTGTAGGTCGTCGGCATAGAGGTGATATCGGCAATACTGTAAGTTCTTTGATACGTCATTAATGTAGATAGAGAAAAGTAGTGGTCCTAATACGGAGCCCTGCGGCACTCCCGCCTTTGTGCATCTCCATTGGGAGATGGTTGTGAGGTAATTCCAAAGATGTTCCGGAGTTGAGATTGGGATAATTAGTTTATTGGGGTTTTTCGACTGTAAGGTGAATGTCAGATAATTACTGACTAATTCTCAGCATCACCTCGTCAAATACCATTTCGTTGTCACTAATTTGACGCTAAATAACCTAATATTTGGTACAGCGTCTTTAAATAACCGATTAAGAAAAGTTAATTCCAAAATAGTTTTACTTGTATCACGACTGTATAATTAGCATATGTGACTTTCTTCTACTGTCAACAACTTAAAATACGAATATCTGCGATCTTTGAAGATTTGTTGCATCTTGTTTTCTTACTTTGTTTTCCAGATTGTCTGTAGTTTCAATCGAGACATTGCCTATAAGTGACAATTATCGATAAAATAAGAAACTTGTTAACACGAGGAACCGTGAGTTAAATTTTAGTTGAATTCTTCATATAAGAAATGGGTCTGTAGTTTCACCTTTCTTCCAAAAGATACTATACTAAGAATTTATATTGATTCTTAAAACTTAAATGCACTGGATCGGTTTCGAAACCGCGAAATACAGAATGTTGCCCACTATATCTTTGGTAAAGAAATTTAGAAGTTGGAATAGAAAAATTAGCTGTTTTCAGGTTCTGAGCAGTTGTCTTGGTTCTTCTCTACTACACAAGGCTCATTTTGTACCCATTTTCATCTTCTGCACTACAGAGAGATTTTTTCCGTACCCGCGGAGAATTCATTGTTCCATCTAACGGACGAGAATGCTGTGATTCCCGCAAACGAAAGCAGTAATAGATGGGTAGGAATACGAATAGAATATGTTATTCATATCGTCGTTGTTCCTGAAATAACTCCTATGTGCAAAATATAAAATTTTTCAGTAGGAGGAAAAAACACATTTATTCTTCCTATTGCAGCTGTACATAGGAGACTGTGAACTCTTACTTACTTACTTACTTACTTACTTACTTACTTACTTACTTACAAATGGCTTTTAAGGAACCCGAAGGTTCATTGCCGCCCTCACATAAGCCCGCCAGCGGTCCCTATCCTGAGCAAGATTAATCCAGTGTCTATCATCATACCCCACCTCCCTCAAATCCATTTTAATATTATCCTCCCATCTACGTCTCGGCCTCCCTAAAGGTATTTTTCCCTCCGGTCTCCCAACTAACACTCTATATGCATTTCTGGATTCGCCCATACGTGCTACATGCCCTGCCCATCTCAAACGTCTGGATTTAATGTTCCTAATTATGTCAGGTGAAGAATACAATGCGTGCAGTTCTGTGTTGTGTAACTTTCTCCATTCTCCTGTAACTTCATCCCGCTTAGCCCCAAATATTTTCCTAAGCACCTTATTCTCAAACACCCTGAACCTATGTTCCTCTCTCAGAGTGAGAGTCCAAGTTTCACAACCATACAGAAGAACCGGTAATATAACTGTTTTATAAATTCTAACTTTACTCTTACATTTTCGAAACAAAGAAATATACTTATATATAGGAGATTTTATTATTTGTTGTATCACTATTTAAGTTACTAATAGAGCAAAAATCTGAAAATCGATCAATATGTCACATAGGAGTTATTGCAAGAACAATGAAGATATACTTGTTCTCACCAATTGGAAGCACTATGACGCAATCTGGCGAGCAGACAGTATAACCAGATATTTTTAATTAATATGTTTCGCTCAGTGGCGGCTCCTGCATATTTCTTAAGAGGAGGAAAGAAGTTAACAGCACGAAATGACACATTCTTGAATGAAACGTGCTACAAATTAGCCTACTTGCATACATGTAAGACCAGGTAGTGTTGGGGTTGGCCTTCCCTTCTGTATAGCAATAATCTGTTCTTGTGAACTGAGTTTCCTAAATTGTCCAAAATATATTAAGTTTTCACTTCCATTCATTGTTGAATAATTGCACAAATTAACAATTACAAGGAAATTCACAACCTTGCAGCACTTTTCGAGCACACTACAGCATCACATGTGCTGGAAGAGACTAGCTACTAACTCGTAACCGGAACCTTTTACGGAAATGGAAATGGGAATGGGAAATAATCTGAGGAAAGCGAGAACACTGCACCCACCCACGTGGTCTGTGTTGCCACATGTACATTTTACAAGTTCAGTATCACATGCTTTTGAAGAATGTCAGTTCTTGTAAAGTCATACTATCATTATTGTTGAAAGCTGCCGGTGGCCGATTAATTTTTTATGTTAAAAATGATGTAGTTTGGAGTACCTACTTTCAGTTTCAAATATATTTGTACAAAACTGACAACTTGGCTGTTGCCCTATCTAGTAAACAATGAATAGAAGTGAATTTCAGGGGTCAACTACGTAGAACTACTTCCTCTTTGTTTTACATAAACCCCACTTTAACTTTCAAATATCCACGAAAGTTTCAAACCATGAATAGTAGCCTATATAAAGTGTAATGAATAATATTTTTTATTTATAATTAAAAAAAGTTTACATGGTGTCTTTCACAGCGTTGCGTTAAGATTGTTTTTGTTGTGTCTCCTCCTAGATGTGTTATAGTCCGGTTGAATGCAATATCGTTAGGTGGCAGCGGTAGCGAGCTTGCTGCACGACCAGTCGGTTTCTATTTCCCGTCCATGACTGATTCAGAGGAGGATCTCCTCCGTCTCCGTTCATTTACTTGCTTTAAAACTCTGCTTCTTTCTCTGGCCACTAGTGCGCTGTTGTCTATGTGTGTTAACTGCAGTAGAGGAGGAATGGAGTGCCTTTCTTCCACACAGACAATCTCGCATCTTTCTCACAGTTTTCTATAGCACATGAGCGCGCGCCGTTTAAAACTCGATCAACCGAGTTTTTTTTATAGGCGTGAACTTAAAAATTATCGAATCTTCCTCGAATTTCAAGGCACATATTTTATTTGATATTTACTTTCAAAAGAAGAAAATGTGAGGAGGACGTTCCTCCCTTCCCTCCCCCGAGAAACCGCCACTGGTTTCGCTGTTTTCGTTGCCTTATTGAAATCTGTTACCGACAGCCAAGAACGATGCAATGACAGACCTGCGCATAGAATTTTTAAAATTTTGATTAAGTAATAAAGAAACTGAAGTTCCCAGTATATCTTTTACATTGTGTCAACGGTTTTACTTCCTTATCTAGAAATAGAAATTAATATGTTTCTTTTACATATTCATTTTATAGAGATCTAATGGAATTAAGCTCGAGTACACGAGTTCAGGAACAAATACGATATCCAACAGCACATAGGGCGACAGAAAAGAAATATTCAGTGTTAGATTCTGCAACTTTGTAACAGCTTCACAAGAGGGTAACGACGGTGAAAGTTAGAAATGTCTTTATGGATCAGTTTGTCTTCTAACATTTTACTGTAGAACTCTCACGCCACTTTAATTTTAATGAAATCTCGTAGAGAAATTAATAGTTGTCTGGTGTATCTATGTTTAATATCATGAACATAAAATAAGAGACATATCCTTATGCTAGCTTAGCGATACAGCAATAAACAATCAACGTCTAGAGGAACTTGTACTAATAAAATATCTCTCCCACATTGGAAATGACTTCGATTTCTTACAGCAAATTATGAACTGCTTGCCTGTTATTAGTAAAGAACCCGGCAGCAAAGAATTATTGGATTATTATTTATGATAGACGACTTATAATGACTCTCTGTATTTGAGATATGTTTGTAAGTACGTGTGCTTCCAGAAGATCGCTAACAGCGCAGATGTTATTGTCAGCTAACGTCCTGTTCGCCAGGGAGACCGAGATTCAGTTCACATCACTTTATGTATAATTTATGCTATAAAACTGTTATTCAATCAGATTTTCTTCATGTGTCCAGACTGTTACTTCCTTTTTCATTTTACCATTCAAAGAGAGAGAGAGAGAGAGAGACAGAGAGAGAGAGAGGGGGGAGTGTGATATGTATGTATTTATGTATGTATGCGTGCAATGTATGTACATATGTATGTATGCGTGCAATGTATGTACATATGTATGTATGCATGCATGTATGTGTGTATGTATGCATGCATGCGTGTGTATGTATGCGTGCAATGTATGTACGTATGTGTGTGCAATGTATGTATGTATGATTTATGTATGTATGCATGTGTGCATATGCATGCATGTGTGCATATGCATGCATGTGTGTATATGTATGTATGTATGTATGCGTGCAATGTATGTATATATGTATGCATGCATGTATGTGTATGTATGTATGTATGCATGCGTGTGTGTATGTATGTATGTATGCGTGCAATGTATGTATGTATGATTGTATGTATGTATGTATGCATGCATATGTGTATGTATGCATGTGTGTATGTATGTATGTATGCATGCAGTGTATGTATGTATGTATGTATGCATGTATGTATGTATGTATGTATGTATTTCGTTATGCCTGTCAGCTACATTATCACTTCGGAATGTGTATTATGTCTTTCTCGTGTTAAAATCTATCGTACCTGGTTAACATGTTTCGGCCTGTTATGAGCCTTCTTCAGAACTGGTTTTTGCTGGTCTTGGCGTCTTTTGTTTTGTAAAGTGTATGTGATGTGATTTTTTTATGTCTTTTATCCGCTCTGACTTGTATTTGTGTATTAAATGACTCGTATTGTGTAGCAAGAACCATTTCTGAAGAAGGCCCATAACAGGCCGAAACATGTTAACCAGGTACGATAGAATTTAACACGAGAAGGACATATAATACATATACCGAAGTGATATAGTGTTAAAAGTTGTGTAATCAAGTTGTATAATCAAGATGTATATCTATATTATCAATCGACCAAGTCATACAAATACAAATTAGAAATACAAAACTTATAATACGGTACAATATCTTTACACATAAAAAAATTATCAATGTAATAAAATGGTTTATCAACCAATTATAAAATTTATTTTTATATGAGTTGAGAGTCCCGTTATGATATCTCATTGGTTTTTTATTATAAGACTTAATACGTATTATATAATTATTATGAACTTCAGTCAGTCTAGAAAAAGAGTATCACTATTACTCTTATTTCTAATATTGTACAATAATAGCGAGTATCACACCTTAGATTGAAATCTGTAATATTGTTCCATATATGTATCATAACATCATAAATATATAAATTTGTTGTATATCAATTCTTATTGTTTTTTTTATAATAATATTAAATTGTTGGCAACTTTAAATCACACCTAATGTTTCAAAGAATTTAAAACTCTACAAAGTCTAGTCAAAATGTACCGTACTCATTATTTACACCATGTCAGTTTATGTTCTAGAAATATGCCAAGAAATTTTACGTAGTCACAAGTTCTAATTACAAAATCATGATTATGAAGACTAAACGTAACCTTCTGTGTTTTATCTTCATTTAATAAAAACCGTTGGCCTTAAATCACACCGAAGCAACGTACTATGTCGACTCAGTAGTGGCATAGACTTTGTACAGATTCTGATCTGTCTACAAAAAAATTGTATCAACGGAATACATTATTGTTTTAGTTATCATGTTCTAAAGAAAATCATTCATATATTTAATATTGCACTGAACTAATAATAATTGTATTATAATGGAATAAAATAAATTAATAATTTGCTTTACAATAAAAAGAAAGTGAGTAAAAATAATTTTTCCAACCTATGAAGTTAAAAATTGTCTAGGGAGTTAAAACGAAACTAAAATATTTGAAAGATTAAAGTGTATAAAACAACAAAAAAATGAATATTACATTAGGACTGAAGTTAATTTAATAAACTACAGTTAACTTGACTTTTTAATGTAGAATAGAATGTGTATTTAAGGCACGAAGCCTTGAGTTTGATCTGGAAGACTATGAATTAACATTAATGAATATGTATTGACATTCATCTAAATTCCTATAAAAGTATCGTGGTATCAGTATTTTAAAGAAACGTAAAGATTGGTTTTAAGAGGCAGACTGACATTAGCTAGCAGAAAGCAGGGAATTTAAGAAAATCCTAATTATTGCATTTAATGACTATACAGGAAGTTGAATTAAGCTAAATTAATACAATTTTCTATAGTAAGTTTTAAGTGTGTCTAATGAACGGAATGAAATAAGCCAAGAATAACGGCCAATCTACCAGTTTAATATGCATTCGAACAGAATGTACCGGTAAGAAAACAAATAAAGAGCTGGCTTTCAGCCACAGACAATTATTAACAATTAACTATAATGTATTCAAATACATGAGACAACATCCCGTAAATGTTGTTGTTGTTATTGTTGATTATCCATGTGTACGTGAGTAGTGCCAACATTGTATTAATTTTCTATAGTTACGCATGTATTGTGCACGCGTCTGTTTGGATCCCATATGAAACTGAATAATGTAATATTTTAAATTATTTTACATGACCTCCTCAATCATTTGAAAAAGGTTATATATATATATATATATATATATATATATATATATATATATACACACACACACACACACACACACACACACACACACACACACACACACACGGATTCTCCTTGTTTCTAGGAATAGACTCGTTCACATTGTTGAAGTTGTTATATATAGGATGATTCACGAGAATTTACCGTCCTTTACGGAGCTTATTTCTGAAGACATTTTGAACAAAAAAGTCATATAAACATAGTTCCTATCCTCAATATTTTCAAAGTTAAACTAATTTAAAGTTGTTTGTAAAATACGTTTTTTCTTTAATTTTAAGGCAAAAGAATAATACAAATACAGAATGAACCATTCAGAATGGCAAGTATTATGAAGCTAAAAATGCGCTGTGAACTCCTTAGTTGCTTCGTACAGACATCTTTTTCTATTTTTAACTAGAAAATTACATTATTCTTACGCACTTATCACAACAATTATTACAAATCACACCACTTCCACCGACTTAATTATTTGCAGTTCAATTTTGCATCCTAATTTTAGTCTTGGAGAGTTTATACCACATCTTAAAACATGTCGCAGTCCGCTTGAGTACACTTGGCCGCACGCTTGTGAACCGTACTCGTCGCTCTATATAACTGCATACGCCTATCTTTGAATTCCGTAGCGCTCTCGCTGGCTGCTGACTGCACGCTGACCAAGATTACGCGTTCACAGCAATGCGTTCCAATAACGAAACGTAACTCTGTAAATATTGAGAATAGGGCTCATGTTTATATGACATTTTTTGCTCAGAATGTCTTCGGAAATAAGCTCCGTAAAGGATGGTAAATCCTCGTCAATCACTCTGTATATGATTGAAGCATTTTCTTGGCGATCGTAGTATACTTTCCGTTTTGTCAATTGTTTCCATTTTTTCTGTTAGTATAGGTTGAATGTAGTCATTACACGTAAAAAAATAAGAAATATTAAGAGTTTTTCACACTGAAAATAAAGTTAAAATTAACTCTAAATTTGTTATAACGATATTTATTTCCTTTTGTACAGAGGAGGGGTCATCAATAAATGTGTATACAAAGTGGCATATGAGCTTTGATGTTATAGACTCCACATTGCCGAAACCCGATTGTATAAAGAAGTGTTCTTGGTGGATGCTCTGCTGGCGATGGACGCTAGTCGTTGGACGATCTGTTGGCGACACTCGATAGCACTCACATTTTTTGCTTGAAATATCTCAAAGAATAACCCCTTAAAATTAATGACATTACTTACGGTTCACTCTGTATATTTTAGCGACACTATAGTAGTTCTACGTGTAAAACTTAGGCACATACTGTAGGTCTGTGCAAAGCCTCGGAACACAAATTCCCTCATTACGTCTAAACTACTTCAGTGCTTTGGTCAGTGGTATGCTTTATGTATAAACTATGGTTTCAATGTAAAATTTCTTCCGCCCACTCTGTACATATACAGACACACGCGTTAGTTAATAAATTCTATAATATTATCATCATTGTTATATCCGTGATCAGAATATTGTACGAAATGGAAATATAAAAATTGGAGATTTATCCTTCGAAGAGGTGGAAAAATTCAAATATCTTGGAGCAACAGTAACAAATATAAATGACATTCGGGAGGAAATTAAACGCAGAATAAATATGGGAAATGCGTGTTATTATTCGGTTGAGAACTTTTTATCATCTAGTCTGCTGTCAAAAAATCTGAAAGTTAGAATTTATAAAACAGTTATATTAAGGCTGGTTCACAATAAACCGGGAACGGAAACTAGAACGAGAACGGAAATAATGTTAAAATTAATGTATTTAAATGTGAGCGTTCACAATAGTTAATTGTGAATGATCACATTTAAATACATTTATTTTAACAATATTTCCGTTCTTGTTCTCGTTGTCGTTTTCATTTCCGGTTTATTGTGAACCAGCCTTTACCGGTTGTTCTGTACGGTTGTGAAACTTGGACTCTCACTCTGAGAGAGGAACAGAGATTAAGGATGTTTGAGAATAAGGTTCTTAGGAAAATATTTGGGGCTAAGAGGGATGAAGTTACAGGAGAACGGAGAAAGTTACACAACGCAGAACTGCACGCATTGTATTCTTCACCTGACATAATTAGAACATTAAATCCAGACGTTTGAGATGGACAGGGCATGTAGCACGTATGGGCGAATCCAGAAATGCACATAGAGTGTTAGTTGGGAGCCCGGAGGGAAAAAAGATCTTTGGGGAGGCCGAGACGTAGATGGGAGGATAATATTAACATGGATTTGAGGGAGGTGGGATATGATGGTAGAGACTGGATTAACCTTGCACAGGATAGGGACCGATGGTGGGCTTATGTGAGGGCGGCAATGAATCTTCGGGTCCTTAAAAGCCATTTGTAAGTAAGTAAGTATTGTTGTATCCGTCATTGTTATCATTCACTAAAGCTAACAGAATATATTTATAGAATGCAGTGCACATTGTCTAAACCGCAAAAAAAAAAAAAAAAAAAAAAAAAGAATCAACACAATACACTGATGGCAAGAAGCCAGCAAGTCTGGCATGGCAAAGCGTGACTACACAGCAGACTACAAGGATTGCATGAGCGATAAGTAGAATCACGGATTGTCTGGAAATAATAATGAGTTTGTCAACATCCTTCTGGTAGAATTCCAAACGAGGCCAAGTAAATTATCTTACACGACGACGTCTGAATTGCGATTTCAAAAATAGGTAAAGAAATACCGGCAATTTTACTATTATTTGCCTTTTCTTCGTTATCTGAAGGTCATGAAAGGCTGAAAGTTTATATTTTATAAGGCTAAAAACTCGCAGTTGTGAACTGTTAAGTTTTTAGGATACATTCAATTAACGAAAGGAAGCAAAACCAAGGTATTGGAAGAAGGGTTGTAGGCTTTGAGAGCATACAGCAGTCAAGAAAGTAGTAAGTAATAGGTGTAATTATATTGAACCTACTTTCCTATTATACACGTTGCTTACTTACTTACAAATGGATTTTAAGGAATCCGGAGGGTCATTGCGCCCCTCACATAAGCCCGCCATCGGTCCCTATCCTGTTCAAGATTAATCCACTCTCTCTCGTCATATCCCACTTCCCTGCAATTCGTTTTAATATTATCCTCCCTTCTACGTCTCGGCTTCCCCAAAGGTTTTTTTCCCTCCGGTCTCCCAACTAACACTCTGATTGGAATGACCTACCTGCAGCGGTCTTTGAGGGCTGTCGTTCCTTAAGAAGATTCAAGAATAACTTAAAAAGTTATGTATAAGTGTTAATTAAAATTAAGGTGACATTTAACATTTATTTTTTTTAAGTGATATGTATTTATTTAGCCTGACGAGTTACGTTCCACGTACCAAATCTCAGAACCTTATTCCTTTGCTGTGGTCGTGCCAGAGAATCAGTCCCATTCCGAGGCTTATTGTATGGATTCGTAAGAAGCTGTTTTTTTACGGTGATGGGTTGTTAGCCCTTCGTCCAATCCCCAAGCTGGAGGACCACTCCTTATTGGCTGTCCACGACTGCTTATTCAATATATTCTAACCTACCCTCCATATATGGAGGCGTCTCCTCTATCCGCAACCTGAGGACGCATCATGCCGTGGTGATAGGGACCCAATTCATGGCATTATACACGTTACAGAGTAGATTAAATAAACACTTTTGTGTAAACAATTCTCAAATTATCCACTGTCGCATTCATTCGTAAAGTGACAATATTGTAATTCAGACCGTAGTCCTTTTTGTAGAGATTTAGAGCGCAGTAATCATTAGTAATGTCCTTAATAATGACGTGTTTTCTTCTGCATTTGCAGATCGAGAAAATTAGTGTTCAATAACAATAGGCTATAGGCCTACATAACGGGCAGACAACTGCAGCATAAGTTTTTAGAGAATTATTTCCTAAAATACACGCTTAAGCTTTTATACGATGTTGGACAATAAAGTACCGTAATGAGACTGGTTTAGGAAAAAACACTTTTACTTACATTTTTAACCAACTATAATGTGATCACCTTCAAATTACGAGTGGATAAATCTCACCCTCGGCTCTCTTCACTGCGCATGCCCTAATCGTCTGTGCACCGATGTAAGCACAAAATCGAGTTATCGTCTGCTCTGAAGCTGTCTGAAAGTCTTTTACAAGGTACTATGTGACAAGGTTAGTGGGTTAGTTGAGGGGATACCTAAGTGACTTGAGGGTGAAGAATATATAAAAAGATTTCAATGATTTAAAATCCTCGGCCTCACGTCACTTAGATAACCCCTCAACTAACCAACTAATCTTGTCAGATACCGCGCATACGCAGTGAAGAGCCGAGAATGAGGTTTATCCATTCGTCTTCTGAAGTAATTCCATTGAAACTGCACACGCTTATTCCAACGTTGCTGTCGCTGCTGGTAGCAGTTGTGAAACTCATCTTTTGAGACACTGTTTAATGCCTCGGTTACGGCCTTTTGGACGTCTTCTGTTGTTTGAAAATGGACTCCTTTCACAACTGATTTCCCTTTTGGAAATAAGAAGTCACATGGAACAAGGCCAGGTGAATATAGAGGCTGCGAAAGTGTTGAAACAGATCAGCAGCCACATTTCTCCGTATATCTCGCTGTTGCTCGGTGACATTTTTTGGAACGATTTTTATACAAATTTTTCTCATGTCTGTGCCTTCAGTTAGAATGAGGCAAACAATTTCCCGATTCATGTTCAATTCTTGTGGTGTCATTTTGGCTGTTAATCGCCTATCACTTCGTACAACTTCATGTATCCTGATAATGTTGTCATCTGTCCGTGCAGTTGTTGTGTTCTTCTTCAACGTTGCTTCTGCCCTCGGCAAACATTTTATGCCATCGGAAATCTTGTGCTCATTTCCAAAAGACTGCTGAAGATTTCCTTACGTTGTCTTGGCATTTTCACCGAGTTTCACACAAGCGCGATATTGTGCAATTTCTTTGTATTGACGAGGAGAAAACAAACAAAACCACTAATCAAGCAGTTATTCCACACTTACGGCTTGCAGGGTGGTGCCAGTTGGAATTCGGATGGAGGGAGGACCAAGTTCATACATATCTCTGGTAGGAGACTCCAGGGTTGTCTCATCGGTTGTGAAAAAATCATTCTCATTACTTTATTGTCTGACCTCGTATAGCAGTTTTATGTTTCATATAACATGTTTTATTAAGTAACAATAGTGAAGAAAAGAATATTTAAATCACAATTTTGCGCAATTTTGATATAAAGATTTCAAATGATGTATTTTTTCGAGATTGAAGATTATATTATTTTATGTAGGTTGCCATTTGCACTATGAATTGGAAAGGGATATATAGTGTGGAAATGAAATCACCTTGTAGATTAAAAGGGTACACGTAGATGAATAGAAAATCTATATTACGTTTTATGATTAAATGCACGGTTAATTAGAAAATTAAGTTTGAAATTTGAGCAGCCCGGCAACATCGTCGCTAATACACTGTACTCGTGACACAGATGTAAGAGGTCAACGAATTCGGCGAGTCTCCGTACGTAAGCTGCATTCTGCCGAGACGTTGACACTCGCTCGCTTCGTGCAATGGTTTCAATTTAGGAGGTTTTTAAATTAAATTTACACGAAGACCGTGCACGCTATTGAAATACGTCAGAGGGATAAATGATTCTTTATTAGAATTTGTATCGATATGAATAAAAAGCATGATCCTACTCGTAATAGTTATCCAATAAGAGATTGCTAAACATTTGGGGGGGGGGAACATTTCTTCCTGAAAAAACTATGAACTTTCCACCAATGTGATATTATAGTTTTTTTGTTACAGAGCTATTCGCTCTGAAAATCTGCAAGGTTATTTCACTTGCACCCTGTATATATTTCAACATTAACTCATTTTTAATTGTGAATATTCAAATTTCAATTATTTCAATAAATTATCACATTATTTACTTCTAAACTCATTTCGCTTTGATAATATATATATATATATATATATATATATATATCTTTTTAAAAATTGCAATTTAAATATTCGAAACTCTATAAATAGGCGAAAAATAATGAGCATTGGCTTTTACTTTTTGGTTTAAAAATATATTACGAAACAAAAAAGCAGGACTGTCTAGAATCCAGATTTGTTGTACTTATTGTGAGAATAATCTTCTGTTGTACATAAGGTAGCTTTAAATTAATATTTTGTTTGTTATTAATACACATGGCAGTATATTTTGTACGTGAGCAGTATTCTCATTGTTCAGTGCCTATGCTGCTCTATATGAATAAGCAGATGTAACACACGAAACGGAGCGGGAGACGAGTCAGAGCCCTCCTTTGCAAGCGAAGCTAGTATGACCCATGTTCATCTAACTTACACTCAGAGTAACCAAACGCAGGGCTCTAGTCATAACTAGGGCCGTGACATCGGTATATTTGTATTAGTCTGAGATGAACATAAGACGCCGGACAGAATGTAGTCGGTGTGTTTCAAGTACAGGCAGCGGAAGCGAATTTGACACACCTAAGCAAGCACGTTCCGTGTTTTGTGTACGATTATTGGGTATTATAAAATCAAGACAATACAATTATTATGTAATCAGAGCTAATATCAGAAATATTTAAAATGCTGGTGACGTTGAGAAATCATACCACAAATGTGGTAAACCATGTCTGAAAAGATGTTTTTTTTTTTTTTATTTAGAGTTTTACATTACAGTTATAGAAAGCCAAAAACGTATATGGAGTACAATTTTGCTTTCTCTATATTTAATTGTTACATTAATTTATTTATCACATCAATTTCGTACCTTACCTTTCTCGCATGTTGTTAGCCTGGTTTCGGTTCCTGCTGCAATAAACAACAACATTCATTTTCAAAGTTTCAAATGAAAATGACCGCCGAGTGTTGGATAGTGGGCTATAACTTGTATGCGGAAAAACTGCGTTCAACACCGGCTGAAACCAAGGACGCATATGTAAAATATTTCATATTATCAATTTCATTTCTTCATCACACAGTAATATAAAAAAAACCGTTGTTTCAATTCGTTATGCAAAATTGCAAAAGTTTTATCAGATGACAAGTGCGATTGTTATAAACTTGATGTACAAATGAAATTGATGATGTGAAATATTTTACAGCCGATGTTGAACTCAGTTTTTCCGCGTACGAGATTATACTATCCGACACGCGGCGGTCATTTTCATTTGAATCTTTGAAAATGAATGTTGTTCATTGCAGCAGCAATCGAAACTAAGCGAACAACATGCAAGAAAAGTAAGATAATGAATAGATGTGATAAACAGGCTTCGGCCTAGGGACACAGAGTAACCAGTATGAGGTTTAGAGTACACGGAGTATAAATGACGTCATGACTCGAGTGCAGTCACCCGACTGGTACAGCACAGGTGGGTCCGTAATGTGCATTACCGTTGTGTGTAGGCCTATTGCTGCTTGGCTGCGGTACGTGTAACAGGCTTCGGCGTAGGGACACCTGATTGAAGGTTACAACTCACGTTAATACTTTAATGGTAGACATTTATTGTCTACACTAGGAATGTACTCTATATACTGCATCTATACAGTGTGAAATATATTTTGTGCCGTACTGTGACGGACTGTTTACATGTTGAGATACGAAGTAACGGCGCGCTCCATCTCCCACGCCACTCTACCAATACAACACTATCGACCGTGCGTTCTGAACTTCATGCATTTCTGTGCCCAGGACCGAAGCCTGGTGATAAAAAAAATTAATGTAACTGTTAAATATAGGGAAAGAAAAATTGTACGCCAAATCCCTTTCCCTCATTCTAAAACTGTAATGCAAAACTCTAAATATAAAGTAAAACATCTTTTCAGACTTAAGTTTTACCACTTTGTGACAATTTAAGTATGATTTCCAACAATTATTCTCAACCTCACCAGCATTTTAGACCTTCCCCATATTAATCCTTATTATACAATGATTGTATTGTCTTGATTTTATGACACCCAGTAATCGTATACAAAACACGGAACGTGCTTCCTTAGGCGTGTGTCAGATTCGCTTCCGCTACCTGTACTTCAAACACCGACTACATTCTGATCGGCGTCTTATGTTCACCTCAGACTAATACAAACATACCGATGTAACGACCCTAGTCATAATAACATATGATGGGGGGGAAAATGTGCTATCCATAACGTAACTTCATTGCCGAATTCTCTTCACGATCGACATAATTTCTTATAGCTTCGCTTTACTCTTAGTGTGAAAAGATTATTAAACCAGCTTATGTTTCTCTATGACTTAGAGCTTAGCAAAGAGTAGAATTAAATGGAAACCACACGGAGAACAATGTGATAAAAATAAAGACTTACAGTCAGTATGCTTTCTGTGAGGCACATATTCATAAGATTTCTCTTCCCGCATTTTGGTTAATACCATCTGACCGTAAAGTTTGTGACATTTCAACAGTAATTTTACAGTAGTTTACGCAAATTTTATAGCCATAATTAGTTGTTGCGATATGTAAATGAGAAAATGTTTCCATACTTAACAGAAATTTATAGCGACAATAATCTTACGAAATGTTGTGGTTGGAGAATTTTGCGGTCATGGTTCAGTTTATAGTACAATCTAGGCTCATAATCGTGGGATTCTTTATTTCTGTGTAGGCTACACATTTTAAATACTTATTTGTTTCCAAGGTTGGTCAGGGAATGAACACTGCTTTAAAAATGTTTTCAGGAAAGGAAAATTGGCAATTTTATTCTCGTTCTTAATTGTAGTAGAGAAAAGTACAAACATTCATAATTGTGAGTGAACTGCCTTTACCAAAATAAGAAAAATAAACGATGTACTTAAATCACTGATACTTCCTCATTTTGTCCACAGTCTTTCATTAAATTCTCCCTCGCCGTAGTATCGTGGTGTAAAGCAGTGATGTCAAAGCAAGCGCATTTTTCTGACCTTGACGTCGTGCGCGGGCAGCAAGCGCTAAGTATGGAAAGAGGAAGGGTTGTGTATACGAATAAACAACCTGTTGGATTAAGAAAACAGTAGTACATAAACTTCAAACGGAACGTGAAATTTTATGTCGTTATTTTTATATGGCTTCTTTCTGTTTAATATTATCTATATTGTCTGTAAAACAAAAGTACTAACACTGATTTCTTAATATTGCACTTGTGTTTTAAACCTTAATAACATAATAGAGAGTTAAGAAGGAATATTCACTTAAATTCCATAGTAGTATAATATTATACTGTATTAAGTGGATGAAACACATCGTTCATAAAGAAAGTGATATTCCAAAAAAGAGAGATTGAGTATGACATGATAAGTTGGAATTTATATTGATGCGATCTTTAGCCTTACAAAATTAATCAATAAACTAATCAAAAATCAAAACAATATTACAGTACAAAGCAAAGTTACCTAGGTACTGTATCTGTTTTAAGTGTAACTAATATTACATAACAAAACTCTTATCGCATTATGCTTTTAAGGTGATATTTGTAAGCAAATTCCTATCATCAGAATATTAAATTATTTTCTCGAAATCTGCTGAAGCTATAGAGCTGACATTTTTACAACACATGGGCACGTATCTTTTGCTTATGATATAACAATAGTTGCTTTGTTAATTCATTTCCTTACAAACAATTTCCATGCGAATATTTTCAAAATTTTCAATACACTATATCAGTAATACGTATATACGATATATTAGATTTACGAAAACATTCTGTAAGGCTACTAAATAAATAGACCTATACCTGAAAATTTCACTTTTCTATACGAAAAGTTGAGAAAATATTTCTTTTGAATAAAAAAAATCAAACTTGTGAAAAATGAGCATTAAAATTAAAACTTACATTATTATAATGCACTTATACTTCTCAGGGAAATCTAAAAATTAACATGGATACAGTTTTAATAAGTTCTCTTCCCATTATCCATTGAATCAGTGCTGGCCATCCCTGAATATAGCTCGACCAAGCGGCATATACCACCTCTTTCTTCTGTCTCTTTCCTTTCCGCTGTAAAGCGCTCAGGCTCTCCTGGGCTCTAAAGCGCGCGCTTGCTTCTGTGGGCATCAATTGACATGCCTGGTGTAAAGCGTCATGCCTTGGAATAGCGCTACGAAATGAGCTTTGGTTCGAGTCCTCATGAAGTAAGAAAATAATTATGTTCTCATGAAATTTCGACCAGTATATTATGGGACCGTGTGCTCCCAGTATCGTGATGAATTTGCGGGTACAATAAGTAGCGAAATCCAGGTTTGTAAGCCAGCTATAACGGCTGTGGAGCATCATGTCACATTATCCCCTTACTGGTTCAATTATTGTCATAATTGAATCTTCATGCACTGTTACTTCACTGATTATTATTATCGGATTGCATTAAAGGGGAGTTCCTTATTATCGTATGCAAAATAATGGTAAAAATAGCCTATCTTCAGGCAGTCATAAATGTAATACTATTTATCAGAGCTCTTTCATTTCTCTAGCGATGAGTGTATACTCTTTAAGCTTTAAAATAGAAACAGAATAGTTATTTCAGAGTAAATATTTTCCCTTAAAATAATTTATGAATTTAAACATAATATTTTTTATAAATTCACTACATACCTGTGATTAGATGCACTCTATTTACTTATTATAGCACACATTGAATTAAAATGTTAGCCACTTATTGCTAATAAATACTAAAACATCTTACCAAAATTATTAATATAGGCTGTCAGCAACATTATGGCCGTATAGCTTATAGGCCTACCAATCTTCACCATAAAAAATTGTATATATATATATATATATATATATATATATATATATATATACACAGGGTGTTTCGAAAATACGGGGCATAATTTCAGGTATGTATTTCCCACATGTAGACAATCAAAATAGTTCATTATAACATGTCTCCGGAAATGCTTCATTTCCGAGTTATTGTCTTCACAACACTGAAATTCACCGGAACGTTTTTCTTTCCGCAGGTCGTTGTCATTACAGAAGATGTTCAAAATGTCCACCTCCTGCTTGAATACAGACCTCACATCGATGTCTCATTGACCTGCGAACACGATCCAGAACTCCAGGAGTATTGCGTATTGTCCTCAGAACATGCCACAATTCGATTCCGAAGTGATTCCAAATCAGGCACCGGAGACGAATAAACCAATGATTTTAAATGGCCCCACAAGTAGAAATCGAGAGGTTTCAGATCAGGTGAGCGTGGAGGCCAAGCAATTGGGCCACCTCTACCTATCCATCGATCAGGAAACCTTGGATCCAAGTACCGGCGAGCCGTACGACTGAAGTGTGCAGGAGCGCCATCATGCAAGAAGTGAATGTGTTGACGATTGATCAGTGGAGTGTCTTCTAAAACATGAGGTATGGTGTTTTCCAGGAAGTTTGTGTACGCCTGCCCCGTAAGTCTGTTTACAAGTACATGGGGTCCAACTAATCGATCACCAATGATACCGGCCCACATGTTGAGGGAGAAATGCACCTGGTGATGAGATGGAACAGTTGCACGTGGGTTTTCACATGCCCATACATGCTGATTGTGGAAATTTGTTATGCCATCTCGTGTGAACTGTACTTCAATCTGTAAATAATACTACTGTAAGGCAGGAAAGTTCGGATTTACACCACACTGCTGCAAGAACCACTGACAGAACCTAACTTGTGCAGGGTAATCTGCTGGTGACAGGGCCTGTACACGTTGCGAATGATAAGGATACAATTGATACTCTTTCAACAGTCTCCAGACAGTCGTATGAGGAACATTGACTTGCAGCGCTACCCTTCGTGTGCTGATAGAAGGAGTCATGTTCACAGCCTCCAGAATCTCCTCCTGTACTTCTGGAGTTGTAGATCTTGGTCATCCCCTTCCCAAACCAGGAGAGTTAAATTTTCCATACTCGCACAGACGGTAATGGAGACGTACAAATGTCTTCCGATCTGGACATTGTCGCTGTGGGTACCTCTCCTGGTACAAACGACGAGCCAGCGCAGCATTGCCGTCCGCCTTACCGTACATGAAGTGTATCTCTGCCAGCTCTTGATTTGAATACATGTCGCACAGTCTAACGCCTACACAACACTGAATGTAACCTTCGCCTCGGAATGAACTGTCAGAGTGCCCTCTTAATGTCTCCTTTGACGGCAACGACCTGCGGAAAGAAAAACGTTCCGGTGAATTTCAATGTTGTGAAGGCCATAACTCGGAAATAAAGCATTTCCGGACACATGTTGTAATGAACTATTTTGATTGTCTACATGTGGGAAATACATACCTGAAATTATGCCCCGTATTTTTTAAACACTCTGTATATATATATATATATATATATATATATATATATACACACAGGTACATCATTTTATTTTTACTAACATTTCTAATATGAACCTAGCTATACCTTTGGATTAACGGTTGAGAACTGGAAACACAGTTTGCTACCCCCTTCCACGACTGGAGTTCGATGATACTGGCCTAAAATACAAACAAATCACTTTACTAGGGAAAAAGAGGAAAGAAAAGTAGTTCATCCAGTTACTTAAACTAGAAAATATCGCGATTTTGAGTTTGATAATATTCATTGGGTTTTTGTTTAATCAAGATACAGTACTGTATTAACAATAATAATTGTTAATACAATACTGTATTAACAATAATAATTGTTTTTACTACCCTTCCACGACTGGAGTTCGATGATACTGGCGTAAAATACAAACAAATCACTTTACTAGGGAAAAAGAGGGAAGAAAAGTAGTTCATCCTGTTACTAAAAACTAGAAAATTTCGCGATTTTGAGTTTGATAATTTTCACTGGGTTTTTGTTTAATCAAAATACAGTACTGTATTAACAATAATAATTGTTTTTACTCACGAACTGAGATATCCATTCGGACGTATTCATTATGCAGTGTATATTATACTGTCTACAGCACATTAGCGTGCAATATAGAGAATGAAGTTAAATTGGAAAATAATCATAATATGGATATTTAAACACATTGTTTAATATGGTGGCCGTTCATTTCGATACAGGCTTTAGTTCTTTTTCACATTATCGCATTATAGATTATTGTACCTAATTCCTAATTACCAATAATTCGTCCTGCATACTAGTAATTCGTGTTGAAATAATTCTGTACCTACTCTATAAAGAATACCTTACGTACTGTAAATTCAATCTTCACTTCTGCCCGATCCGAAAACATAAAATTACTCACACATGCTATCCAGCCTTCTGTCCGTCCAAGTGATTTTATCGCAGGCTCGTAGAAAGGGGGGAAATCACGTGGCAGTTAATTATTTAACGAGGCCCTTTTATGTAAGTTATTTTAAACAGTTGTATAGTCTAATATTACGTAGACGTCCAGTTTCTAACAGAAATTAAATTTTTTCAGAAAGTAACTAAGATAGCCCAGCCACTAGCCTTTACAGAGGAGCGAGCAGAAGCGGGTGGAGAAAACCGAAATGCGACGTAGCCAAACGGACGACAGTACCTGTGCGAAAATATGATTCAATATTGAAAGCTCTTTCGTCACTGGAAAACGCGAACATATTTTTCTGGAACGTATTATACTCACTAACTCAGTACTGTTGACTATGACCGTAAGGCGACTTTGACTGGATACGCGGCCTTGGTTCTGGGTGGAGGAAGATTGGAACTTTACTAGTAGAGGGGTGGGAGTGGAGTACATTCCAAAACTAAGATACAATAAAAATTGAAGTAAAAATAAAATGATGTTCGTGTATATTCATTTCCTTACAAAAGCAATTATGAACAAAAACAAGTTCACCACTGTGGAGTAACGCTTAGTATGTCTGACCGTGAAACGAGTGGGTCCAGGTTAAAATCCTAGTTGCGACAAGTTATCTGGTTGAGGTTTCTTTCCGGGGATTCTCTCAACCCATTAAGAATAACTGCTAGGTAACTTGGCGCTCATTTCGTTGGCATTGTGGCACCATTCGGGCGCTAGATAACCATAACAATTGATAAGGCGCCGTAAAATAATCAACTAAAAAAACAAGAATTAAAACAAATATGTTGCGCAACAAACCACTGAGGAACACGACCTAAAAGCGGACTGCTGTCCTCCTTTAAACGGAGAAACATTTACGGAATAATGTCGATGACTAAGATTGAGTAAACGGCAGAAGCCCAAGGAAAGCCAAAGCTACGACCTTGCCAGCTACAAAATAAGTCATTATGGGGTTTTCAAAGAAAAATCCCAAGCTTAACAGGGATTCCAACTCAAAACACTTGTGTGACAGGCTGATGGTCTAGACTCTAGACCAGTGGTAACCAATATTTTTTGCTAATGTACCCCGAAATACATTTTTTTAACTTCGCACCTCGAAACTGCATTGTAATTAGATGAGAAATAACAAAAACAATGAAAATATGTTAAGTAAAATAATTATCAACAAATATAACAAAATATGCCAGCATTTTTACAGATGTAGTCAGAGAGTCAGTGGGATGCGTACTTCTTGAGACAACCCGGCTAGATTGAATACCACTGCTCTAGACAACGCAGTCATCACAGAGTTTCACCACAGTCTAGTATATACAGTTACGAAGCTTGAGTTGTGAGGATGCTAGGAGCAATAGACTGTGCCGGTATTATTTTGCATTGTCTGTAATGAGGCGATAGTAGCGACCCTAGTGGTTAGCAACTATCTATAGATGCATATTTACTACGTATTGAGCTTCGTGACTGTATATACTAGACTGGTTTCACGTCCCAGAAGTGGGATGACGCCTATCCAAATGTGTGCTGGTAGTAGTTTAACAAAGGGGTCGCAAAAGAAAGAGTAGGGCGGCCAGCGAAGACATACGGAGCAGGGGAGAGAGGAATAATGTTTACTTTACAAAACTAATACAGTAATAATAATAATAATAATAATAATAATAATAATAATAATAATAATTCACTTTTAAAATGGGTTCCAAATTTCCATTCATTACTGTAATATGTTTCAAGTCAGAGATGTATGGAATAAATGGAAAAAGGAACTGCCCACCCTATCTCATTATCTCCTGGCTTATTTGTTTCTTAAGTGATGCCTTATTGGTGTCACTTATGGGTAGAGTCCTGCGTTTGGTTACCTAAAGGCTCCAAGCAATCCGCAACAGTGTACGTAAATATGTATGGAGTATAGTGCGACGTACAATTTCAGGTCTATGTTCAGTAAACATGCCAAAACAAAACAAAGCTTGATGCTTGGATATCAGTCTCTAGTAGGAGAATTTGATAGCGAGCACTTCATTAGGAAAGAAGAAAACTTATTTCTCCTTCTTTCTGATAATTTTTTTTTTTCATTTGAAACACTTGAAATGTTTACAATCACTCGTAATGTGTAGAGACTCGTGAAGCAACTAGTCATTGTAAATAATTGTGTTTTTACTATGATTTATCGTATTATTTAATTTTCACAATTTATTTATTTATTTATAGATGTGTACATACATAGGCTCTGTCCAGTTACAACGTTCAGTGTAAAACAAGTAGAATTATTCATCATTAATTTCTGTTGTCTGGCATTAGAGACGGTAATACATTCATTCATTCATAGTGTTCTGCTCAGGAGCAGGTCTTTCACTGCAAACCCAGCATTCTCCAGTCTTTCCTTTTTCTGCCCTCCTGTTTGTCTCCTCATATGATCCATATACAATATCTTAATGTCGTCTATCAATTCTGATATCTTCTTCTGCCTCGAAATCTTCTCCAGTTGACCATTCCTTCAAGAGCATCCTTCAGTAGGCAGTTTCTTCTCAACCAGTGACTCAGCCAATTCCTTTTCTCCTTTCGTCGCCCTCGGTAGCGTAGTTGGTATAGCGCTGGCCTTCTATTCTCGAAGTTGCGGGTTCGATCACGGCCGAGGTAGATGGCATTTAAGTGTGTTTAAATGCGACAGGCTTATGTCAGTAGATTTACTGGCATGTAAAAGAACTCCTGCGGGACAAAAATTCCGACACACCGGCGACGCTGATATAACCTCTGCAGTTGCGAGCGTCGTTAAATCATAATTTGATTTCTTCTTTCTGATCAGTTTCAGCATCATTCTTTCTTCATCCACTCTTTCCAACACAGCTTCGTTTCTTATTCTGTCTGTCCATTTCACACGCCCTATCTTTCTCCATATCCACAATTCAAATATTTCTATTTACGTCTCTGCACTTCGTCGTAATGCCCATGTTTCTACCCCATACAATGCTAAGTTCCATAAAAAGCACTTCACTAGACTATTCCTTAGTTCTTTTTCCAGAGGTCCGCAGAAGATACTCCTTTTTCTATTAAAAGCTTCCTTTGCCATGGCTATTCGCCTTTTGACTTCTTGGCAGCAGCTCATGTTACTGCTTACAGTGCACTCCAAGTATTTGAAGCTGTCGATTTGTTCTACTGCTACTGCCTCATTTAGAATTCGTAAGTTTACCTTCTTTACTTTTCTTCCTATGACCATGGTCTTCGTCTTGTTTGCAGTTATCTTCATTCCATACCACTCACAGCTGTCGTTTAGCTCCAGTATCATATCACTTAGTATCATATCCTCTTCTGCTAACAACGCCATATCATCAGCAAATCTTACACACTTTATTCTTCTTCCTCCTACTATCACTCCTCTCATGTTCTCAAAACAGTTCTTCACTAAATCCTCGAAATAGATGTTGAACAGGGAGGTGATGAAGGGCATCCTTGTCGTACTCCTCTCCCTATTTGACTTCCTTCTGACATGTCTTCTCCTATCCTGACTTTGACTCGTTGTTTCATAAAAAGGTTACTGAACAGCCTCCTCTCTTTCCAATCCACGCCAATGAAGCCAAAAAATCTACTAACATTTCTAAATGAAGAAAATCGAAATATCAGGGCCGAAATATATTTTATATACTCTATTTCAGTATTATCTCATTTTCAATTGTGAATATTCAAATTTCAATCCTTTCAGTAATTTATCATATTATTTACTTGTAAACACATTTTCACTTTGATGAAATAGTTATATTTGTTTTAAAGAGTGCAATTTAAATAAGAGGAAAATGATGAGCACTAGTTTTTATTTTTTGGATGAAAAATAGGCCTATATTATGAAACAAGAAAGTAAGCCTATCTAGATCCAGATGCGTTTTACTTACTGTGAGAATAATCTTCTGTTACCCATAAGGTGGCTTTAAATAAATATTTACTTTGTTATTATTTTATACGTGAATATTGTTGTCATTGTCAGTGCCAGGCTATATTATACACGCAGACATACGACCAAGCACATATAAACACACGAAATGGAGAGGGGAGACGAGTCAGAGGGAAGCTAATATGATCCATGTACACCTAACTTGTTCTGAAAGTAACCAAACGTAGAACTCAACTTAAGAGCTCACATAATATTGTTCCTTAAGCTCCGGGACTTCATGGACGCATAATTTCGTTTACAAGTTATTTTCCTCCACTCTTTTCCTCCACAAGTCCACACCTGTGGAGTAACGGTTAGCAAGTCTGGCCGTGAAACCACGTGGCCCGGGTTCGATTCCCGGTTGGGGCAAGTTACCTGGTTGAGGTTTTTTCCGGGCTTTTCCCCCAACCCAATATGAGCAAATGCTGGGTAACTTTCGGTGCTGGACCCAGGACTCATTTCATCGGCATTATCACCTTCATCTTATACAGATGATAAATAACCTAAGCCGTTGATAAATCATCGTAAAATAACCTACTAATGTAAAAAAAAATCCTCTCCTCATCTTCGCCGCTTCATTATCATCTCTAAAATGAAACAATTTTAGAGTAAAATTTATATTCAGTTACTTTTATTGAAATATTCCAAAGTTTCTTCTGATGTTTCTCATACTCACTTTAGTCCACAAACTTCAAATTTAAATACTTACGTGTTTTGTTTTGGCAATATGGTTAATCTGTTGGAAGTTTGTCTAAGGATTTAAAAGCGGTTCTTTTGCTATAAGTAAAGTCGCAGTTTGAATATTATGTCATTCTTTAGCATTTCTCTATAAATCAATGCTTAATCTCGAGGACTTGAACTAGATTCTGGAATGTGGAGAGAATGGGTAATTGAGAGAAGGTTCTTGCCCAAGGTCTCGGCAGGTACATGTGTTACTCTGCTCCTTTTAAGTCACGTAGTAACCTTACCGAGTTCCGACAGACAGTTGTATAACAATGTGGCCTTCCTAATGATCTACATAGTGTAACTCAGTTTCCCTGTCCTATAATTGTTATCATTGTATTTTTGCGCTTGAATCTTATCCTATGCACAATGCATCGAATCAGAGACAAATTGTACGCCCTTGAAATATAGTAAAGCGTAAATAAAGTATCCCAATTTCCGCATAAAATAAGATGTCTTCAATAGGAAAATTATTTAATCGCGCTTCCGGCTTTCACAATAAAAGCTATAATTAGTAGAGGAGGCAAGACCTGTCCTATTACCTTATCATGTGCCGTGGCTATATCACCAATAAATATGGAGGGGGAAGATAGGTTTTAGTCTGAGACGAACTTTCGTGTCGGTAGATTCCTATAAATTAACAATAATGAAACAAATTCTCTTTCTGATAGCTTATTCTTTACCTTCTCGCACAGCTCACGTACCAGGTTTCACCTCCACATCTATACTAAATGACTTTTTTTTAACTGTGGACTGTGAAAGGGCATGTTTCCTCGAAAACATTCTTCTTCTTCTTCTTGATAAATATTAGTCTTCATGACAACTGTTACGGTCGAAAGAAAATATTTCTCCCATGTTGAATCTTTCGTACACTACTTTTAACACGTGAATATAAATAATTGTTTAAATGGCGATCGTATCATCATAAGGAAGACAAAACAAAATCTCAACAAACACAAAAACACACAGAACACAACACAAACACAGGAACACAAAAAATACATCACACTAACATACGAAAACAAAAACACACACAAGATCGCATCCTCATTCAGAAAACAGAAATACAACATAGCATACAGAACAGAAAACACACTACAAAGACATTTCAACAAACAAACAACACAAACAAATAAATACAACCACACAGGCGTATACAAACTCACATACAATAGTTGCGACAGTTTCTACATTGGACAGACAGGCAGATCATTCCAAACTCGATACAAAGAGCACATTAAAGCAATAATCAGAGGACACAATACTTCTACATATGTCGAACACATAACTAATGCTAACCACACATACATTAACATAAATACAGACATGGAAATCCTACACATACAATCCAAAAATCAAAAACTCAACACACTAGAACAATATGAAATATACCGACACACCAAAACACACCCTGATCAAATTATCAACACCGATCAATTTCAGAACATACACACTATGTGACACCACATTTCAACACTTTTCAACAATCGAACGCGCCCACACAACAGGCAGCGAAGTTCGAGATGACGCCGAGATCTAATAGGCTCTGACGATGATGTGAAGAAGCACCGAAACAGCTGTAAGCCGCACATGCTTACACAATTAACACGAGTAAGATCGCAATTTAATAAATTATTTAAAAGATTTCAATTTTCACGCAAGGGGCGACCCAATGAATCCTTATTTTCCACAGTTATTTTAGGAATCCTTGTATTAATAACTTTATTATTAACACTATTACAGCATTATTATTTTTACCCCAATGCCACCAGGTTGTCATTTGATATTTCTGGTCTCTCCTGGCAATGGCTGATTTGTAACTGAGAATGGGACGCCTGGAAGGCGGAGTTAAGTTGCCCCGATGATATTATGATAGGATGATTATGAGGTGCCAGGAGAGGTCTAACCTAATTTCCAGACCATGGATGAACACAGGGACATTCCCCTTTAAGGAAAAATCCCTGTGTTCTCACCGGGAGCCGAACCCGGGACATCATGAACTGTAACCAGAAGCTCGGACCACTAGTCCGTGAGGCTGGTCACAGCATTCTTCTTCTTCTTCTTCTTATTATTATTATTATTATTATTATTATTATTATTATTATTATTACGCCTGTTATTATTTTCGTGTCTGTGCGTTGTTTTGTAAACTCTGTTATAAATGTTTCCTATTTACAGTAGTCAAAATTATGGATTACCAAATAATTTAGCAACACTGATTTTTGATTCTCACTAAGTAATCGTAGGACAGTGAGAGACACCTTTAAGGACAGTACACATTATTATACTCATAAGTTCAGGCACCGGCGTAGCTCTGTCGGTTAAGGCGCTTGCCTGCCGATCCGGAGTTGCGCTTGGGTGCCGGTTCAATTCCCGCTTGGGCTGATCACCTGGTTGGGTTTTTTCCGAGGTTTTCCCAAATGGTAAGGCAAATGTTAGGTAATCTATGTCGAATCCTCGGCCTCATCTCGTCAAATATCATCTCACTATCACCAGTTCCATCGAAGCTAAATAACCTCGTAGTTGATAGAGCGTCGTTAAATAAGTAAATAAAAAAATATGTAAGTTCGAATTTACTTTATTTAAAAATCTAAATGTCACTTAGATCAAGACTGACTTACTTTACTTATAAGATTATGAAATTCTCAATTTCCAGCTATAAATTTTAAAATTTTTAGGTTCTCGTTCAGATTGTAAAAATATTCTAAGCCTAGGTCTTCCCAGTTATCTTTTCTCCAAAGGAGTTCCTGTGAGCATCCTTTTTACTCTTCTTTGTTCCGTAGGTATTTGTTTTACTTCGTTGTTTAACGGCACTATATCAACTACTAGGTTATTTAGCGTCGATGGGATTGGTGATAGCGAGATGGTATTTGGCAAGATGAGGCCGAGGATTCTTTACAGATTACCTGACATTCGCCTTATGGTTGGGAAAAGCCTAAAAAAAAACCAACCAGGTAATCAGTCCAAGCGAGAATTGTACCCACGCTCGAGCGCAACTTTGGATCGGCAGGCAAACGCCTCAGCCTACTGAGCTATGCCGGTGGCCTGTAGGTCTTTGTACATGCGTACTTAATACATTGCAGTCTTCTTGCATCAGTTATCTTCAACCTGCTGAAATTTTTTAGCCACTCTATAGACGTCGTAATCGTGAACAGTCTATATTCCTTGTGTTTAAAAGAGTAATCCTGTATATGGTCTTATCTTTCGTCCGTCGTCTTTATCTCTCGTGATTATGTAAGATTCGAGGTTAAACTGTAGCCCTAATCACTACTTTCTGCTTCATTGCATGTGAATTCTGGGGAGTGGTACTGGCAGTATGTGATCGGAACCACGTCAAGCCCGTCCAATCATATCGCATAATCAATGAAGTCAAGACTACATAGCAACAGCTTTGACCTCCTCTTGTTTTTCAAGGCTACGAAACGGTAGTTCAGTTGGAACTTGATGAAATGTCGTTAAGAAATGGCACAAGAAACTGCTGAAAGTAATCGATTGAGACATAGAAATAAGGCAGCTAACAGTTTCTGGCTATAATTATACAAAG
The DNA here is from genome assembly GCF_040183065.1 of Periplaneta americana. NCBI lineage: Eukaryota > Metazoa > Arthropoda > Insecta > Blattodea > Blattidae > Periplaneta > Periplaneta americana. Next base: position 115,740,296 of record NC_091123.1, read on the forward strand.
AAAGTTCACACTCAGTGGCGCTACTTGTTTCGAAATCTCGCTTTAAGATCAAACATACCAATTTAGTAATATCTGATTAAGATTTCCAAATACATTGCAAGAATCAATATATTACGTTAAATCCTACGTTGTGTTACAAATAGAATTTTCTGAAGCTCTACATCTATTATTTAATAATCTTTATTTTCATTCATTCATTCATTGTTTTCTGCCCAATGGCAGGTCTTTCACTGAAAACCCAGCATTAGGTCTTTCAGGTTTTGTACAGTACATAATAAGTATATATGTAGTATTTACACATCGTTATCTGTATGTAAAAAGTTTGAATATCCCATAATAAGTTTACCTTAAATCCAATTGCTTGCTTTTGTCGGCCTAGAACCGAGCCAGCACAGGGTTGGACTTCTACTTCTAATGACGTAGAAAAGTCACGAGCCGAGTCACAACCTGAAAATAAAAAAGAAAAAAATGAAGGCATAATGAACATGACAATTCTGCTTATTTAATGTTTTACGTGTTTCGTAACAATAGTGTTTTTCATTTTGTTATCGGTAATATTTTTGCTATTTTCTGCTTTCTTGAAATGGTATTGAACATAGGTCTACACATAAATATTATTTTCTGTACTCTAAAATAGCAAGATATACTGTAACTCCTTTTCATGTTGTACATAATAGTTTTTTAAGCAGCAAGTGGACAACCTTGATGATTATGGCATGAGTGTCATAATAAGATTATCCAGGAGTTGGATACAACACTTTATGGCATCTTAGCATTATAAATTGTAGGAAATAAATTATGAAATAATTCGGCTTCCATAGCTGACAAAGTCTTCATATGTTCCTATCGATTAGATGCGCCTAACATTGGCACTGAATAAAGAGAAATGGATGGCCTTGCAGGTATTACAAACTCTAGTTATACCTTAGGTATCAAATTTTATGTTACAAATTTTCCTTTATTTTGTTAATATAGTTTCTTTGAACCACAGAACTGTTTTATGTGATATTACAGAAGTGGTACAAAATTGTTAAAGATTGGAAATAAATGATACGTTACCTTAAGCGTTCCGGTATTACGTCATAGCGAATACGTCATTGCTGTTATTGGCACACGTGCCATAATAAGCGATTACGCACGATATTGGATGTAGTAACAACCTCTTTACATTGCTAGGATGGCATAAATGCATTTTATAGTCATTCGTTCACAGTGTTCTGTCCAACGGCAGGTCTTTCAATGCAAACCCAACATTCTCCAGACTTTTCTATTTTCTGCCTCCCTCTTAGTCTCCGCATATCACTCACATATCTTAATGCCGTATGTTATTTGATATCTTCTTCTGCTCCGGACTCTTCTCCTATTCACCATTTCTTTCAGTGCATCCTTCAGTAGACAGTTTCTTCTCAGCCAGTGACCCACACAATTTTTGTTTCTCTCCCTGATCAGTTTCAGCATAATTATTTCTTCACCCACTCTTTCCAACACAGCTTCGTTCCTTATCATGTCTATTTCATAAGCCCCGTTCTACTTCGTATCCATATTTCAAATGCTTCTAGTCGTTTCCCTTTACTTCGTTGTAATGTCCATGTTTCTGCCCCATACAATGCTACACTCCACACAAATCACTCATTAGTCTCTTCCTTAGTTCTTTTTCCAAAGGTCCGCAGAAGATGTTTCTTTTTCTATAGAAAGTTTCCCTTTACCTTTTATATCTTCCTTTTGACTTCTGGCAGCAACACTACAATTATTTGAAGCTGTTCACTTGCTCTACTGCCTCATTTAGAATTTGAAAGTTTACCTTCTTTCTTTTCTTTTGTATTTATCTTCATGCCATATTGCTCACAGCTGTCATTTAGTTCCAGTAACATATCCCTTAGTATCATCCACTCTTCTGCCATCAGAAAATCTTATGAACTTCAATCTTCTTCCTCCTACTACCACTCCTCCCGTGTTTTGAAAACAGTTCTTTACTAATTCCTCTAAGTAGATGTTGCACAGAACAGAGTAGGTGATAAAGGGCATCCTAGTCCACACCTGTGGAGTAACGGTTAGCGCGTCTGACCGCGAAACCAAATGGCCCGGGTTCGAATCTTGATCGGAGCAAGTTACCTGATTACTCATTTCACCCGCATTATCACCTTCATTTATATTATTATGATGTACCGAAGTACAAATGATATTTCCGTGCAGAAATTCTGCATTATCATATAGTGAAGAATGGGTAGAACAGAGAAAAATTCACTCCGGCACCGGGACCCGAACCCGGGTTTTCAGCTCTACGTGCTGACGTTTTATCCACTAAGCCACAAATGATATTTCCGTGGAAGAATTCTGCATTATCATATAGTGAAGAATGGGTAGAACAGAGAAAAATTCACTCCGGCACCGGGACCCGAACCCGGGTTTTCAGCTCTCCGTGCTGACGTTTTATCCACTAAGCCGGATTGAATCCTTCTCAGTTTATGTTCCACCTCTCCGTTCCCCTTTGGTGGCCTATCCTCATGTATTGTGTCAAGAACGTGTGACAGTGGCACAATGCCCAACACTATATACAGAGTTGCCTTGTTAAATCGGACCCCGCCAACTTAGTCACTCGTAATGAGATGCATAATTTCATATGATATATCTATTGTTATGCGGGAATGGTTTTGCTATGTATGAATCTCGATATCTAAAGTTATTGAACTGCATAAGCAATTAAATATTGTATGTATGTTTTTTTTTTTTATGATATCCTCTATATTATCCTACATGTTTAGCAAGGAACTGACAGTAGACTTGCCGCGTCCTGTGGTATAGCGCTAGCACAGGTGTTCGGGCTGTGGCCTGGTAATGATAGAATTTGTGGTGGACAAAACAACGCTGCACAGGTTATTTTTTGGGTTGCTACACTTCCCCCCTTTCATTTCACTCACACACACCTTCCCCTTATTTCATCTATCTTCTGCTATATTCAAAAATAGGCTAGAGTTAAGTCTTGGGAGTAGTATTACGGGTCTCCAATATCGTTACAGATGTAAGGGTTTAGAGCAGTGATGTCAAAGCAAGCGCATTTTTCTGACCTTGACGTCGTGCGCGGGCATCAAGCGCTAAGTATGAAAGAGGAAGGGTTGTGTATATGAATAATCAGTCTGTTGGATTAAGAAAACAAACGGAACGTGAAATTTTATGTCGTTATTTTTATATGGCTTCTTTCTGTTTGATATTATCTATATTGTCTGTAAAACAAAAGTACTAATACCAATTTCTTAATATTGCATTTGTGTTTTAAATGTACTGTACTAAATGGATGAAACACATCATTCATAAAAAAGTGATATCCCCAAAAAAGAGACTGAGTATGTCATGATAAGTCGGAATTGATATTGATGGTACCTTTAGCCTTATAAAAGTAATCAATAAACTAATCAAAACAATATTACAGCACAAAGCAAAGTTTATATGTTTTAAGTGTAACTAATATTCCATAACAAAACTCTTATCGCATTATGCTTTTAAGGTGATATTGGTGAGCAACTTCCTATCATCAGAATATTAAATTATTTTCTCGAAATATGCTGAAGCTATAGAACTGACATTTTTACAACACATAGGCACGTATCTTTTGCTTATGATGTAACAGTAGTTGCTTTGTTAATTCATTTCCTTACAAACAATTTCCATGCGAATATTTTCAAAATTTTCAATACACTATCTTCAGTAATACGTATTTACGGTATATTAGATTTACGAAAACATTCTGTAAGGTCAGAAAATAAATAGGCCTATATCTGAAAATTTCACTTTTCTATTTAAAAAAGTTGAAAAAATATTTCTTTTGAATAAAAAAAAAAACAAACTTGTGAAAATTGAGCTTTAAAATTAAAACTCTCATGCTTATAATGCACTTAAACTTCTCAGACAGATCTAAAAATTACCATGGATACAGTTTTAATAAGTTCTTTTTCTCTTTATCTATTGAATCAGTGCTGGCCATCCCTGACTATAGCTCGACCAAGCAGCATATACTTCTTTCGTCTGTCTCTTCCCTTTCCGCTGTAAAGCGCTCAGGCTCCCCTGAGCTCTAAAGCGCGCGCTTGCTCCTATGGACATCAATAGACATGACTGGTTTAGAGCTTGGGACCCTGTGGTTCATGGGTTCTCGTCTGGGGGTGCGACCTGGACCTATCAGAGCTGAGGCAATTGGGCAGACATGGAAATTCTACATATTCAATCAAAAAAGCCAGAAACTAAACACATTAAAACAATACGAAATATGTATAGACACACAAAACACATCCAAATGAAATTCTCAACACACAACTCAATTTCAGAACACACACTCTCTTTGACTCCACATTACACTACACAAACACACCCTCACAGGAAACACAAACAAAAGGCGCGAAGACCAGCACCAACCCGTTCTGAAGATGGCCAATAACAGGCTGAAACTAGTTAACTAGGCACTGTAATGTTTAACACGCGAAATATATATAATAGCCTACATATTCCGAAATATAACCTACTCAACTTGCACAAGCTACTGAACAAAAAGATATTTCTTGTGTCTCGTACTTTCATTGTAATATAATAAAATATCATCCTGTGAGGACGAGTAGCAATCACTGATCAGATTACCGATTTCATATTAATCTAGGTCTTTGGGCAACAGCAACAAACGTTCAATGTACAGCACGTCGACACAGTGGAAGGCCTTCTTGATAAATTCGAAGTCCTGCCTTCACGACACACCTCGCCTTTCCATAAATTAAGTGAATATCATGAAGCTCGTACAAAGAAAATGCCTGAACCTTGCCCATAACTGTAGCCTACCCGCAGGTGGTACCTCACTCACTGATATCAGCTGTTTAATAGTGCGTGTCCTCTTGACTATTCGTTAATACTCGTGATCTTGCACAAACGAGTTTCTCAACCCCACAATACTGTTACTTTTACGAAGATATAGGACTTGCAGCAACTACAGTATTTCTTTGAGTAAACTGTTAAAATTAGAACAGAAGATTATTAGATATTTTTATTCAGGGAGCCGTGCTGTGCAACCAGTGTAACTTTTGCAGCGTATAACTTAGAATCTCTTTTAAGCGTATGCCAGCATGCGATTCTGTAAGCGCAAGATCTCTAAGACTTCTTGTCAGAGGATACAATGTGCCCGCGCTTGACATCCCTGACTATCAGTTCCTCACGCAGGCGTTCAGATGCGAGTTCGACTCCCGGATTATTTTAATTGAAAAATCCTAGTGACACTTGTGGCGAATAATTTAGATGTTTGTGATTTTCTCTGAGTTATCCCCTGCCCATATGTTAGGCATCAACATAATTTCGTCCGAATCGTCATTTTATTTTATAGCATTCTCCGATTGCTTCATGTCAACGCGCAGAGAGTTCTGGTCTAGGGACAAGAGGGAGAGATCCTATTTGCAACCTGATACTCGGTAAACTTTAGTGTATATCAACATACATGTGGAACTTGGAGTCAGACCACAAAGGGAAAAGCACTGAAGGAGAGGGATTCGATCCCGTGCTGTGGATTGAACTTCGGCGTAGCTCAATGATTAGAGCGCTTAGTATGTAGCACCAAGGAACCGGGTTTGATCCCCGACGCCGGAGCGAATTTCTCTTCTCTAATATCAATAGAAGAAGAAATGTCAAAGGGAAGGATTTAGTGAAGAACTGTTACTGGAAATGCTACTGGAGCTAAGTGACAGCTGTGAGTAGTGTGAGATGAAGATAACTACAAACAACCTTGATTATCGGAAGAAAAATAAATAAGATAAACTTTCGAATTCTAAATGAGGCAGTGGAACAAGTGGACAGCTTCAAATACTTGGGGTGTACTATAAATAGTAACATGAGCTGCTGCCAGGAATTTAGAAAGGAGGATAGCAATGGCAAAGGAAGCTTTTAATAGAAAAAGTAAGTTATCATCTTCTGCGAACCTCTGGAAAAAGAACTAATTAGAGACTGGTGAAGTGTTATGTGTGGCATTGTATGAGACGAAGTGAAGGAAAACTACTAGAATAATATGAAATATGAATAGGCCTGTGGAGAATAATGGATCATGTGAAATGGACCGACAGAATAAGAAATGAAGCTGTGTTGGAAAGAGTGGGTGAAGAAAGAGTAATGCTGACACAGATAAGGAAGAGAGAAAGAAATTGACTGGGTCACTGACTAAGAAGAAAATGCCACTGGAAGGAATGGTGAATGTAAGAAAAGTTAGAACAGAAGAAGATGTCAGATGATAAACAACATTAAGATATACTATGAATCATATGCGGAGTCTAAGGAGAAGGCGGAAAATAAGAAGGAATGGAGAATCCTGGATTTGCAGTGAAAGACCTGTCCCTGGGCAGAACGTTATGAATGGATGGATGGATGAATATAGTTTTGTAAAACATTTTGAAGTTAATTTTGTTCGTAATGCGCTATGACATAATGCAGGAAAATACAGTCACTCGGCCTGACTAATAAACAAAGAATGAATTTAGTAAACAGTAGCTTCCTTAAGTATGTCATGCTTTCGTTTTTGTATCCAAAAGACGTTAAGGAATACTTCACGTAGCATTAATGTCTATTGTACATGAAGATAGTAAAATTAAAGTATTCAAGGATTAAATTTTTTTTACTACAGTAGACTAACGGTACTTCAGACCAAAAGCGACATTTACAGTCTGTCTTTGGGCCGATTTCACTCCATATATTAAAGGACATCCAGTCCAATATTTATATTTCATTGAGAAGTAGGGATAATAAGAAATAGGTAATCGAAATGAAAGAAAATTTTAAAGGCAAAAATTCACACAGCGAATCAAAGTATTACAAGATAAGAATTCGTAAACTTAAAATTGGTAGCTAATTGGGAACTGGTGTCGGGCGTGGGTTCCATTCTCACTTGGGTTGATTACCTGGTTATGTTTATTCGAAGGTTTTCCCCAACAGTAAGGGAAATGCCATGTAATCTGTGGCGAGTCCTTGTCTAAAAACTACCTATCATTAACTTCATTGACGCTAAATAACTTAGTAGTGATGCAGCGTCGTTAAATAACAACAAAGCCAACAAAAAAATCGAAATATAAGGAAACTCGGCAGGTTTTTATTAATTTTAAACATCTAAAACATAATGCCAACATTTTTAACCACACCAAACAATTAGTACTACTGTAGGCTGGTTGGTTGTCTTTCCAATTCGGGAAAAAGTGTGACGCAAGATTTTGTTTTGACGAGATTTAGCCGGAACTGAGTATGCCACTATACCTATATATTTTTTTTTCAAGGACTCAGTTTACCGCATTTTTCATAGTAATGGTTGACTTTACCAACCACTCTGTTTTTTCAGAAGGCTTAATAGATCTCGGGGCCGCACTAGCATAGTATACAAACTGCTACTTTTGTTTGTGCATGAGATATGCAATTCTATTTTCTATGTGATCTGAACTTTATTACTCGCTTACTTTTTCCCCTGTATTGTGTCTGACATCATATCATGGTAGTTTGAAGCATAAAAGTGCCTTATTTATTAGGTATTGATTATCTAACCTCACTCTGATATTACATCACAAGAATCCTATATAACGCATTACTTAATAAAAAGTAAGAGTAACCTTACATCAGCAAGGTCATGAGATTCAACTGTTATGGCCTTACAAGGGCAGTTCGCACGAAGAGTGATGCATATCCTAGAGCGTGTCTGGTTTCAGGCACCGGATGGTATTGACCTAATTTACCCCTTAATTAACCGCCCTTCCTGCCTCTTGACGCAGGAAAAAATACGTTTGAAGGACAAATATCTTTCTTTCCTCACTTCCTCTTCTCTGTTGAATAAAAACTCGTATTGAATGCCCGCACTATGGTAATGATGGGTGTCACCTTAAAGGTGTTTACACCTGTAATAACATGCCTATAGTATGCAACTGTGACAGTGTTACAACCCAGACAGTGCTATCATAGCTATGACGTAGCCCCTGATGATAATTTCAGTCAAGAGATCGAAGTTAGAAGCCCGGAAAATATTATGAAATATGAAGTGGAGAAAATTTAATTGTGACAATTTTCTACAAAAGTTTTCACTCTGTGTCCCTTGTTATTTTGATATTCTTTTGTCATGTTATAAACATGAAAGGCGTATATAATTTAAAATTCATCAATATAATCACCTTCGCAAATTAGGCCCACTGACCTCTTCCGGCTCAGTATTGCAACGTTTTCTCGGTCTTCCCAAATTTCTTACAATGTGACCGATATTGCGATGCTGCTTTTGAAGGGCTATCACTGTTCATACTTTTCAGATGTTTACTAGTTTAGTTTTATATTTTATTAGTGATAATTAATAGGTTCAAGTTCTAATTTTTCCTTATTTCTCCATTCTTAATGTCTTCCCAAATTTCTTACAATGTGACCCATATTGCCATGCTGCTTTTGAAAGGCTGTCACCGTTCATACTTTTCAGATGTTTACTAGTTTAGTTTTATATTTTATTACTGCTAATTTTATTGATAGGTTCAAGTTCTAATTTTTCCTTATTTCTTCATTCTTAATGTCGAGAGTATCCTTTTTACAGTTGAAATTTTCATTTCTGAGGATTGTACACTGCTTCCATCTTTGCGTTTCATTCCCCAGCATTCATTTCCGTAAAGAAGCGCAGGTGTCGCCATACTTTTATAAAATTTTAGCTCGTTTACCAAATACTCTTCTAATTGTACCATAGAATATCTGGAATATTTCTAATTTCATTTGAATATCGTTACCGTAATGGTAAGACGTTGCAACTAAAATAATTAAAATGATATCACATGATATGATATACAGGGTGAGTCAGGAGGAAAGGTACATGTTGTGAGGAATGATAATATTGGTGATTCTGAACAAAAAGGTTTGTATGAACATAAAAAGTAAAGTAAATCCATGGCGCTACAGCACATGAAGGGCCAAGACCGACCAGCCGGCTACTGGCCTCACGTCCACATGCCGAAGAAGAGGTGGACGATCATCCAACCAGAATGGAGGTATCGTGTGGTTAGCACGATGATCCCCCAAGCCGTTATAGCTGGTTTGCGAAACCGGATTTTCGCTACCTATCGTAGCTCCCAAAGTGCATCACGAAGCTGGGTGGGCACCGTTCCCATAAACTGGCCGAAATTTCATGAGAAAATTTCTTCGCGCATGAAGACTCGAACCAGCCTTAGACCACGACGCCACAGTGCGGGACTTGTATGAACATATGCGGGACATAACAGTATCTGACATACAGCTGTTTGAAAATCACGGGCATAAGTCTCATGTCCTTCAACAGCACTCATATGAGGACACAACCAAATCGACATTAGGTTGTAGGAGGATCAATGAAAGTATCCTGGGTGTTGGATCGGTCGCGGTGGAGTCATTTCTTGGTCACCGAGGTTACCCGATCTTACTCTATTGGATTACTGTGTTTGGGGTTGGTTTGAGAGCGAAGTCTACAATAATAATAATAATAATAATAATAATAATAATAATAATAATAATAATAATAATAATAATAATAATAATAAATGATTTATTTAACCTGGCAGAGTTAAGGCCATACGGCCTTCTCTAACACTCAACCAGGAGTAAAGACTGCGTTACAAAAACACTACAAATTTACAAATTACACTACAGTTTTATACACAAAACTGAATAAGATAATAGTAATAATAAAAAATATAAACAACAAATAAGAAGAAATCAGACATAATATATAACATACAGAAAGAAAGAAAAAAGCATAATAATATGTGAACAGCAGGTCAAAATAAATGAGGCATACAAAAAAAGACAATTATTCATAATAATAATAATAATAATAATAATAATAATAATAATAAATAAGAATAGTAATAATGATGATGATAATAATAATAATAATAATAATAATAATAATAATACTAATAGTAGTAATAAAATAGTGCAGTACAAAGTATACAGAGAATACAATATTTCTAAGTACACACAATAAGACAAATTAAGATTATATATAGCTCAACTTATCACATTAGAGATATAACATTATCGGAAAATATGAAAACAAAAATATAAAATAAGTTGGATATCATTAGAACATAAAAAAAATGTGAATACGTGGAAACATGCAATACAACACTTGTCATAATAGTAAGTTAGTTTGGCAACTCGTCATAAGATAATTTTCTAACTTGGATTTGAAAGAATTCAATGTTCGGCAGCCCTTGACTTCAGGCGGCAGAGAGTTCAGTGACGAGAGGTAGCAACAGTGAAGGATGAGGAATACAGAGATGATGTGTGAAGTGGAATTTCTAGCGTGTTATCGCGTTGTGATCGAGTATTAATATTATGATAGCGAGAGAGAGTATGAAATCGAGCGAATAAATAATAGGGGGATGAAGAGTGCATAATTCGATATAAGAGAGAAAGTGAGTGCAGATTTATCCTCTCATGTAACCTAAGCCATGATAACTTCTTGAAAGAAGGTGAGATATGATCATAGTATCGAACATTACAAATGAAGCGGACGCACGAGTTATGAACACGCTGTAGTTTCTGAGCGGAATCAATCCTGAGATCACTGAACAAAACGTCGCAATAATCGAAGTGAGGTAGAATGAGTGTCTGTACCAGCGTCTGTTTTAATTTAGATGGATAATGATACAATCTTTTTAGTGAATGGAGAATAGAGAATGCCTTCTTACATGTATATTTAACATGCGTATCCCAATTGAGATTAGATTCGAAATGTACTCCGAGATTTTTTACGGTACAATCGCAAAGCGGAAACAAGGGCGGAACTTCTCGCTCGCATTTTACATGCTGTGCTCAAGTAAAGGAATGTCCGAATCAACTCAGATCAGCAACACAGCAGCTGTCTACAAAAGCTGCAAAGTGCATTGAAGTTGACGGTGAATTTTTCGAACAAGTTCTGTGAAGAAAAGTACGCATTTAAACAGAACATAAGGTAACCATGTTTTAATTTACTATCACCTGCACTTTTCCCGTTCCTCATTGTTTCCATTAGTTTTCTCCGAAACCGTTAAGAATTTATTTTTTTATTTTAGTAGGTTATTTTACGACGCTTTAATAACATCTTAGGTTATTTAGCGTCTGAATGAGATAAAGGTGATAATGCCGGTGAAATGAGTCCGGGGTCCATCACCGAAAGTTACCCAGCCCGTTAAGAACAGGACATTTGTTTATATAAGCTTTTTTTGTTCAGAATCATCAATATTATCACCCCTCAAACCATGTATTTTTCTTCCTGACTCACTCTGTATATTTCGTCACAGCATTTCTTACATGTGATGGTGTAGGCCTACCTCACATTTTTCACTTATAGGTGCCACCACTAACAATCATTACAAATAAAATAACACTTCTTTGCAGTATACTTTAATAAAACTACCCTAATCCCACTAGCTATCTCCCCTCTTACTGGTCAGCTTATCGTCTATTTAATACTTATTCTACCTTGTTTTTGCTGTTCATTATTTATTCACTAGTTTACATATACTTGCTGTTTATACCAGTTCACTTCTACAGCCGATTCGTTATTCAGCTCACTATTCGCTATAACAACTTCTATGCACCATCAATAATACCTACTATTCACAGCTTCGTTACTCTGATGCCTTGAAATTAATCTTTCCATTTACTCTTCTTTTGATCGTTTACTAGTTCACTAATATTGGTCACTTACTAACTCGAAACATACTATTCACTAGTCATTTTCCCTGTTAGTAAAAGAGATCGTTATCAGCACTGATCTCTACTTCTTTCACTGACCGCTCCCCCTCCCTCTTCATAACTTGTACTTTTTTCACTCGTTTGTCTCCTTATCGCTATAAAATCTCGTCTACTCCACCATACTTGTCCATTCTTTGTTAATCCCAACGTCTCACTTAACTTCTGACTTAATTCGTCGCATTTTTTTTTACCATCATCCTTCTAAAATTTTCCGTATCGTCATTAGTCACTAGATTTGAGTCTTACAAATTTCTCCTTACAATCCCACCCCTATTATTCTCACTTCCCATTTTCACTTCCCGACCCCTTGGTAATCTTTTTTCCTTGTGCCACTCATTCTCAAATTCGAGTGCTTTCTTGGCAGACTTGCATTTCTCTTGCTCTGCAGTTTAACGTTGCTTCCCCAAATAGTTAAAATGTGATATCCACTTTAAAATTTTATCATCAATCACAATTTTTTATTCCTTTAAAAGCCATTATTTTGTTTTCATCAATAATATTTTTAAATTATAATTGCGTTTTGGTTTAATTTACACATATATTTTCAATTTTTGGCAACGAAATCCTAAGATCCTTGTGTGACAAGAAAGCTGTGCCATCACTGATTCTGTAGAATGCTTAATATTTGTCCCCTTCGTCATTTGTTATTACCACTAGTTGTAGTTTGAATGTTAAAATCCGCAATAATAGCAGATGCATCAGTATTTACACTATTATTAGGTTCTTCATCATCACTTTCAGCATCCCACCACAACCGTGATACACGTTCACAGTATAACCTTGTTCTATGAACACCATATCATCAAATATCTCTCTGCTCTGCTTCCTTCACAATGAGTTACACACAGCTCGTTTCTGGAATTCCTTGTCACAGGAAATCATAAACAGTCGGAGTATAAAATCTTTTAAGTACACTCTACTTAGAAATGTTTTTATTGAACAGAACTAGACTCTTGCGGACTCTTACGTCCATTTTCGGCTTTCCCCTTCCAAAATTTTCTAGAGCTCCTTCAGTGGAGCAGCGTAACCCGGAGTGAGACAAGTGGTGAAGAGCGTTGGAGCTCACATGTTCAGTTTCTTTGAGCCCCGAACCCTTTGCGAGGACGCGTTTTGCGTACCTTCTAAATTTCTCCTCCCACTTCTCTTTCAATTCAATTCATCCTTGCGGAAGTTTCTAACTAATCTTAAACGACCAAGTTATTATTTTTTCTCCCTTTCTTCCTCTTTTTTTTTTTTTCCTTTTTATCATCTTGATATGAGCCGTTCAGAGCAAAAGTGGTGTAAGTCAAAGTTGGGTAATGAGGTTTAAAGTAAAAATTCTGTAAATTACAGCGCAAAGTAGCAATTAATATGGTCTTCTTGTTATCCACTGACTACTAATAGTTTAAATAAATAGAATATTAATTACTGCTTTGCGCTGTATTTTACAGAATGTTTACTTTAACCCTCATTACCCATTTTTGGCTTACACCACTTTTTCTCTGTAAGGCTCATATATTACTTAATAGTTTATACCTGTATGTTACATAGTACGATTTTGCTATTCAACTTTTTGTCTTGTAACACACATGTATTCTCCTATTAGTATAATAACTGTATATTAGCCTATGTCTCAAGTGAATTAATTGTGGAATTTATCACAAGCAATTTGTCTTATAAACTGTATATATTCCCCCCTTATGTTATGCAAGTAATTTTGATTATATGTAATTTTCTACTTTATTTTATATTCTCCTTATATTATGTAACTGATCTTGACTATTTTTAATTTCCTACTATATTTTATGTAATCTCTAAGGCATCTTCTTTTGTGTTGTTTTGTAATCTATCAAATAATTTTGTATTTCATGTATATTATTGAGACCTGGTTGAGTGGAAGAGAAGGCCTTATGGCTTTAACTCTGCCAGGAAAAATAAAACTACTACTACTACTACTACTACTACTACTACTACTACTACTACTACTACTACTACTACTGCTGCTACTACTACTGCTGCTACTACTACTACTACAGCTGCTGCTGCTGCTGCTATTGCTGCTGCTGCTACTTTTATTCCACTTTGTTCGCAGTATTTTTTGGTTAGCTGCAGCAGAGGAGGAATTCAATTCACTCGTGTTGCAAGAAACTTGTAACGTGACATGGTTCGGGAATTTTGTCTTTATGTTAGAAATGACTAGTCTGGGGGTCGATAACCTACGGCACGCGTGCCATACTTGGCACGAGAGGCGATTTTTAATGGCACGCGACGAGTTCCAGTCGTAGAACATACGAGACTGAGAGAGAGGCGACTGTGCAGGTTAGATGTGATTAGAATTTCATGTCATTACTACTATTAGCACAGGATACAGCTTGAAAACATATAGCCTACAGGGTGACTCACGAGGATTTACGTCACTTACGGAGCTTATTTCCGAAGACGTTCAGAGCAAAAAATTTCATATAAACATTTGTCCTAATCTCATATCCTATCATATGCCGCTTGGTCGACCTATATACAGGGATGGTCAGTACTGATTGAATGGATAAAGGGAAGAGAAGTTACTAAATTATACCCATGTTAATTTCTATATTTGTCTGAGAAGTATAAGTGTATTATAGGAATGTAAGTTTAATTTTAATGCTCATTTATCACAAGTTTATTTTTTATTCAAAATGAATATGTTCTCAATATTTTGTTTACAGGAAACTGAAATTTTCAGATATGTTTGTTTAATAGCCTTACAGGTACTGAAAGTATGTTTTCGTAAACCTAATATATCGTAAATATTGTAAGTATTACTGAAAATAGTGTAGCCTATTCAAAATTTTGAATATATTCGCATAGAAAATGTTTGTAAGGAAATGAATTAACAAAGTAACTACTGTAACATCATAAACAAAAGATATATGCCAACGTGTTGTATAACCGTCAGCTCTATAGCTTCAGCAGACTTCGAGAAAATAATTTAATATTCTGATGATAGGAAGTTGCGTACCAATATCACCTTAAAAGCATAATGCGATAAGAGTTTTGTTATGTAATATTAGTTACAATTAAGACATATACCTAGGTAACTTCGCTTTGTACTGTAATATTGTTCTGATTAATTTATTGATTACTTTTATAAGTCTAAGGATATCATGAGTATCAATTCCAACTTAGCATGTTATACTCAATCTCTTTTTTTTGGGGGGGGGGATATCACTTTCTTTATGAACAACGTGTTTCATTCAGTTAGTACAGTATAGTTGTATTAATATGGAATTTATGTGAATATCCCTTCTTAACTCTTTATTATGTTATTAACGTTTAAAATACAACTGTAATATTAAGAAATTGGTGTTAGTACTTTTATTTCACAGATAATATAGAAAATATCGAACAGAAAGAAGCCAAATAAAAATAACGACATAAATTTTCATATTCCATTTGAAGTTTGTACACCACAGTTTTCTTAATCCAACAGGCTGCTTACTCATTTACATAATCCTTCCTCCTTCCATACCTAGCGCTTAATGCCCACGCACGACATCAAGGTCAGAAAAATGCGCTTGCTTTGACATCACTGCTTCAGAACTTTAACTGAATATGCTGTAATTTAAGGCATAGTAAAGGCAATAAACAATTTGTTTTATACATTATTTCACATTTTCCTTCCTTAGAACGAGACTAGAAAGAACATCATGTTTACTTAGCACAGTTAAGTTTATTTGCACAGTCTTCTTACCTGATGTTGGTGTAAATTTTTCCAATTAGTCTTTGATCCTGTCATGCCAATTGTCGATTCCTTTACCATGAGTTATGTTTTTACTGGTGAACCTTGCCACTATAATGTGGTTCCCTCTTACCTTGCACATATATCATTAAAGCCGCGAGTAAACGATTTCGTTGTGCTGAATGCATCATAAAAGCTGCGACTCGCAGCAGGTGGTGGTATAAAAAGTCACGAAGGAAAGTAAACGACTGTTAAGGAGTAAATGACAGGCAGGAAGTGATTCCTCCGGAATCCAGTACGCGCAAGAGAAGTGAAACGACACATCATACGTAGCTTCAGTGTTCTTGTTATGGTGCTGTTATTTAGTAACACCAAGAACACAGATGTGTACGTAGTAGTTAAGACGCACCTCTGACGCTGTGTCGAAGGTACAATTGTACTCGTAGATTCGAATTCCACTGTTTGTCTGTCTGTAGAGTGTTGGTGCCTGTTGTCTTTAGGGAACGCTCAACAGTGTTTTGGTCAATTTTGATCATCTACAGCATCTTAACGAATATTGTAGTGAATATTTAATCATTATATCTTTATTCTACTTATATGTGTTTACTATATTTATAACGCTTATTACGAGTATAAACTTTAAAGTGATTTTACCGAAAATCAGATTTTCTATATTTTTATTTATTACAAACTAGCCACAATCGTTCATTACGGTTTGTTATTATTTAGTGAATAATTAGCTCATTATAAGTTTTAAGTTGTTTGCTTCTGAATTAAATGTTGGCATAAAATTGTCTTCTTGTGTACTTTTTGCATCAACGATGCCAAATAGTCTTTCAGGAGTAGAAAAAGGAAAGCAAGAAAGTAGTGGAAAAGGAAAGCAAGAAAGTGGTGAAAGAGGAAGGCAGGAAAGTGGTGGAAAAGAAAGGAAGAAAGTGGTGGAAAAGAAAGCTAGAGAGAGCTGAAAATTGAAAGACAAAAGAAGTTGAGAAAGAAAAGCAAGAGAAGGTTTAAAATAACAAGAAAGAGTTGGGGAAGGAAAACAAGAAAGAATTGGAAATAGCAAGAAAGTGGTGGAAAAAGAAAGCAAGAGAAAGTTGAAAATTGAAAGACAAAAGAAGTTGAAAAAGAAAAGTAATAAAAAGTTGGAAATAGCAAGAAAGAGTTGCGAAAAGAAAACAGAAAGATATGGAAGAAGAGCAATAAAGAGTTGGGAAAGGAGAGCAAGAAATGGCTGGAAAAGGAAAGCAAGAAAAAGTTGGAAATAGCAAGAAATATTTGGGAAAGGAAAGCAAGAAAGAGTGGGAAATAACATGAAAGTGGTAGAAAATTTAAAGACAACAGGAGTTTCAGAAAGGAAAGTAAGAAAGAGTTGGAAATAGGAAGAAAGATCTGGGAAAGGAAGGCAAGAAAGAGTTGGAAATAGCAAGAAAGTGGTGGAAAAAGAAAGCAAGAGATTTTAAAATTGAAAGACAAAAGGAGTTTGAAAAAGAAAAGCAAAAAAGTTGCAAATAGCAAGAAAGAGTTGGAAAAGGAAAGCAAGAAAGACTTGGAAAAGAGAAACAAGAAATGATTAGAAAAGTGAAGTAAGAAAGAGTTGGCAACAAAAAGAATAAAAAGAGCAAGTATGGAAAAAAATAGATTTGAAAGAAGAGAGAAGATTTGAAGAAAGAAAATTAAATTAAGACGGGAAATAGATTTAGAAAGAGAGACAGAACGTGTTAAAGGAAGAAAAAAGTAGAAGACTTCAGTAAAAATCAAGAACAGGTTTAAGGAAACAGCTGCGGTAAAAATAATTGAAAGTAGAAAGAAATGAAGTTAAATAATGAAGGGAAAGAAGAAAATACTTTGGAGGAAGGAAGAAGGAAATAAAGAAAAAAAGAAAGAGAGAAAGAAAGGAAGAAAGAAAGAAAAAGTTTGCAAGAAGAAAGAAAGAAAAATGATTGCAGAAAGGAAGGAAGAAAGAAAGAAAAAAGATAGAAAGAAAGAAAGAAAGAAAGAAAGAAAGAAGGAAGGAAAGAGTTTAAGGTAGAATGAAGAAAATGGGTGAAGGAAAGAGGAAAGAATAAATTATGGGTGGAAATAATATAAATATTAAATATGTGTAAAGTATTTATAGTCGATTATGAAATAATTTGGAACCATTGTTATTTCACATATCTTGTTACATGAGATAGGAATCTGGAGTATGCTGAAGCATGTCTAATAATGTGTTACGTTTTGAAAAATCTCTACTACATGAACTATGACAAGGTCTTGTCGAAGACTGTTGAGTATCTTAGAAAGAAAGAAAGAAAGAAAGAAAATGAATGAATGAATGAATGAATGAATGAATGAATGAATGAATGAATGAATGAATGAATGAATGAATGAATGAATAAATAATTAGAGAAATAAATTAAAGCAATTTAATTAATTAATTAATTTAGTGATTTATTTATTTAATCTGGCAGAGCTAAGACCAGCATGGTTTCTCTTCCGCTAAGAGAGAGACTCTAGTTAAATACAATAACCTTTCAAAATTCGGTCCTAAAACGAAGACTATTGTTATTTGTAAGAAAAGTAAAGAAGAAAGCACAGTCTAGTATATACAGTCGCGAAGCTCAATACGTAGTAAATATGCAAACATTAGTAGTTGCTCACCACTAGGATCGCTAATATCGCCTCATTACAGGCAATGCAAAATAGTACCGTCACAGTCTATTGTTTCTAGCACCCTCAAAACTAAAGCTTCGTGATTGTATATAGTAGACTGTGAAGAAAGTGCGAATTCTAAATGAGACAGCAGAGCAAGTGGACAGCTTCAGATACTTATGGTGTACTACAAGCAGTAACATGAGCTACTACCAGAAAGTCAAAAGAAGAATAAAAATGGCCAAGGAAGCTTTTAATAGAAAAAGGATCATCTTCTGCGGACCTCTGGAAAAAGAACTAAGGAAGAGACTAGTGAAATGCTTTGTGTGGAGTGTGGCATTGTATGTGTCAGAAACATGGTTGAAATGTGGAGACGAATGGAGGATGTGAAATGGACAGACAGAATAAGAAATGAAGCTGTGATGGAAAGAGTGAGTGAACAAAGAATGATGCTGAATTTAATCAGGAAGAGAAACAAGGAATTGTCTGGGTCGCTGGCTGAGAAAGAAACTGCCTACAGAAGGATGAACTGGAAGAAACGGTGAACGGGAAAAGATTTCGTGGTAGATGAAGATATCAATGATAGACGAAATTAAGATGCATGGAACATATGCGGAGACTAAGAGTAAGGCAGAAAATAGAAAAGATAGGAGAATACTGGGTTTGCAGTGAAAGATTTGCCCTTGGGTAGGAAACTATTAGTAATGAATGAATGCCCAAAAGTAAGACTTCGCTTTATCGCTAGTAGTCGATATCCTGTTTTATATGGAAAATGACCAATATTTTTGTTAAATTATTAAAACTAATGAAAATTATCTTTTTTTCTATTATATTTTTTTGTGGTATTTGTGTTTTTTCTTCTAATCGTAAACATTTACTTGTTACATTATTAAGTTTAGAATTTATTGTTTTAATTTTGTTTTTAATATTATACACTTATTTAAACGGTTTTAATTATGATTTTTTTTCCCAGATATAAAAATATGCCAGTTTTAAAAAGGATCTACAGGGATATTATGGTCTTAGATCAAGACTTGCCTAAGACAAAAAACTCTATAGAAAAAAGAACGAGAAAAGAGAAAGAAAAGAAGTAACAGTTCGCAAAGTTGGCCGTGATTTACTACATGATCGTATGTAGCGAATGAAACATATACCGGTACCACTAAGTGGGAGCTTTGCGTTGATTTCCCCTATAGTATTGAAATTCTTCCATTGTATTGTAAATATAATATTCTGTCTTACGTAAGTAGAGGGCTACCGGCGTATTGACCCCACTTGATGAGAGCCCCATCGTTTGCCCCTACTGACATCTCTAAAATTTGAAATAAGCAATTAAAAGTAAATTACTGCTAAAAGAATGTAATTTTGCGATGATAGAAAAGAACGATGCCACTCCTAGTATTTTTAAATATGACATTGAATGCAATATGTGTGGACGACTTCTAACCAAACAGCACGTTGTCCCCGCTAATGAATGTGTACACACAGCAGAGGTCGCTTGTGTTCGTTTAGACTCTCATATATATCATGTTTGCTAATATAAAACGGCACTGACCTCCGGTTATTTGTACTGTACATACATTCGCAATTACTCTATCGGATTGCTTCTTCTCGCCAAAGGCGTCGGATTGGACCCCCGGACGATGGTGTGAGATTCGCGATGGACAAAAAGCTAAAGAAGCGGTTTTATAATACGGTAATTTATTTTCTCTATACTTCTTACTATACCAAGCTTCAATACAGCTGTAAAATATTTCCATCATCTCTGAAAAGTCTCTATATTTGAAAAAGAATATTATCGCTTTCATATATTTCCTTTTCTTCATGGATAAGGTCACTGACTTGTTCCGATGTCAGTATTAATAACTTAAAAGAACATGTGTGTTGTTATGGATGCATTATAAGGGGAATGGATAGAACATGTTTCCAGTTTTAATAAAAAAAATTGAAGTGAAGTAAAAGGCCTACATTATTTTGACATGTGTATGAAGTTATTTCATTTATATTTTAAAGAAAACTATGTAGTAAATTATCCAGTTGACTGGTTTCTACTTCTTGTTAGTCATCGTCAGAACTAGTCCTAAATATTCAACCGAAAAACCAGAAATTAAATACTGTAAATTAGACAAATATGAAATATACAGACACACACAAACACACTCACAAACACATCCTCAGTACACAACTAAATTTCAGAACACACACCCTATTCGACTCCACACTACCAAGCACAAAGTCACCCACCAGTAAAACAACTGAAGAAACCGAAAGCAAGGCTCTCACTAGTTCTGAGGATAACCAACATGAAGTCAAAACTAGCCAAGTAGGTAATTTACCACTTAGTTTTCTTTAACACTAGAAAGTTGTTAGTATAACAAAATTCTTCAGTTATTTTAATTAATCCCCGTTTATTTTATTACTTGCTCCAAAATATTTGAACTTTTTCACCTCTTCGAAGGATATATCAAATGACACTCGGGAGGAAATTAAGCGCAGAATAAATATGGCAAATGCCTGTTATTCGGTTGAGAAGCTTTTGTTATTTGGTCTGCTGTCAAAAATTCTGAAAGTTAGAATTTAAAAAACAGTTATAATACCGGTTTCTCTGTATGGTTGTGAAACTTAGACTCTCACTTTGAGAGAGGAACCGAGATTAAGAGTGTTTGAGAATAAGGTTCTTAGGAAAATATTTGGGGCTAAGAGGGATGAAGTTATAGGAGAATGGAGAAAGTTACACAACGCAGAACTGCACGCATTGTATTCTTCACCTGACATAATTAGAAACATTAAATCCGGACGTTTGAGATGGGCAGGGCATGTAGCACGTATGGGCGAATCCAGAAATGCATATAGAGTGTTAGTTGGGAGACCAGAGGGAAAAAGACCTTTGGGGAGGTCGAGACATAGATGGGAGGATAATATTAAAATGGATTTGATGGAGGTGGAATATGATGATAGGGACTGGATTAATCTTGCAAAGGATAGGGACCGATGGCTGGCTTATGTGAGGACGGCAATGAACCTTTGGGTTCCTTAAAAGCCATTTGTAAGTAAGTTTTTTTATTACTTAATAATTTCGTTTAAACTGTGTAGAGAAATCCATGTAAAGAAAAAAAGCATTATTTTTTATGGGCCTTGCCAAGTAAGCCTATATTAGAGAAGCTTTGTGGTAGATAGGTGTTTCTATGGCAACTGGTCATTTGGTGGAATATCACATACGCTCAATGTTTTTTTTTTAACCTCGAATTCTCTTATGCATACATGTAACATAGATTATTCGCGAATAGTACGGAGTAATGTGTGATCTGACACTGCTGTGGATACGTGTCGCGCCTTTCATTGGCTGGATGGTTACGCACACAAAGCGCGGTTTACAATATACTACCCAAAGGAAAGAAATCGGTTACAAATGCGTTTATATTTAGCCCAATCCACTTTTGCCGAATGTATAAGTACCGAGTGGAAGTACCTGCACGGTAATCCAAGTCTTTCTCACTAGGGCTATTGCAAGACCACTGCTGTCAAATAATTCTGCTTGGCTGAAAATCACGTTCATCCACTTCTCCAGAGCTACGAATATAATGAGAATAGTTCCTTTATGTTACCTAGTCTTACATGTTAGTTTGCTTATTTTAGTTTAGTTTTGTTTTAAATGAGTTAACTTTGGGTGATTCAGATTTGTCTTAGCCACCGATATAGATCAGGCGGTAGCGCGTTTGCCTGCTGATCCAGAGCTGCGCTCGGATGTGGGTTCGATTACCGCTTGGGGTTTTTCTGAGGTTTTTCTTAATCATAAGGCGAATGTCGGGTAATCTATGGCGAATTCTCGGTCTCATCTCGCCAAAGACAAGTACCATATTGCTATTACCAATTTTATTCCTTTGACCTAAATAACCCACTATTTGTACAGCTTGTTAAATAACCAATTAAAAATACTCTTGATTTCCTTGGGTTATTCTTATTTTGTTCAAGTTAGTGTTTCTTTGCTTATTATAGCTTCAGTTTCTTTCAGATAACCTTGGCTTGGTTGGACTGACGTAAGCGAACGAAAAATAATATGTAGGCCTACTAGAAACTAAAACTAACTTGAACAAGCAACACTAACAAGAACGGAACAGAAGTAACCTGGGAAAGTAAAGGCAACCTGAACAAATAAAAAGCAACTTGATCAAGTCAAAAGCAACCTGATGCAGGTTACCTGAACAAATCAAAAACAACCTGAGCAAATAAAAAACAACCTGAACAGAGTGAAAGTACCCTGAACAAACCAAAGCGAATCTAAACAATCCAAAATTTACCTAAACAATCAAATACCAACCTAAAAGTTTGTTATTCGTATTTCGCAATAAGAGACATAGTCGTGTAAGTCTATTACACAATTTAACTTTCGTAGCTTTATGACTGGAGATGAAGTCACATCTCTGTGCTTGCTTCACATCTTCATATTTCGAGTATGGTAGTAATTTTTAGTCAGTTGTATAAAATACTGCATAAACTTCGCGGTTTTCTAGCGTCGGAAGATTTGCTGACAGATGGTGTTGGCGAAGATTTGCTATGGGGTTATCTAGAATTCTCCTTGTAGTAAGGAAAGCTCCGGGTGAAACCAAACCAGATAGCCAACCTGAGTTTGTTTTGAACTCACGTCCGAGCACTGTTTTGGATCACTAGACCACTCGCTACCGCCTAAGCTACATCGATGGCGTGTGAGTTTAAGGACACTTACTTACTTATGGCTTTCAAGAGACCCGGAGGTTCATTGCCGCCTTCATATAAGCCCGCCATCGGTCCCTATTCTGAGCAAGATTAATCCATTCTCTACAATCATATCCTACCTCATTCAAATCCATTTTAATATTATTCTCCCATCTATGTCTCGGCCTCCCCAAAGGTCTTGTTCTCTTCGACCTTCCAACTGACTCTCTATTTGCATTTCTGCATTCGCCCATACGTTCTACATACATGCCCTGCTCATCTCAAATGTCCCAATAATACAACAAGTAATCTTCTATTCGTGATGCTGTTCCCATCTAATCTAACCTTCTATACTCCCACAAAGTTTATTCTATATCTAGCTAGTTCTTTTGCTACTAATGTTACCCCTCCTGTTTTATATAGACTTGTAACATTCCAAGTACCAACTCTCATAATCTTATTCTTTGCTGTGGTCGTGCCAGAGAATTAGTCCCATTCCGAGGCTTATTTTTGGGGTTTCGTAACAAGCTTTTTTACGGTGTTGGGTTGTTAAGCCCTTCGTCCAACTCCCAAGCTGGAGGACCATCCCTCATCGGCTGTCCGCGACTGCTTATTCAATATATTCGCAGCTACCCTCAATATCTGGAGAAACCTAATCAGTTAATCAGCCCAAGCAGGAATCGAAGCAACATCCACGCGCATATACGGATCAGCAGCCAAATGCTTTATTACTTGGGCTACACCAGTTTCTAGCATATAAGTTAATATCATATTAAACTCTGTATTTTGACGAAATAAGTTACTGCTAATTTTATTTTTCTTGGTTGATGTGGTTTATATTACGACACTTATCTACGTAAGAGGGAGATGAAGGTGATAATGCCAGAGAAATAAGTTCAGGGTCCAGCGCATTTGCTGTTAATGGGTTGAGGGGAAACCCCCGGAAAATACCTCAACCAGGTAACTTGTCCGAATCAGGATTTGAACTCGAATCCGCTCGTTTCACGGTCAGACATGTCCACAGCGGTCTTGGACTTCTGAAGTGTTTTGAAATAAGCATCATAAAATTAACAGACCTCTTTTTGATTGAAGAAAGTTAATGATACTTCAGATAGTCTACATTTTAATGCTTATTTATAAAATATCTTGAATTCCTATGTAATTAATAGTACGATTTTACCATTCGTGTTCCATCATGTGACATATTTCCTTGTTAAAATACAGGAACCACAGTGACTATATGTGATAGGAAGTAAGACAAGACGTTGAGCAAATAAAGTAAATAAACCCGGCCGGCCATTGAATTGTAAGCTTTGTGATGAGTGAAGGATTTAGCGGAACACTTCCTGGTGTTTTTATAAAGGTTCCCAGTCTTCTGTGACTTGCACGAACTCCGCGCAACAAAAATAACACTCCATTGTAACTCGTTAGAACAACAATAAAGCAGTGATGAATCCGCTGTAATTGGACTGGATATAAAATATTTCCTCATCTCCTGTAATCGAGAAACAAAGTAGAAATAACACTCACCTGAGGCGTAGTTATAGGACATTTAATGCAGTAATACTGTATTACATACTATAACGTTTAAGGTGGAGTTTAATACTGTCGATGGCTCGGAATGCCGTCTTGGGCTTATACACAGTGGAAGATTTCCAATGACAGTCACGTTGCAGAGTAAATACCCAATATAAAAGGAACAACATTTTTCTTTGCCTTTTTCGCTATTTATTTTTATTTAGTGGAAATTCATCAGAAAAATTGCAACATTGCATTATATTCATTAACATGTCTTGTCGACGTATGGAAACATCCATTCTCCGTTCTCCATTCTACCAGTGAGAGGGGGAAGTGTAAACAAACATTGCCTGCTGCACGTTCCATTCTGCAAAACGTTCTATGGCATACAGTCTACGGTACTCAGGCCTTAGTGTGAATGATGCATCTACATTTCGTTTAACGGCGTTGCAAACATCCATTACTTAAACCCTAGATCATATTATATACCCAGATTGCTCGGCCTTATAGGCTTTGACGGTAACAACTTTTGTCAGGTTTACTATGCTGCTATCTAGTTGTTACATAAGCAGTCACGTCATAACTCCCATTTGAATTGCATTAGCGACTGTATTGCCATCTCGTGTTCGTTTACAGCGGATGGGTGGCGATCCTGGCGGTTGTTCTCTTCAAAGTGCTGCCGATTTTAACATAGGAATGAACAATCTGTAATATATGTGATCTGAGCTTAAACAGATTTATTAGTCATTAAAGTATTGAAGTATCTTAAATTGCAAACATTACACAAATATTATGCAAAATATTTGTTGGAACTGAGAACTCTGATGTGAAGACGTTTACAAAATGTGTATTTCTAAATGCGTTAAAATGATAATGCCAAGCGAGAGCCATGCAGTCAATCAACCAGCTCATTGACACTCGATTGACCTATGAGAATCTGATTATACTGATAGCACATAGCATGGTGCCACAGTCCAGTATATACAGTCACGAAGCTTGAGTTGTTGAGGGTACTAGGAGCGAGAGACTGTGCCGGTACTATTTCGCATTGACTGAAAGTGGCGATAGTAACGATAGCAACTATATATGGATGCATATTTCCTACATATTTAGCTTCGTGACTGTATATCCTAGACTGTGATGGTTCTTTAAAATTAATACCTAACCGATAACTTGTTTTATCTTACGTTCATTTGTTTATCCTACGTTTATTTTTTATCATCATCTCTACTTCGATAGTTCCTGTTCATTATTGGTGGTTCGATGATTGGAGGGTTAAGAGGGAATGTTGAACTCCAAGAAAATATCAGGAATCAAACTCCAACATCTCTCAACATGGAGAGTTATTAATTATAATAATTGTACCATTAATTATTACAAATAGGAATTGATGGAAAAAGAGTTAATAAAATTATTAGGCCTATAACCTTAATGTTTTTTTTCGTTGGTTATTTTAACGACGCTGTATCAACTATGAGGTTATTTAGCGTCGATGAGATTGGTGATAGCGAGATGGTATTTGGCGAGATGAGGACGAGGATTCACCATAGATTACCTGACATTCACCTTACAGCTGGGGAAAACCTCGGAAAACCGAACCAGGTAATCAGCCCAAGCGGGATCAATCCCGCGCCCGAGCGCAACTTCAGACCGGCAGGCAAGCGCTTTAACCTGTACTCATGCATATGTGTATAATTTCAAATGTTTAGTTTTCTTCTATATTTCAATTTGTTTTATTCTTACCATCTGTGGTTCATTCAATTACGGTAGAGAAAACATGCATTCTGCTATTAATTAATGGGGGTATATTATGTTGCTATAACCTACACTCATGCATATGTGTATAACTTCGAATGTTTAATTTTCTTCTATATTTCATTTGTTTTATTCCTATCATCTCTGGTTCATTCAATTACGGTAGAGAAAACATTCATTCTGCTATTGATTAATGGCTGTTCATTATATTGCTATAACCTGAAATGTTGTTTTTAAATAAATTAAATTTCAGATATCCATGTCGTTCTCCTTGCAATAAAGGTAATAAAATTTGTGTTTTGCGAAGAGGAAAGAGGTAAATCACTGCCATGACATGAACATCATGATTATATTATAAACATTCCAATCAAAATGGCATCTTTCTCGCATCGGAATTATCTCACTGAATAAAATGTGTGCTTGATATTTTCTCTGTGTTAATTTAATTGAGCTTCTAAACTCACGTCTGTTGTCATAAGATAGGGGAAAGTAGGGTAAGAGTACGTACTTTTTGGATTTTCAGCTCTAGTAGTTTAGTGTTTAGTGGTTCAGTTAATATATGTGAATTTCTTATAGGAAATAGAAGAATGTTTCCAAAAACATGGACATTGTAAAAATCTTAAAATAATATTAAATTCTTCTTCAATTAATTGATTATATAAAGGACTGAAAATGCGAATCTTAGACGACATATGATCTAAGAGCACGCAGTAGTGAAGTTCAAGAGTACGCATATACTTTATTTATTTTAACTATTATCTGTATATCATTGTATTCTTCCCCTGACATAATTAGGAACATTAAATCCAGACGTTTGAGATGGGCAGGACATGTAGCACGTATGGGCGAATCCAGAAATGGGTATAGAGTGTTAGTTGGGAGACTGGAGGGGAAAAAGACCTTTGGGGAGGCCGAGACGTAGATGGGAGGATAATATTAAAATGGATTTGAGGGAGGTGGGATATGATGATAGATACTGGATTAATCTTTCACAGGATAGGGGCAGATGGCGGGCTTATGTGAGGGCCTGCGGATTCCTTAAAAGCAATTTGTAAGTAAGTATTATCTGTATATCATCATTTTGTTTCTTCTGTCAATAGGGATGAATTCAAACGTTATGTTTAATTAAATCACTTAGCTGATGACAGATTTTAGCAACAAGAACAAAACGTAAACAAACACAGACACAAAGATCACAACTAACTTTAACAAATTAAATTTATTAACAGAAATCAGAATCAAATAATCCACGTCCACTGTAACTTGTGCAGTGCTCATGCCACCAATTATTACATTGATCACATTTTATCCAGTCGCAATCAGGAAGATCAGTATAATTACTCTTCAGAACACAGGGGACAAGCAATGATGTTCGTCTCGTTTATATTAAAAATCTGTGCAATGGATCTTTTGCTCTCACTTCTAGCTTGTCTTTCCTTTATCTGCTCCATCATTATTTCCGTAAAGACCAACTTTCTATCTGATTTCCTTTTCTATTTCCCCTTTGTCTCCTAATTCTTGCAACTCCACTGAAATTACAAAAAAATAATAATAATCTAGGATTCGAATAAATAGGATATAATTAAATAAAATATTAAAATACAATAATCAATTAAACCATGTAAAATAAACAAATGTAAGTTAAAATATTATCTCTATAAAACTGAGTCGTACTGTAGCTGCTTTCGAGTCTAAGAGCGAACACTTGGGCGCGTACTCTTAGTCACTAGCGTAATATTTTACAATTGGCAGTACTGATACGTGGCTGCTCACATCTTGGAGTGGTAGTTCATGATTTATTAACAACAGAACCCAGCCGTATTTTAATATATGATGGAACTAATAACTATTCACCTATTATCTAGTAACATGAACATTAATAACATTCAGATATAAGATCGTAGAGGACAGGTGAGGAGGTCATGTGAAGAGATGTACACAAGAAAGGAAAATTAGGAATTTCACAGGAGAAAAACTTCCGGCAAGAAGACTACTTTTGAAGACCGCATAAGAGATATTTAGTCTATATAGGGAAAAATTTGCAGTCTACTGCTGTGAAGTAAGGTTAGCATGTCTGACCGGGAAACGAGCGGGCCGGGATTCAAATCATGTTTGAGACAAATTACCTGGTTGAGGTCTCTTCCGGGGTTTTCCCTCAACCCATCAAGAGCAAATGCTGAGTAACTTTCGACGCTGGACCCTGGACTCATTTTTGCTGACATATCACCTTCATTTTGTTCGGTCGTTAGATAACGCTTCGCAAAATAAACCAATGAAAAGCTGCAAACAATATACTGTACATAATAATTGTGCAAGTCTAGGTTTCAGATAAAGTTCCATGTGAAGCTGACTTGAATAATTTCAAGGGAAAATTTATTCCGGGGCTGGGTATCGATCACGGAACCTTTGGTTGAACGTACCAGCGCTTTACTGAAGGAGCTACCCAGGAACTCCACCCGACACCGTCTCAATTTTTCCACTTATATCCACACAACTCAAGTGGGCTGACGAGACGACAGACTTGCATAATATATATGTCACTATAGGCACGTTAACAGAAAACCACAAGTCCAAGTCACACAGAGTTTGTGTGCACTTGATGTGGGTGTCTGGCGTCTCGTCAGCCCACTCGACTTGTGTGGATATACTGTAAGTGGAAAAATTGAGACGATGTCGGGTGAAGTTCCTGGATAGCTCAGTCAGTAGAGCGCTGGTGCGTTCAATCAGAGGTCCTCGGATCGATACCCGGCCCCGGAACAATTTTTCCCTTGAAATTATTCAAATATACATAATTATTTTGAGAAACGTTTGTTTCCTGAGAGTAATATGGCATATTATTATTTTTTCTCTAACGAAAATACATCACTACTTAATAATAATAATAATAATAATAATAATAATAATAATAATAATAATAATAATAATAATAATATTAATAACGATGATAATAATAATAACAATAATAAAGATGATAATAATAATGATAATTCTAATAATAATAGATGAAATAATAACAGTAGCAGTAACAGTAGCAATAATAATGGTAATAATAGTCATTATATTAACAGTACCGTAGTTATAGTTGAATCATTTATAATCTCAGCTTTTAATGGCGTCAACGTCTTTCCTTTTAGTTGGTTATTTTACGATGCTTTATCAACTGCTATGTTTATCTAGCGTCTGAGTGATATGAAAGTGATAATGTTAACGAGATAAGTTCAATGTCCAGCGCTGAAAGTTACTCAGCCTTTATTGTTAATGGATTGAGGAAAATTCCAGGAAAAGCCTCAATTAGGTAACTTGTCCCAACCAGAATTTCAATCCAGATCCGCTAGTGTCACAGTCAGACGTGCTAAACGTTACTCCACAGCGGAGGACTTAACATCTTTTTCAGTGTCTGTGCATCGGATCATAGATGTAGAGAAATCCAACGTTTCGAAGCTCGTATCGATTCCCTTATTAGGAAAAGCAGGGAAAGAGAAAAACTCTTTTTTTTAGATTATTTCGCGACTATATGTCACGTGCAATTAGTCCCGCGACATTATAAGATTAGGCCTAATGATTATCAAACAAATATGTTTTTTAACGCTTTTTTGTGTTATAGATGTAAAATTATGCATAGAAGAAAGTAGCAAGTGTTGCTGTATGGAGAAATGCGAGGAAAGCCAGCATCTCTTAATAATGAATAAATACACTGAAAATAAAATACCGGAGAAGATTGCTAAAATAAAAAGTAAAAGGAAGGAGTTATTAAAGGAAACTAAAGTTACTGAGTTGACAAATAAATTCAATGTTGGCAAGTATGCATTTTCTAGACTCACCGATAATAACATATTTGACTTGGTTAGAAACTATTTAGCTATATTTTATATTTCTAAATTTAATAGTTTTGAAGGTACGACAAAAGAATACTATGAAATAAAATTAAGAAATGAAGGCTTATCAACGAGAGAGAGCTTATTCGAACTATATAGGCTAAGTATTTCTGTAGCGACAGAGGTATGGAAAATACTAGAATAAGAGACGATTTAGATATGCTAGCTGCACATTGCAGATTGAAACGTGAAGTACAACTTAGGAAGGTGAACAAATACTGATTGTAACTGCATACTAGAATGAGTTGAGTCTTGCACAAAACTAAACGCAAGTGCAAGATAAACAAAAATTTTTTGTATATTAAATATGTAAATTGTAGAAATTGTACTTAAATAATAGTATATCTTTGTGTAAAAATTATAAAGTATGTAATGTAAGGGTTTAAATGATTACTTGTATGTACTTTTTCT
Organism: Periplaneta americana; assembly: GCF_040183065.1. Lineage (NCBI taxonomy): Eukaryota > Metazoa > Arthropoda > Insecta > Blattodea > Blattidae > Periplaneta > Periplaneta americana. The sequence continues at coordinate 115,770,614 of NC_091123.1, forward strand.
GTGAACTATAATATAATAAATATCGTATCAAAAATAATCCCGCGACAATTGGTCCCAAAAAGGATATAGTCCCAACGACAGTTCGTACCACAAACAAATATATCCCATGACAACTTGTACTGGACAATCGGTCCCAATAAGAAATTTATGAATAATCAACAAGAATATTTTAACATTTTCATAAATTCAACAATACAACCATTATAGAAACAGTGATTTCTATTTGACTTGTGGCAACAAAATTTCAAGAATTTAGAGCTTCAATGCACATTTTTTATGGGCCAGTGATTTCTATTTTACATGCAGCAACAAAATTTCAAGAATTTACAGCTCCATTACACATTTCTTAAGGAGCGTCGTCGCCTTACGACAAATGAGAGAGGGAATCCGAAATTAATATGGAAAGGTTTCCTATACAGTGGACATCGATCTACTGAGGAGAAGACAGAATGACTTGCGAGAAAAGAGGGGATTGTGGTGCCAGGTTACACTTACATTCTAGATTTAATTTGTAATTCAGTAAATATAAAATATTCTTTGTTTCTCTATGATAAATTATCTAGCTTTAATTATTCAGGTAATCTTTTTGTACTTTGATTTTATTGTAATTGTAAATTTAATACTAACTGTAATATTATTTGTAATTGTAATTGTAAATTTAATACTAATTGTAATTTTATTGTTGAAATTGTAGTTGGAATCTCCTGGTAGAGGGGCAGAGAAGGCCTGACGGCCTTATCTCTACCAGGTTAAATAAATAAATACTAATACTAATACTTACAAAGAGATACATCAACACTTTTACGAGAAACGAAATATACCCATCCGCCGAACTGGGGTAAGTGTAAAGCGACAGAAATCATAGCTGGTTTCAATGAAGATGCACAACATCAATTATATTAACTGTCACATAAACATCACGACCAGTGAAACATACCTGGCATTACCAAAAAAAAAAAAAAAAAAAAAAAAAGGGAAGTATGCGACGTAATATCCAAAGGATACGTGCTAGGCATTTACCGGGAGCTTATAATGATTATCGTTACTACAATATCAATGTCAGTTGTTACACTTAACAACACACTAATCCCTTATTCATCTGTCTTTTAAAAATCTTGGCTTCTTTCTCGATAATAATATAAATTTGAATTTTCAAGTTAAAGAAACAATAAAAAAAATCTGTTGCTCCATTCACTGTTTGAGTCGCTTAAGAAACTTCTTGCCCTAGCAACTAAAACTTACCCTAGTACAAACCCTAGTAATGCCGTACTTCGATTATTGTGACGTTCTGTTCAGTGACCTAAGTTCTGAACTGTCAGTCAAGTTACAGCGAGTTCAGAATATGTGCTTCAGATACGTGTGCAACATCCGACGATATGATCACATATCACCGTCCTTCGAAAGTCTTTCATGGCTTCGACTCAAAGAACGTAGAACTTTACACTCTTTGTCTTTACTGTTTCGAATTCTGCACACTTCAACACCAAATTACCTTTCCTCTCGTTTCTCTTATCTGTGCTCTAACCACGACTTAAGTACTAAATCACTTATCTGTGGCACGCTAAATATACCTCTTCATAGCACATCTTGTTATTCATCATCTTTTACAGTATCCATCTCGCGACAATAGTATTAGGGGCTGCAATACAATAAACATTTTTTTAAAATAGCTTAAAGGATAATCTTCTTAGCAATTCACTCTAATTTATACTAACTTAACGGTTACTGACTACATGGTAACTTCTTTCTTTAGACATGCATCCTGATAGCGTTGTATTTTCAAAATTGTCTCTCAATAATCTCTTCCTATTATCCAACATTATTTGAAATATTTTAACATTCCATGTGTTTTAGTTTAATTCTACTACACAGTTTGTATTTCATTGTTTAATTAATAGTTCATAATATTTTACGGTTTAATTGGTTTAATTCATAAGTAACTCTTGTATACACGTAACTTTTATCCAAATCAAATTGTTGTGTTCTTTGTAGCTTGTAACCCCATTCATATGTAAGTGTAATTTTTGCCGGTTGAGTGGAAAAGGCCCTACGGCCTTAACTGTGCCAGCTAAAATAAATCATTATTATTATTATTATTATTATTATTATTATTATTATTATTACTATTTTTATTATTATTAATAAATTCAACATTTTTCTAAATAAATAGTAACGTAACTCTAGCAGAATCCTTCATTATCACTTTGTACCACTAATAGTATAACTAAAACGTTGGTACGAATTTGTTTGGTACGAAAAGTCACAGAGTACAAATAGATTGTGGTACGCAATGTCTGGGACAAATTTCTACCGGCACGAATAGGATGGGACGAATTATTGCACCATCTTTTATATCCGTTACCAAAGGTTGTTTTGCTGTCCATGAGTAAAGCATGCAAAAGACAGGTTCCTTCCACCTTTCCCTATCTGCCTTGATAATGTAGCCGATACGTAAGCCTAGTTCAAAATATTGGATGCCTCTGCATCTAGACTTATGGCATTGTACAAAGACCTCATCAACTCGCAACATCATTCAACTCAGCGAGAAAGCAGTAAAAATGATTTTATATTACTCGAAAATGCATATTCAGAAGACCATAAAGTTAATTTTAGAACGCTGAGAGTTGAACACTGGTTTATGAAGATGTTAAATGAGTAACTGTCATTACCAGAAGATTTCAGACTGAAAGGATGCACTCTTCAGATGGACGAGGAAGGAAGTCGCAGATCCATTTGCACGTGACGCTAATATCCTGGCACAGCGAGTGCTAAGAGATGAATGGCGCCTGCACGGAGTACGTGGGTTCGTTACAGGTAGCCGCTCGGCTTTCATCTCTGCTTCACGAGTTCAACACCCGATAATATCTAGAGAAAACTGTAACGGAGTGACGACCATTTCTCCTGCTCTGACTGAACAGTTGTACTCATAACTTCACATGTGGGTTAAAATGTATTTAGAAAGCAGGAAAAATACGGATTGTTGATCTTTCATGAGTGTTATGCAGACAAAATTGCCATGCCTTACAAAACAGTGCAAGATCTCTAACTACTACGCACACATTATTTACAATAGTTATTTAACGACGTTGTATTATCTTTACACGGTTAGGCCTGGCTATCGTCCATGGAATTGGTGATAATTAGGGAACGAAGTTGAGACACCAAAACATTGCCTAGAGGCGACTACAGGTTTAAGAAACACAGAATATAGGATGACTTTGGTTGTTTACTGATGTACCTTCAGGTTCGTATGCAAAATGAAAGACGTTGCGTGATGGGAGCTCGGTTCATTCGGAGTTTAATGGGTGTGAGTTTTGTATTGTTTAGTGCATTCTAAAAGGTTGTTTCGACACAGCATGCTTATTTTCTGTTCAAAAAGTAAATCTTTCGTCAGGAGTTCAGTTGTGATCTAGTGTAGGTAGGTACTGTGAAGATATACAGTCTGATCCGTTTGGTATGGATAATATTAATTTATTATTAGAAAGCTATTATGATAGTAGGAAACATTTCTTGGTGGTTATATTATGAGTAAAAGATGGTAGTTTCCATATATGACAATCAACAATGCATAATCTAAAAGGACAAATGAAAATCGTAAATGATTTTAAATGGCTACTACAAATCAACAGCGGGCACAATGTGTTCTTTGGTATGCTAAATTTGAGAGTGTTAAAAGAGTTCGAAGGGAATTTAAACGTGAGTGTGGTGTGCGTAATGTACCGAAATACGATTCCATAATATTGTGGTATCGAACATTTGTAGAAACAGGTTCTGTGTTAAAAAAAACATGCAGGAGGTCGCAGGCGAAAGCCAGTACGATCTCTTGGCTTGGTCCCCACACTCCCCAGATCTAACCCCTCCTGACTTCTTCGTGTAGGGTTTAGTTAAAGACATTGTCTATTCACAGAAATCCAGAAACATTGATGATCTGAAAGTAAAAATTACTCAAGCTTTTCAACAAATCATCCCTCTTATGCTACAACGGACATGGACTGAATTGCATCACCGTTATGAGTTGTGCAGAGTGCGCAATGGGGGTCATGTTGAGCTCTGAGGAATCTCCCATCTTTCAGTGTTGTATTCACGAAGTTTCAACGAATAAAGTTCAGTAGTAAATGTCTTACGGTGTTTTTATTTTATCCACACCCAAACGGAACACCCAAAATTATAATGCCGCCAATAAAATCTGTAACTTCGCCTGTCCTTGTAAAACAGTCCGGGCATGGTTATTTTTAAGCTAAGGACAAAAATATATTATGGTATAAAATGTGTAAGTTGGACATAAAATTTAAAAGGCGTCGTGATTTACGAAAACATTGCGACTCTAACAAATGTAACATTTCGTTCTTAAAAGTAATTTTAAAATCTTTCATTTTTAAACAAAAAAAAATCGTTCAGTTATTTATTATCATAATAGACTGCTCTCTTAAATTAACTGAGCATATCGGGAATTAAATCAATGGCTTTCATAAAACAGGCTATGAAATGCTTCATATGAAACCATTTTTATCCCGGAAAGGAAGCAAAAACGAGCAAAATTGTATTTAACTTTTTTGTTTGAAATATCTAAAAGAATAACTTCCTGAAATTAATGATATTACGTAGCTACAGTTCATTCTGTATAATTTGAAAAGAAAAAATAGATAAATTATGGGCAGCAGACGTTGTATGATGTACCAGGCGTCCATTCACTACATTTTTTCTGTGTATGTGAGAAAGAGAGAGAGAGAATAGCGTGGGAGGAAGAGACTACAGAGAGGTTGGGGAAGATCATGGAAGATGTCCGTGGAATTTGACAGTAAAAGAATGGATTCCTTTCTTGAAGGCAGTGTGCATCTGTGGTTGTTACTTTACAGTACTATCTGACTGGGTCGCCTCTGTGTTGTGAAACTAGCGTGTGACGTGCGAACATTCCTGGTCGCTGCAGCCGAGTGGTCAAGCGTGGTGATCTGCGGGCAAAACACTCGCCACCGCGCCGTATGCACATGGGAATGCAGCGTTCAGCTACGTCCTCGTTCCGTGTCACGTAATTCGGCAGCGCCGGTCACACCTCGTCCTTTAAAACTAGAAACTTAAGACTCATGGCAGCCTTTCAACATCGTCATGCCCATTGAGATTTTCGTCACCTTTCCAGCTCTTTAATAATTTTCTCCAATTTTATTGCATTATTGCGACACAGAATAAACTCTCAAGTTTAAAGGTTCGTTCAAACTACTACTACTAATACTACTACACAACTACAGCTACTAATACTACTACAACTACTACTACTACTAGGCCTATTACTATTACTGCAGCTACTACTACTATTACTACACAACTACAGCTACTACTACTACTACTACTACTACTAGGCCTACTGCTATTACTACTACAGCTACTACTATAATACTACTATACACAACTACAGCTTCTACTACTACTAAGCCTACTACTATTACTACTACAGTTACTATACTGCTACTACTACTACTATACACAACTACAGCTGCTACTACCACTACTAGGCCTACTACTATTACTACTATTACAGCTACTACTATACTACTATTATAAACAACTACAGCTACTGCTACTACTACTACTACTACTACTAATACTACTACACAACTACAGCTACTACTATTACTAGGCCTACTACTATTACTACTACTACAGCTACTACTACTACACAACTACTAGGCCTACTACTACTATGCACAACTACAGCTACTACTATTACTACACAACTACAGCTACTACTATTACTACACAACTACAGCTACTACTACTACTACTACTACTACTACTACTACTACTACTAGGCCTACTACTATTACTACAGCTACTACTATACTACTACTACTACTACTACTACTACTACTACTACTACTACTACTATACACAACTACAGCTACTACTACTATTACTAGGCCTACTACTAATGCTACTACTATACTACAACTACTACTACAGCTGCTGCTATTCTACTACTACAGCTACTAGTACTACTACTACAGCTGCTACTACTACTACTACTACTACTACTACAGCTACTACTATACTACTACAGCTACTACTACTACTACTACTACTACTACTACTACTACTACTACTACTACAGCTACTAGGCCTACTATACTACTACTACTACTAATACTATACTACTACCACCACTACTACTACATCTACTACTACTACAGATACTACTATACTACTACTACGACTACTACTACTAGATATTACTACTAGTTAGGCTACTATTTGCTACACTTACAATTGTCACTACAACTACTACTGGCTGGGACAAGTTACCTGGTTAATGTTTTTCCGAGGTTTTCCCTCAACCCGTTAAGATCAAATGCTGGGTAACTTTAGGCGCTGGACCCTGGACTCATTTCGCTGGCATTATCACCTTCATGTCTTTCAGACGCTAGCAGTTAATAATGCGTCGTAAAATAACAAATTAAAAGAAAAACCACAAAGGCAAGCATTAGCACTACTACCACTACTACTATAGCTACTGCTACACTACAACTACAGCTACTATGCTATTTTGACTACTATATCAGTAAGTTATTACTACAGTTTTAGCGCATGCCTTATGTCCGGACACTCCCCCACTCTTCCTACAGAGCTGCGCACGAGATCGGATGAGTCTACTTTCGAATTATAGGGGAATGGATTAGCCTTTGCCTAGAACTCGGTAGACACACGTCCGACCTTCCCTTCTACTCCTACCCCCCCACAAAACGTTGTTCCCGTACTGCACATCGCGAGCATCTTGACAAAATGCATGAGCTGTATGACTTATTACATTTACCAATACGAAATACGAATACGAAAATCCTGAAATCCCATAAGGGCAACGGCCTCCTACAGGAGAGTGTAGGGTGAGCTGAAGGTCTACTACACTTGGGGAGCCAGTCCAAGAGAGCTTACACTATACACTTACAAACTAAACACATGAACAAATTATACCAATTAAACACGAAAAACAATATAGACTAAACACATAAATTATGCAAACTAAACATCCAAAAAAATATGCCAACTGAACACATAAATTATAATCTGAACACAACTGTCCACACTAAGCACACGATAAAAAAGAAAAAAATTACACATACATAGTCTTAACTCACACACAATCTAAATACACAAAAACCTATACCAATTGCACACATAAATTGTACAGCCTAAACACACATACTATCTAAACTAAACACACAAAAACGATAAAATTGAACATAAAATTATACTAACTAATACATGAACTATACCACTATACACGGAGTCAAGCTATTCAAACTAAAACATACAAAACCATACAACTGAACACAAAATTTATACTATACACGGAATCAAACTAACCAAACTGACACACACAAAAATAACTATATAAACAATACACAACTATAGACAGTTTACATAGCGTTCATAATTTCTTCCAGTCTTTTCCATGCCTGCCTGTCCCTCGCTGTTCTCGTCCACTGCGCTCCAGTCTCTCTCCGGAACACGTCCGACCACCTTCTCCTTGGACGTCTTCTGCTTCTTTTCCCAATGTGTGGGTCCCACATGGTCGAGGCATACGTCCACCTGCTGCAGTCCATCCTACTCACGTGTCCGCCCCATTTCCATTTGAGACGTAGCGCCAGACCCACTGCATCCTGCATACCGCTTCTTATTCGGATGTCGGTGTTCCTTATCCTGTCTTGCAGTCTCAGCTGTAGGACTTTTCTTTCCATTTTCCTCTGGCACACACGAAGCAGGTTTTTCTGTTGCTCTGTCAGAGACCAAGCTTGGCATCCGTACAACACTACTGGGATTACGCAGGTTTCCAGAACTTCAAATTTAAGTTTGGTGCTGATGTTTTGGTTTTGCAGGATGAATTGCAAGCTCCAAAATTTTTTCCAAGCCTAACATATTCATTTACTACTACTAATATTACTATTACTACTGCTACTGTAACTATTGTAGGCTTATTAGAATTACTGTTACAACAGCAAAAACTACTACTATGCTATTATAGCTAGGTATTACTACTGTTACACTATGACAGCTACTACCACAACGATTTACTATATTATACTACATTGACAACTACTATCACTACAACTAGAAATGAAACTACTCTAGGCTTACTACTACTACTACTACTACTACTACTACTACTACTACTACTACTACTACTACTACTACTGCAGAGTGATCAGCGTTCGGGGCCGTCAGACTCCGTTCCGTGTCTGCGCTATACGTTACGCTGCAACTGTGGAAAATGGAGCCAACGTCGCCGCTAATAATAGCTAATAATAGCGCTCAATATACCCCTTCTTGCAAGCATAAATTGATATTTAAAACTGATAATAATGAGTAGGACTAAGAATTGTACGCCGGCGTACTAGTAGCGCACTAGTAGTATAACGTCATATATTTCTCAGACCTAATAATGAACATTAACTTGTGTTTCAAGAATTTGTTGCAAATGATGTCCTTCATAAGCGACACATTTTAGACATCTGTGTATAAAATCCACCTTACCTAGCGGGACCACTGTCATTGTATAAGGTTTCAACAGGAGTAATACGCACTTTAGTGGCAATTTTTGCAAGCCGACGGAGATTTATGTTAGAATCGTTCACTTGTTTCATCTGATTTTTCTTCCATAATAACTCTGCTTCTAATAACAGGATTTTTGTTTGTAAGAGATTCTGTTTGTAGTAACTGTTTAAGAGATTGATGAACAATTTCCCTACCCGGATCAGGATTACTGCGATATTTTCTTGCAAATCACCTTGTTAATGATCTGCACGAGTACATAAAAACTCTTTGTTCTAGATAAAATTTCATTTTTGCATAACTATCAACTGAAAAGTAACACGTAGAATGACAACAATTTTAAAGACTCGCCTCTCGGTGTCTATTTCACTCCGTAATTACGTCAAAAACTCTCAAGATAAGGAGCCGCGCTCTGACAGCCCCTAACGTTACTAACCGCTCTGTACTACTACTACTACTACTACTACTACTACTACTACTACTACTACTACTACTACTACTTGACGGAAAAACATCTTTAACATAAATAAAGTATTATTACTTTTACCACAACAACTCGTCATCTAGTGTTAGGAGAAGTGTTCCATTTACCAACGCTTTTAGTTGCAGAGATTATTCCAAGTCCGATACAGCCGACAAAATCCCGAATTTTGCCTGGAGCCCTCTTTCAGGGACAGGGACGTACCGTAAACCTACGACATGAAACCCATAGCGTTACTGCTTCCCGAATGCTGTTTTATCGTCCTTCAGTAGACTATATATCACTCTCATCTGATTTGAACCACCGAATCTTTGGTCCAACGGCCAACAAGGTAACTACTGAAGATGGCCCTTACCATTGAAACAAATAATACATTCCCGGGCCTATAAAGATCTGCAGAAAATATTAATTTAATACTGAACGTAATAAATATTGAACGACTTTATTTCGTCGTATGAAGCGAAACGTCATCCTTTGATGGCACTTACCTGTTTACGTGCCCTTGATCATTCTCAGTTCTTTAATAGTTACCTACGATACAGGTGTTAAAAGTGACATTTTATTTTTTGAGTATGGATGTTGGCGAAAAGAGGTCTTAGTCCTATCGTACACTATATTTTAGGCAGCTGTTTGTTCGTGTTGGTATAGAAACAAATTTAGCGGCTTCTCGACCGTGCTTACCGTGATAGTGAAACTTTTATAACATTATAACGCATTATAGCTAACAAGCAAACATTCTGATGGGGGCAGATGAAAAAGTTATTTTTTTTTCTTCCACCATGTTAATAATGTCAAAAGAAGTGTTTATACAAATTTTGACCACTCGACCGCAATTACGAGGCCGTCCAGAAAGTGATTTTTCCTGGGGTCGTTTACAGAAAAAAAGCACACTTGCACAGAAAGATTTATTGAAACAGATACAGCAATCGTTGCGCCATTTGTCAACATATGCCCCACTAGAATTGAGTCATTTGGATCAATTTTTGTATCCTTGTGTGGTAGAAGTCAACCGTTTGAGATCGGAAGCAGCGTTTGACAGCCGTCTGCACCTCTCTGTCGATCCCATAATATGACAAATGTCTCAATTCCGGTGGGGAATATGTCGAAAAATAGCTCAACAAAATTCCTATGTCTGTTTCAATAAATTTTTCAAATGAAATTTTCTTTCTGTTAACGGATCCTGGTGAACTTATTTTTACGGCCCTCGTAATTGCGGTCGAGTGGCCAAAATTAATCATCAGAATGTTTGCTTTTAAGAAGTGTTATGCAGAGTCTTAAAATAGACTTGGATATTCTGGTAATACTGTATGCAATTTATATATATGGGGGAACTTACAAAACAAATAAAATAAAATATATCGAAACATCCCGCGTACGTTGGAAAAACTGAAAGACAATATGAGAAGGGGAAATTGCAGCAATTTCAAAACAAGAACTCATGCATGTTAGTGCATATTGTCGTAAAAGGTGTGAGAAATGTGTGGGCTGCATAAGGACATCTCAACATCTATGTCAAAAGATTGGCAATTTTGTAATTTGCATGAGCAATCTATGCGCTCGACTTAAGGGGCTATGAATATCCGACTCTGCCGGCAAATAGCGTGCTTCCAGCCGCCACGCGCGGCCGTATACTCACGGATGAACGTGTATGTGAAGGCTCTGTAGTTCAGCGGTAGGAAATTGGACTACAGATCGAGTGTTTCCCAGTTCAAACCCTGGTGTCCTCTATTTTTCTATAATTAAATTAAATTCTTAATTGTTTAATATACTCTTAGTTACAGTATAAAGAAAACAATTTTTGGAGCGATTTATGTAATTTGTGAATATTTCTTAAAATCAGTGAATTTATAAGTAGTCTACAATTGTTTGAACCTCTTTACTGAACAATTGCAAATGCTGCCTTGTGACATCTGGTGGGAAACAATTGACACTCGGTGCAAACATTGAAAGTGTTAAAAGTCGGCATACTTTTCGCACCAGTATTAAAAGTACTTTTCGTACAAGTGTTAAAAGTACTTTCGCACTATAGTTAAAAGTACTTTTCGAACTAGTGTTAAAAGCACTTTTCGCACAAGTGTTAAAAGTGCTTTTCGCACAGTGTTAAAAGTACTTTTCGCACCAGTGTTAAAAGTACCTTTCGCACCAGTAGTGTTAAAAGTGCCTTCCACACCAGTGTTAAAAGTGCTTTTCGCACGCTACCATGTAATAGCGTTGTTGTTATTGTAACAGCCTGAGTTTAATTTCACCACGAGAAAGGATGTTGTAGTACTCATATTAGGGGCTGCAAGACAATAAACATTTTTAAAAACTGCTTAAAAGATAACCTTCTTAGAAATTCACTCCAATCACACTGACTTAAACTATCACTGACTACATTGTTACTTCTTCCTTTAAACATCATCGTGATAGCGCTGTATTTTCAAAATTCTCTCATAATAATTACTTTGTGTTATCTAACATTATTTCAAATATATTAAAATTCCATGTATTTTAGCTTAATTCTGCAAAAGAGTTTGTATTTCATTGTTTAATTAATAGTTCATAGTATTTTGCTGTTTAATTCATAAATAACTCTTGTATAAATGTAACTCCTATCTAAATCAAATTGTTAAATTCTTTGTAAGTTCATACATATGTATGTATACTTTTTGCTGGTTGAGTGGAAGAGAAGACCTTACGGCTTTAACTCTGAGAGCGAAAACGAAATAATAATAATGATAATAATAATAATAATATTGTTATTGTTATTATTATTATTACTATTATTATTATTATTATTATTATTATTATTATTATTATTATTATTATTATTATTATTATTAATAGTGAATTTGTAACATGTTTATCTAGATATAAAAGATATACTTTTAGGATTGATTGTCTAAAGGATGCGTTATGTAACTTCGAAAGGAAAATTAATTGGAGAAAGTTGGACTATTTAGTTTAAGGTGCCATATCGACAATTTTCTGAACTAACTTGTTGAAAAACGAGAAGCAGGTGCTTCCCAGCTGCAATCTTAAGGGTGACTTAGCCGTCTGACCGCTCACTCTGAGTAATACACGTATTTAAAACAACTACGGCCGCCTACATAATTATATACTTGTACAAATGCAATATCCACATAAACATCCCGTCTGTCTATTCCTCACATGTGTTGCACATTAGTATAAATAACTGCATGTAACCGAGATTGCTGCAATGCTGACACCACTTACATTCCCACTGTCATTAACTTTATTACTGCCTTATATTTTAGGTAGTTATTCTGCGTAACTGGGATTGATTTAGAGACCTATGCAATTAATTGGCCGTTGTTGTCGAGAAATTTTATTACTTGGTTGCTTGTTTCAGACGTCTAATCGTATAAAATTTATTATAGTTGGCATTTATATAATTTCTCAAGCTGGAGATAGATACCATCTTGATATTTGGCTTCTTGAATATCTTTACAGTTTTTCTTATAATATAATCACTTTAAATCCTGCGCTGTGATTCAAACGGTAATATTTACTGTATAAAAATCTAGATGCTCTGGGTTCAATTCCTGGCGGCGGGAAAATAAATATATTTTTCCTTCCTGGAGAAACTAAGTGTGGTTCAATTCCCGGCGTGAAAAGAGATTTATATCCATTGCACTAAACTGGATGTTTGTCTCTTGTTTTTCGTTTGTCTTGTAATGTCTCCGCTGTGTCCCTGGGTAATTCTCATCCCACTATCAGGGGACCTCGTATTGTGAATTTCTCTAGTGTTCGTGAAATGTAATATAATAATAATAATAATAATAATGATAATAATAATAATAATAATAATAATAATAATATTTAATCTGGCAGAGCTAAGACCAGTACTTTCCTACAAAGTTTATTTGTTATTCGTTATAAAAGGAGGATGTGAAAGAAAGAAAGCAAGGGAGAAAGGAAAGAGAAAAGACTAAAAGGAATGACGAAAGTAAGGAAAAAAAGAAAGAGGGGGAAGGAAGGAAGAAAGAAAACAAATACTGACAGGAAAAGAGGGAGAAATATGATTGTTGTTTTGATTATATAAATTAATGTGCATAGAAAATTTACATACTATAAATCGCATATAAGTTAATATAAAATGACAATTCCATTGAACAAAAATTGTCACACATTAGTTTTGTTATAAATATATATTGAAATAATCTTCCTTGATTATGATATTTACTGTTAATTCTTACGCGGAATATTACTGAATTGTTTATTGTTAGTAGATTATGTTGTTAGTTATGATAGACCATAAATAATATAGAATAGAAGAACTATCTTTCCAAAATGACTAAATGAAAATTTTTCGAATTTCATTTAATCGCTCTAATGGAGGTACATTGGTATGAGAATAGCATACTATACTCCGTTTCTGGAATCTGTAGAGTATAGGAGACGAAACAAGTCCTTTGCGGAAGTCCTGAGTGGAGAAGGCCAGGCTAATGACCGCTCTGGGGGAAGCATTGCTTGAAGAGCGTCTAAAATACCACTCTACCTATCACAGTCTGCCACGCGCATCTTACCCCTTAGCGGCCGTGAACCGATGCAGCTCACAACACATTCACTCACTGATAGGCTCCGCCCATTCGCTTGTCATCGGCTCCACCCAAATGCGTCGACTCACTTTACAGATTTCAGAAACGTAGTGTTAATGGTCTTTGTCTTTGAATTCTGACTTATTCGTGCTCTAAAACATGGTGTTGGAGATATTTCATAATGCGTTTGGTGCTTAGCCCCTGTAGAAGGATATGTCTTTAATAAATTGTGAATAAATTAAAACGAGAGAACGCTATTTTGGAATCACACATTTTCACAACACTACTTCGGAGAGAATAATTTAAAAAAAAAATGCAACAAGCTTGTTGCTTGTTCGAGGCCCAATAACGTCCCATTTCCAGCCCATCTTAAGCTAGAATTCCCACAAATTCCTGTCGGCGTTCCTTCCCTCATCCTATTTGAGAAGACGGAGAGAACTCGGTTTCTGGCGGCCCGGAATAAGAGTTGGGAGCGATTTGTGAAACGACAAGCACGTATTGCACGAGGCTCAAGATCAAGAACCATCTCCAGCTATTCTTATGCCAGACGCACTACAACATCCTTTCTCGTGGTGAAATTAAACTCAGGCTGTTACAATAACAATAACACTAACCTTTCTCAAATAATGTCCTCAGGATCGATTGAGCCATATTTCAATAGTCACCTCAGAGACACTTGAGGCAACTCATCCTGCTTGTGATTTTTCCGTTGTTTTCCGTTGTCGGGTTGAGCCCTAAAAGAAATGAGCCACAGACCAATATCTGGCTCCCCACACAACTTTCTAAATTTTCTGAATTAAAATCTTCCAAATAGCAGACTTAGTTTTCTCATATTGCCTTCACTACTGGGAGCGAGTTTACTCGACTGTCACTCGCACAGTGTAAGGGCTCTGAATTCTTCTCTAGCGAAACTGTGGAAGTTTCACTGACTGTGCAGGCTTCCCCTCCTGTGATATCTATAAGGTTACATCCTTTTCCAACTTTCCCCTTCAAAATTCTCTAAAATTATCTTAATTGATTAGGGAAACGTGGATTGAGACAGGCTTGGAGCCCCCGTAATCAATTTTTTTCAGCTCTAACTCCACGCATACTTTTTACATGTTTCTTCTCCCATTTTCTCCATTGACATTGCCATTTGAATCTAATAATGCAAAACCAAAGACAAGAAAATAAAATTACATAACATTCAGAAGTTTCCAAGTTATTGACGATCTGCAGACTTGTCACATTTTTCTTAGTGAACTTCTGCGAATTCCGAACGAAAATCATGGTAGCTAAATGCATAAGTGCGAGAGTGGTAATCCAGAGAATAATGCTGAGGTCCATGATTCAAAATCTATTAAATTTACCTTCTTTCCTCTTCTTACCATATTAGGTACACATACAAGGCGGCTGATAATGACCTTACTTTGAAAACTGCTTAAATTGTTGCAGTAGGTCTTCTCAGCAGGTAGAACATAAAATTTAACTGCCCATAGTAGCTTGAAGGTTAAGATATTAGGGCCCAACAAAAGATTATGCAAAAATTGAGTATCCCCCGACCTTGAGTGGATAGTGCTGACTATGCTCGAAGAGCGTTGAGTTCACGATCTTGTCTCGCATATCACTTGACAGAGTAGCGATCTACAGAGGATGGCTACTAATTTACTCTCTCAAAGTACGCACCATTGTTTCTTAATGTATTCCAAGTAAGTTTGTTTATCTGCTATAGAGATTTGTGTGCGCAGTTTAAGGGAAAGGTTTCGACATTTGCTCATTCACAGTTATCTTATAAATACAGGTATTATCATAGGTAGTGTCACCAGAGTTTCGAGTTTACCGATGAATCTAGGAGTTAGTTTGTTGTGAATAAATTTATCTGGACAAAATGAAAACCACGATTGGTACTTGCTAATAGTATTTCTTGAATATGATATAGGCCTAGAGAAATAATTTAGAAGAAATAGTATATGTTTTAGAGGAGACAATAGCATGAGTTATTCCGAGTAAAAAAAGTCCAAATAAACATTTGTCCAATTTCGAATGAATGTGAATTTACATATGTTTGAATGTAATTCATAAAAAGCCTTACAAAAACCATGAAAGCGAAACTAATGGCTTATTGATTGTATTTATTTATTGATTGAAAGTCTTATAAAAAGTATGGCATGTATGTTATAGCCGTGAGGTAACACATTATCTAAATATATTTCCCGAGCGATGGATCGGCCACAGTGGTCACATTTTTGGCCACCATGATTCCCAGACCTCAGTCCTTTGAATTATCATCTCTGGGGATGGATGAAATACGAAGTATATAAATAAAAATAAATCTAAGGGACGAATTGATCGCGCGCATTATGAATAATACTGCACTCATGAAAGAACGCCAAAACGGCCTCAAACGAGCGTTGAAGAGAGTTGAAAAGTGCATTGAAACCGAGGGTGAGATTTTTGAACAGTTGCTTTGTTCTGTTGCAAATAAATCATTTAAATCTGTAATGTAATCAATAATCTTTTGTCTTTCCTTAATACCTTTTGTAAAGCTCTGAATCAATCAAATGCAATGCAATTACCAGGTCTTTGTCCCTTCTCCATACCTTTAGTAACGCATAACGTTCAAACTACTGTATTTCCACAATCATTTAAAATTGAACTGTCCACACCTTGGAGTAACGGTTAGCGCGTCTGGCTGCGAAACCAGGTGGCCCGGGTTCGAATCCCTACTACTACTACTATTACTACTACTACTACTACTACTACTACTACTACTACTACTACTACTACTACTACTACTACTACTACTACTACTACTACTACTACTACTACATATTACTACTAGTTAGGCTACTATTTACTACACTTACGTCCACATCTGTGGAGTAACAGTTAGCGCGTCTGGTCCCGAAACCAGGTGGCCTAGGGTTTGATTCCCGGTATGTGCAAGTTACCTGGTTGAGGTTTTTTTCCAGAGTTTTCCCTCAACCCAATATGAGCAAATGCTGGGTAGCTATCGGTGCTGGATCCCGGACTCATTTCACCGGCATTATCACCTTCATCTCATTCAGACGCTAAATAACCGAAGATGTTGATACAGCGTCGTAAAATAACCTACTAAAAATTGAACACGTCTTTATATGTGCTTTTTTACTGGAAACAGTCCAAACTACCGCCTCTTAAATATATAAGTTGTTCCCTCGAAATGCTCTGTATAATTATTAAATAGGAGATAACGCATGGTAATATTAAGTTAAAGATTCAATTTATTATCGTAGTATTATATTTCATATCTTCCCTACTATAAAAATATTTAAATTTTACGTAGAATCAACCATGGCCTTTCAAGTGTTCTAAGTAAGAGGAAAAATTTGCCAAGCTTTAGCATTGAAACATAATCTATATTAGTCCTGGGCACAAAGGGGAAGTGGAACGAAACTCTTTTTGCTCAGTGATGGGTTTCAGGTGACTAGCGAGAGCCGAAAGTTCATAAAACTATGATTCCTGTCTTATACAATCCATCACTGAGCAATGCTTATCTTCTTATCTACTCGTCTCAGCCGGAGGTTGAGTTATTATTGCCAGGCCTGATTTATAATTTAAAACGATAATTTTCCAATGACAGGTGGCTGTGATTGGATGTAATTCAACGGATTCTTGCACTCCATTATGCATTCGCTATATAGATGGGATAATCACTGTAATTTAATTATGATCGTTTCTTCATTTATTTAAAATAGTATAAACAGAGATATATTGCTTCTTTCTTTCAATGCAGTACGTCACTGTGAGAAATGTTACTTCAGAACTGATCGTTTATCGGCTATCACCGAACTTTCCCCGACTACTGATAAATAGCTAGTCATTACCATTATACAAAGATGACAGCACCATTTTTGTTTTTATGTTAAAGCCAACTCGAAAGTAGTCGTTCTCTAATACGTCTGTGGACAGAGAAGACTCACGACCGTGAAGTACTTAAGATTCCAATGCCATGTTTCATCTCTTCTTGAGATACAGGTCTAAGATTGCTTTTGCACATAATTACAATAACAATGATATCAGAAGGAAAATTTTTCATTATGTTTTTCCTGAAGATTTCCCTTAAATAAATTGTTAATTTCTTCGCTTAATTCCTCACTAAGAAACTCTATAATTCTTGATTTGTTCCACAACTTATAGCTTTAATGCTAATGTAAGATCTATGGAATACGTGCAATAAAATGAAATGTAGTCTAATTGCTCACTGATTAGACATCAACTTATCAAACGTATGTATGTCGTAATCGTTCAATCACTCTGAACTTTGTTGACTGAGTCAGTAATAACTCAAAACAGCCGTATTACCACGTTTGCTTTACCATAACACCGATGCTGATTAAGAAATAAGCTCTGACGAATATCATTTTTATAAAAACTTCGCTCAACTAATCTCCATTATCACAACGCTATTTGCTCCACTTGGAGCTGATGTATTCCTGTTATTTTAAATAATTGAGGACCGTTTTTGCAAAACTTACTAACTGCAAAATTTGCAAAATTGAGATTTTGATGGAATCGTTAACATAAGGCAGGCCTCTACATGATGTTCAAGGCGTCTTAGTCAAATTGGCTTATTTCTCTTCATTGTAGTGTGTCAAAGTGTGATCGTTTTTCCAAAACTTGCTTTCTGCTATAAGTGAGAGTTACAGCAAAACTTGCTTACTATAGTGTTTTGTCTCTCCTGTAAAATTTAGTTTTTTTTTTTTCAGTTAGCAAGTTTTGCAAAAACGGTCTTCAATTAGTTATTATTGGCTGAGGATATTATTAATATGGTGTCTGGTTTCACCATTCCGAAGTTTCGTTATTTATATGGCCTGTCCCTCTTATTTTTTACTATAAGTTGTATTATATATAGTCTATGATAGAGAAAATTGTTAGATGTACTGTATAGGTCATTCGTTATCTCGTGAAACCTAATGCTTGCGTGCGCCGTAGCATATAGGGTGTTTCATAATTCCTATTACAAACTTCTAGGGGTTGTAGGGGGAATTAAGTAGATAAAGTTTTGATTGAAAACCCATGTCCGGAAATGTATCGTTTCGATGAGAAATAAGTTTGAAGATAGCTTCAATTTAAAATCTCTCGCTTCACGTTACGCAAAAAATATGGGCTGAGGGCGACTTCTGCAGTCCCCTGACATCGTGTGTCTTCTGTTTGCAATCAGTTCTACGGAGTTGGCCTTCACAGTTGTGATTAAGTCATTGAGCACTACAGGACGAGACAAACGATATCAGAAGACTGCTGTCTCGTTCTATACTGCTACCTACTTTTTTGTAAATAGTGTTTAATAGCGTATAAAGGGATTGTCAGACAACGACTGCTTTCAAAAAATGATCATCGAAAAGGCTGCTTTCTGACTTTTTGAATATGATCTCTTTTCAAATATAACATTTGTAGAATATGATTTTAATTTTTAATGCATCAATTGTCCTTCATTATGTTCATTATTTCTTTGATACAAAATATTTTATTTAAGTCTAAATTGTAATTGTTACTTCTTGGAATGACATGACATGTAACGAAACACATCTGCATTTTGCTGTTACTACTACTACTACTACTACTACTACTACTACTACTACTACTACTACTACTACTACTACTACTACTACTACTACTACTACTACTACGACCACCACCACCATTACTATTATTATTATTATTATTATTATTATTATTATTATTATTATATTGTTTTCTGTTTTACTGTTATTTATATTTACCACGTATTTTTATTCTGGTTGAGTGGAAGAGAAGGTCTTATGGTCTTAACTCTAACAGTAAAAATAAATCAATTAAATAAATGAAGAAACAATTTAAATTGTAGGAAATATCATCGTAGTATAAGTCTCTATTATAGAGTGCATTGTAAATAGTCTATGAAGTCTAATTTTGAATCATGAATACAACGTCAACTGCAGCACAAACGGATAGTACTTATCGAGTAAAATAGTTACTAATTAAGAAAAATTCATTCTGGCGCCGAGGATCGAACCAGGAACTTGCGATCCCGGTTTCGATCCTCGGCGCCGGAGCGAATTTTTCTCCAATAATAACAAATGGTAACCATCACAGATAATTTTGTAGGACGAAAAAATTAATCTTTACATAGAGTAAAACAGTGTTAACGTTTAGGGGATTTTTTTCTGAGCAAAGTCTTCATTTGAGACTAATACGCTATCAGAATCTTTTATTGTACTCTATCCAAGGAATAAGATGTTAAAGGCTGCATAGTTATATCACTTCCAGTCTGTATACAGGGTTGTTTCCGTTCTCTGATAACGAATTTGAATGACATGATGTGCGTCAGGAATCACATCGACAGCTGAATTGCGGCGAGAGGTGACAGAGCAGTAGTGAGTGATTTCATAATCAGAGTGTACGGTGTATCACAGCAGCAATGCCCAAGAAAATCGAGCCTTTTTGAGAGGGGTACATAACAACTCTTTCCGATGTCAAGTACAGTTACGTGAAAATCATAGGAGCCTGAAAAATCGTGGTTTCGTTATTTCGAAGAAGGGCATCTTGTGTGTACCTAATAAGACCTAATAAGCTTGGAAGGGATTAATTACAGAGTGGAAAAAGCAAGCAAATCCACACCCCGTCACAAGTCGCCGCACCCCACGAGGTGATAGAAATTAATTCCATTCGAGCTCTACCAATCTTATTAAGTATACAGAAGATGCCTTTCTTGAAAATAACGAAACCTCGTTTATTACAGGCTTCTTTTATTTTCACGTAACTGTACTTTGCATTGGAAAGGGTCGTAATGTACCCCTCCCAAAAAGGCTCGATTTTCTTGGAAATTTATGCTGTGGATCGCCGTGACCTCTATGAAATCACTCACTACTGGTCTGTCACCTCGCGTCACAGTTCAGCTGTCGTGTAACTCCTGACGCACATGATGTCATTCAAATTCGTTATCAGAGATCGGAAACAACCCTGTACTTGGACGATTTTTGAACCTGTGGACCTCGGTATAACAAGCATGCTAATAACACTGTATTATCGAGGACAATTGGAAAATATTTGCAGTAGCAGCGATAAGTGGAACGCCAGTTTACGTATTATTTCAAGTTGGCAACGCCACGAATGCAATTGTGCATTTCGAAAGGACATCCCACAGAGTGTGTCCTGCTTCCAATATTTCAAACGACGGTCACTTCCTATTTTCTATACACTGACCAGATCTTAACCTTCCCCTATGGAAACAAGTACATAAATTCCATCGGGATGTAACAGGTCCAGTATATACATCAGTAAGCAGTAGTCCGAGTGTATGACCTCGATCTAGCTGTACCCGAGCCGAGGTCTTGTTATGTTGCTATACAAGGAAAGCAATGCGGGGAAAGTGGAAGGGTACTGTTATTGAAGGCGGAGAAAGTGAAGGTTACGACGACGACGGTTACCGTCACTTTCTCCGTATCATGTGCCTTATAAATCGATTTTTAAATAAAAGTGCAGCGTAATACTGAATAATCTTCATCGAGTAAATAAAACGTAATAGTATGTTAAAAACTCGGCAACTTAGTTCGAAAGTCCCGACTCGGTAAAAGGTATTGTTCGTCCTTTCATACGCCATCACAGATATTCATGCTCGTCACAGAGGACTGTGGAATGCAACGTCACCCAGGTATGACGTAAAACCAGTAGTTCCTGCAAGAACTTGGAAATCTGCTTCACAATAAATTGTTACATTTTTTGTCACGTAATCCAGTGGTTACCAACCTTTTTTGACTGATGACACACTTTACTGAACGCTCACGATATCGTGACACACCGGTATTTGATAATAATAATAATAATAGTAATAATAATAATAATATAATAGTAGTAGTAGTAATAATAATAATAATGGTTTTCTTCTGGAGAAAAAGGTGTAGAATATTTTATAGTGGGTGGGGAGATGATTACTATTCACTGCACGGGAATTTTGTCGTTTTTAACCTCCTTTTCGTCCAACTAAGACTCTCAAGGCCAAAGCGGAATTCAAAGAAAAATTATATAAAAACAGTTATTCACACACATTTAGGTTCCATGATGAAAAATGCAAGAAAAAGGTGCTGGAACGCGCGTTCCGCCAAAACAAAGCACTGATAACTTCTATGTAGTGTCGGATACCCAGTGTTGCAGATAAGTCAATGTTAACACGCAATCGACAATTCTAAAAAAAAAAAAAAAAAAAAAAAAAAACGAGAAGCAACTTGAGTGGCATTAGAAGAAAAACAAAAGTATGTGTTTAAAAATTCCAATCTATCCACATTATTTGAATTAGCATTGCTGCTATCTGACCCAGAACTTAATTTAGATTATCTTTTTCGAATAAAAAGTTCATCCATGATACAACTCTTGATAAACAATCGCACTATCACTCGTTCACACGTATATAGGACTAATTACTGACGATTCTAAACTCTGTTTATTACTAAGTGGGAAGAGTAAACGAATTACTAAGCATTGTTGTAGATGTTCACTTTCATTTGAATTATCGACAGGCAGAAAAATTAAATTGAACATTGTTGCAGGTGTTCACGTTTCATTGTAAAATCTGTCTCAAAATAAAATATACCATATCAAAGACTGAGTTGTAAATAAAAAAAATGTGTTGTGAAGAGACTTTCTAGATGGCATAAAATTTAATTTTCAATTCCAAAATTTAGCGACACACTCCATTGGGCTTCGCGACACACCAGTTGGGAACCCCTGAAGTAATGCAACAAATTGGTGACGATAAATTCTTAGGATTGGAAGAGTGCTATTCGCTTATGATTAAATGTGTTTTCTGCAGAACATTAGCTCACCACAACACGTAATGAGGATTTAAAGGACCGAAATCCAAAGATATACTATTGATAAGTGATTTGACTGTAATAAACCTACACATATTTGATACTTATATTATACTTTTCGGACCCAACATACCTTTATTTTTGCAAAGATATTACGATAAGTGAAAAATAACAATCAGTGCCCGAAATCTAAATTTATAGGTATCCTACAAGCAAAACTCAGCTCGGACTCCTCGCGGCGCGCATGTTATTCCCCTCTTACCCCCCCCCCTGCAGTAGGCGTGAGAGCATGCTGGGAATGGGAGCATACGTCATCTGCGCGAGACGATCACGCCCGCTGGTTTCTGCGCACTGAGGTTTCCTTGTTGGATGCCTATAGAAGTTCTAGTATACTTTCTAAAAACGAAGTTAGATATAAAAGTAAAGTAAAATTATTATTACAAATCTCATATACATATGAATAAAAGTTAAATTTACTTACTGATTATTAATTTTCCCCTATGATCAAGTAATTATTTCCAAGTATGAAAACAAATTATAGAAATCAATGAGAGTTAATTATAATCGCAAAACAATATATGTCCGTATCTACAAACAACAGTAAAGTGATGGAATTTTGACGGTAAATAAATTTAAGATCTAAAATTTTAATACAGAACAATACTATAGTTCAAATTAGTGTCCTGCAATGTTCGAACATGAGAGAGGCAACCCAGGTATTACAAACGTCGTCTTATTTCATATTAAAAACTAATCGGAAGAATTCCTTAAACGGTTGAAACATGAAGGGGTAGGACTACAGCACAGCATATATATTTATAACAATGTGGAACAAACACGATAGGCCTTCTTTTGCAGAAAGAACATCGGGGAATATCAAACCTCGTCATACTCGACAAAATTGAACCGAACATAGCGTATGTAATACAGACGCTAGTTCAAAATAGAACAAGTTAAATATTTAGGATGTACTATGTCTTATATACACGGTGTAAACGACATAAACTATCAAAAAATATACTGGTGATAGAGTATAAATTACTGAACAAAATAAGTATAATATTTTTTTCTGTAACTTCTGTGGTTTCCCTAAAAAAAAATATATTACCTGTGAGTCTAATGTTTTTGGAAATGATAGTAGACCGTCATTAAAAAAATTCGGCCCGCCATATACATTGCAACTGTGGTAATATCCTTGTTTAGAAATCAGGGTACTCTGTTATCCCTCTATTGTTGTGGTATTAGCGTGTGTTGGACGGAAGGTTATTGGCAATGACGTTCACATTTACTCGAACAGTAAATATTAGACTACTGTCGATCCTAAAAACATGATATTTTAGGAATTAAAACCACAAATAAAAGGAAAAACAAAATTTCGCTACAAATCATGTCAAGTAGATCGAGATGTACAGTCTGTATAATTTTGTCATTTTATATCGTTTACATTCTGTAGAGCTAATCTTTACTACAATTAAAAAAAAAAAAAACAGAAAAGTGAAACTTTACTAATAGCTCTATTTACAGGCTTTTAAAAAAATAAGTTTAGAAAAGGACTGTATCCTAAATTTTACAAAGTGATGTTTGTTCGAAAGTTACTGCATGGCAGCAAAATTTGGATTTCAAATGAAAAGAACGAAACTGGACTTAAGTCAAATGAAATAAGATTTCTAAGAAGTGCAGCTTACAAAAGAACGAATCATAAAAGGAATGCATATGTCCGAGAAGAAATAGAAATATTTAAAATAAATGGCAGAATAAGGCATTACGGAAATAATTTTCAAGTATTGTCACCGACTAGGCTATCACATCTGTTTATGAATTACAGACCGACTGGCAGGAGAGACATTTGATGTCTTAAAAAAACGATGAGAAGAAGAGTAAAGTTATAGACTGCAAAGCTGCCTAATGCATGAAGGATGATGATGGTGTTGGTGATGATGATGATGATAATGATGATGATGATGATGATGGTGATGAATTTTGCATACGTAGACCTACATTCTTCTGATTCGAAAATAAGGCGATGTATAAGCGGTCTAAATTCATTGAGCCTAAAAACTTGGCCTATTGTGAGCCTCATATCCAGGGAGTATACAAGCAGTTCAGTCCAGATGCAAATATGAACGTAGACTGATTGTTTTAATCCTCTCTAGAAGCTCAGGAACAAAAGAAAATTCCTAAGATGAAGGAAGTGATACCTCTAACAGGAGCGATACTGCAGCACGTTGTAAAAATTTGTCACTGATTAACTTTACAACTTCTTTACAATGTTAACTTTTAGCAAATTACCTGGCTGGCTAATTTCGAAGTGTTGTTCTTCATTGTCCACAGCCTAGTGAAGGTCCCGCGTTGTCTTCTGGTTTTAATAATAAGTTCCTTATTTTCTTGTCGCATAAATGAGAAATAGTTCGCTCTGGTTGACTACAAAATAGCCAGCTTCTTAAAGAGGAACATGAATCGATCCTGGTCGAATCACGCGACCATTCTAGAGTGTAGTTGTGAAGCCGATTTTTCCAGACTTCTTCGGATTTTCTTTCGTTCTCGTTGTACCATTGCTTTAATATCGTTGTATTATCACATCGTCTTTTAATTGACTGTGTGATAAAAGTGAGCGTCATGTAAAAGTTCTGTTTGCCAGTCCTTGAAGAATTCGACGTTGTGACCTCTGTCTTCCTGCATTCTGTGAGTTCATGTATCAACACTAGAAATTCACACTCATCCTCTATTCATATATGAAGGGTACAAAGAAAAAACGAACAGAGTCACAATTTTCTTGAGGGTGATGTCATCATCTAATTCAGTATATTACTGCAACATTTATTGTTGTTTCTAATGAAAAAGTAGGAAAGGATGATTGTATACGTAGTGATAATTCTCCTTTATCAGTTTTGATAAGAAAAACTCATAAATTTTGCAATAATATACTAAATTAAATGATGTCGTCAACCTTATGAGAATTGTGACTCTGTTCGTTTTTTCTCTGTGCCCTTCATATGTATTGCTTTAGACCAGTCAATTGATGCCCATAGGCGCAGGCGCTTGCTTTAGAGCTCAGTATGCCCGCAGATCTCGTCGGCAGATCAGATAAGAACATACCAAGTGAACGGGCTAGTCTACTAATTGGGGTTAGTAGAAACAGTAGGCCAATAGTGTGCAACGCGTATGCTGGTTACATGCAAGGAACATGTTATAGTATATGTAATCCAAAAGCAGACTTTTATTTTTTGAGTGAAGAAAGTGGTGAGGAAGCACAATGCATAATATCCAAAAAAAAAAAAAAATGTAACGTGGAAAAATATTACGAAATATATGAGAATATCATACTAAATAAGCCATCAGCGTGGCTCAGTCGGGTAAGGCGCATGCCTGCCGGTCTGAAGTTGCGCTCGGGCGCGGGTTCGATCCCCGCTTGGGCTGATTACCTGGTTGGGTTTTTTCCGAGGTTTTCCCCAAACGTAAGATGAATGTCAGGTAATCTATGGCGAATCCTTGGCCTAATCTCGCCAAATACCATCTCACTATCACCAATCTCATCGACTCTAAATAACCTAGTAGTTGATACAGCATCGTTAAATAACCAACTTAAAAAATCATACTAAATTATTTTTGTCGTAGCTTAACTGTAAACGACTAATTCGTGTGCCATAAGACAGTGTTGTACCTATCTGAACATGCATTTCGCAGTGTTTTTCATCAGTATATCAGAATATTGGTTTTGGCACTTTGCACATTTATAATGTTAGGTCCTCAATTTGTTCTGAGTAATTATTGAATTTTAGATGTTATTTTATTGTAATTTATGCATGTAAATTTAATATGTATCGAATCCTCTCCTGGGGAGAATAAGTTACACTCTCTGAGGGGAGTGGTAGAATTTTTTTCTTTTTATTGTATTTTTCTGGCAATAAGCAATTTTATATTATATGTATCTTAATACTTGCATTTTTCTACAAATACATTAAATTATTTCTAGTATATTGAAGATAATAGTTGTTATTCTATGAAAAAGTGTATTGAAGAAGAAATGGCTACGGTCAGTGTATTTATTAAAATGAACGTAAAACGACATTATTAAAGTTACTTCTTAAAATATACAATATCAGTGTGTAATTTACTTGACATCACTTAATAACAATTTTTAATTGAATGTGGCAGCGTTTTCGGCTACTTATCCTGCACGTCTGGATTCGATTCCCGTAAGGAAAGTGGGAGATTTATCTCGTTTGTTTATTCCGTGACCCGGTGTTTGTAAATACTACTCACTGGTAGGTCGGTTAAGGAATCTTCGTAAGAGGCCTTGTGGTACGTAACAACATTCTTTGTGTATCTTACTTTCCTTTTTGTTTCTATTACTGTAGTGTAGTCGTTATTTGCGATTTAGATGTTACACAAACGCTAGTCATCGCATTCCCGAAACTTCCGCATTTAGAGTGGTTTGTTATGGTTATTAAGAAGGCTCTATCAATTATCTTCGCCCTTGAGTTTGAAATGTAATATGCATCAAAACGTATTTCATTCTTATGCCAGCCACCTTTTACGGTAGAGAGCCTTCCTTGGAAAAGAGAAATTTTGGCACAGACTTTTTCTTTTCTCAATCTAGATTTGCAAGTATTATCTATATGAATTATTTTATGTCAATTAAGAATGCCTATCACTGTGTGATTCGCTCGCTAGAGACTCAAACTTTTTTAATTCAGAGATTCGGGAGTAAAACATATCAAGTGACGTTTTAGTGTTTTGAAGTTATTAATAGTCCGTGTCGCTACAGCCCGTGAAGGGTCTGGACCGACCAGCTGCTGGGCTCACGCCCACATGCCGAAGCAGAGGTGGACGATCATCCAACCAGAATGGAGATATCGTGTGGTTAGCAAGATGATCCCCCTAGCCGTTAGAGTTGGCATTCGCAACCAGATTTCGCTACCTAACGTAGCTCCCCAAGTGCATCACGATGCTGGGTGGGCACCGGTCCCTTACACTGGCCGAAATTTCATGAGAAAATTTCTTTTCCCATGAGGATTCGAACCAGCGCGCACTCCGTAGCGTGAGTCCTAGGTAGGATGCCTTAGCTCACGACGCCACGGCGCGGTACTTTGAAGTTATTAGGTAGGTAAAATTTATAAGAGTACATGCAGCAGATTGTATAGTTACAAGGAAAGTAAAATCTGTATACTGCTGCCATCTGTTGAGATGCGTTAGACGCAGAATGTTAGATGACATACGCTACATATCTCATTTTTGACCAAAATGTCAGTTACCATAATTTACGCCCGACCTCTAACTTATAATCTCTTTATTGCTATTTATTCCTCCACAACATTTGCACCAGACCATCTGCTTCCATTCTCTTTACTTACTGACTGACTCTATGCTTGTCTTTTGACTCTGGGCTGATCAATAGTGTTTTATATTTGCCGTTTCCCTCATACACTGTCTTTTCCAAATGAAACAATAGCTCAAGTCACCTATTTTGCAAAATAGAGATTTCTTCAGATGTTAGCTCTGAAGAGGCATATTCTTCTTCAACAAAAAGATAACGATTAGGATTACCAAAATATTTTATTATGTTATGGAATTTCCTTATAATCGATGTTTAAATGTAGACTAATTTGCTACTTTTATCTGAAATATACTTAATGCAGACATTTCGTACTATTGACGTGAATTTTTATTCATTTAATATATTTATAAAGAAGCAAGGTTTATTCCAGTATATGTCGAAGAAAAGATAAAATAAAACAACGTCCAAAGTAAAGCTTAAATAAGTCTTAATTATTCTGTACCCAAAAAGCACACAAACATTAAAACTTGATGCTATATGCAGATTGATTATGCAAAACTACAACCTAAAACTTGTTAACCAAATGCAACCCACAAATGAATAATTCAAATAGAATCTTCTACTTCAAAATTTAGTTTTCTAAACTTGGGGTGTTGTTTTATTGGAGATCTGAATTATCTTCTTTGTTGACACGTTGACATTTTATTCTCTCGCCGTTTGAAGAATAGAAAGAAATTGTGTTGCTGCTAAAAGTCCAGTTCGAGATTTCCATAAAAATGCACGTTATCAACTTCTCTCATAACGAAAAATGATTTTTGGCATCTTTTTAAATCACTATATGCAATTTATTGGTATGCAATACCTATGTGCCAGTTTATCACAAAATAATTGACACGAAATATAGTGCTATTCAAAAGCCACGAAAATTGAAAAATCCTGTAACTTGTGAAGAAATAAGTTAATAGATAATATTACAATTTTGTTCGTAAAAGGAAAGGTTTTATCCACGTATACACCAGTTTAAAAATAAAACCCGACACGAAATATAGTGCTATACAAATGCCACGAAAATTGAAAAATCCAATAATTTTGTGAAGAAATAAGTTAATAGATAATATTTAATTTTTTCGTAAAAAGAAAGGATTTATCCACTTATACAGCAGTTTCGAAATAGAACCGTTGGGTCACCGGCGTAGCTCAGTCGGCTCCAATCGTAAGGCGAATGTCCGATAATCTGTGGCGAATCCTCGGCCTCATCTCGTCAAATACCATCCCATTATCACCATTTTCATTGACATGGATATTGTATTCATACACAATAATCCAAACTCTTCTCTCCTAAGAACTGGAGAGAGATGATTTTTTGGACATCACAATATAGGCTAATAAGTGGTAACTGGGTGAGAGTGTAATTTCTGTAAAATATATTAAATTATGAAAAATTTGCTTTCTCTTACTCACATTACAGTTATCTGTCGCTCACAGTACTTACTCAGAATCGCTCAGTACAAAAATTAATTTTAAGTACAATTTATGCTAAAAACACATTGAAATATACCATTAATGCATTACAAAGTGAAATTCAAAGAAAGAATAAAGCAATTTTCAGTATTAAAAATTATATAATGCCTGTCTTAGTATACATGTCTGTTTCTGTTTTTTCATTCCCCCCCCCCCCTCATTCCACGTTCGTTATGTATATTTTTCCGTCATCTGTCTTACCTTTTTGTTTATCTTTATTTTCATACACATTTTCTTTATTAGTTTCTTGGTGTTCCTTTTAATTTATTTTTCTTTTTTCTCTTTCCTGTACTTAATTCCTCTTCTCATTATTTTTCATTTGGTTGTTTATTTACATGTTCTTTTTGTTTCTGTCTTGTTTTATTTGTTCGTATCATTTTTATTCCTTTAATTTCTTCCTATTTCCTTCGTGCTTAATTTCTTGTTATCTTTTTTTTCTTTGTACCTACAAATCGACGTACCAGTTCAAAAGAAAAATAACACAAAATTTAAAGTTTTGAGATAACTGCATTTCAAAATTTCATGTTGCTGTCAAAAATCCAAGGATCATTCACATTCCTCCAAATTCTTTTAATGATATTTTTCATATATATATATAATATAAGTTTCAATTAGAGTGATGTTATTTGGATTTTTAACAGCAACATGAAACTTTAAAATTGCTGTTATCTCAACACTTTAAATTTTGAGTTATTTTTCTTTTAATCTGGGCCTTCGATGTCCTTCCCTGCTTTCCTTCTTCCTTTCGCTTGAAATCGAGAAATGCATCACTAGATTTATAATAGAGGAAAAGTATTAATTTCCTAGACTTGAGACAAAATATGTAATGCGATGCATCTAAAGATAACAGGAAATAAACGCCATAAACATATTTTACGATCTCTAAGCGTTCAACTCCGCAATAAAGGCAGAATCTTGTTACAGAGTTCATATTAATATTCGACTGTATATAGTTTCCTTGCTGAAGAAAGTTTGTTCTTTAAATAAACAAGGAAAACATGAATGTACGTTTCCGCAAAATACATGCATAATAAAATATTTCCAAGTAACATATACGAGGGTCGTTCCGAAAGTAATGCTTCCTATTTTTTTGTGCTAACCTATTATGTCTGAGCCGGATGTTAGTGGCATTGTAGTAAATGTTGAACCTTCATGCTAATGTCCTGTTAGTTTGGTTGTCATGCGACTGATAGCGGTAGCAGGGCAGTCTACCAAAATGGCATCTGACATAGAGATGCGCAAGAAACAGAGATGTGTTACTGAATTTCTCACTGCCTTTGACATTCATTGACTCTTGCTGAAGGTGTACGCAGACCAAACAGAGGATGCGAGCACAGTGAGGCAGTGGGTAGTGCACTTTAACAATGACGAAAATGAAAGTTTTGGGATAGGCGAGGTGTGATTCTTTTGGGTACCCTAGAGTCTGAGAAACTATCAATTCTTTACGCTACAATCAGACGCTGGCTAAACTCAAAATCTGGATTTCCAAAGTCAGGCCAGAGAAGAAAACTTTTCGTTTGCAACACGTAAGGGCAGGCCCAATACCAGTTTCGCGACCACCGAACACGTTGCCAAATTTGACTGACTGTCCTACCACATCCACCGTATAGTCTGGATGTAGAGCCTTTAGGCTTCCATCTCTTTGAGCTTATGTGGGCAACATTTTCCAGACAAGAATGCCGTCATCGCAGCTGCAACAAAGTGGTTTGCCTCTGCTGGTTCAGATATTTACGAGCGCGGCATATAGGCTCTTGTCCATGGATGGGCAATTAATATTCACGAAGTACTAAAAACCTTGACGCAAAGAAAGACAGACGGAGTTAGCCTTAGCAGTTACAAGTTGTTTGTATATATTTCTGCTGCACAAGCAGTTCACTGCCACGGTGCGCTGTGGCGGCTCATGCAGGTGGTCATGCTGTCTAATCCATTATTTGTTATCAGAATGATGCAAGGTGCAATAATTATAGTACTTTTATACAAATTGTGGCTAAACACACGTATTAAAATTTCATTATTACCAAGCTTTTTTAATTAGAATACGATATTACATAGTACTGAAAACATAAATTGAACAGTTTCTTTTCAAGCTACAACAAAGACACCGGTAACTGCAGCATTTATTTATTATTGCATTGTTTGTTAATATTTGTCTTATTTGAAAAATAGAACCGTGAGAGTTTACGAATGTTTATACATTAAACAGTATTCCTATATTTTCAGGTAATATTATCCTATATTCTTAAACAATCACAAATTCCAGGAAGTAATTGTTTTACATGTCACGGCAAATGAAATAAACTTACTCCTTAGATCTTTCTGTACGTTTAGAGTTTTGACAATTCTTTCTTGCATTAAAATCTGGTCCAAATTTGGAAGCATTATGTGGAAGCAAATATTAATACTAGACAGGAGGCAAATAAGAGTAGATTTGGAAATTCTGACTTAGACAGAATAGCAAGCAGTTAGATTCCTATTTCACCGAAACTCTTAAGTGGCGTGCTGCTCTGTAGATTTATCAATTCAAGCTCCAAACCTTCAGGGGCTTCTATCAGCTGCAAGCCAAAAGAATTACAGAAACACTCCAGTCCTTGTCCATTGTCACTATCTCTCCAAGCCTACCAGTGAATTCTGTTGTGACGTCTTGAAGAAGATAAGATTTTATTCATACGTTCTTCACAATTTCTAGTGAAGGAAAGTGGGAAAGTTGTTTATGTTCCGCTTGATACTGCCTCTTTTTAAATATATATACAAATACTCTTAGCTGATTGATCATATGTCACATAATTCTGTAACTCTCAAGCATAACGTGCTGACGACATGTGATATCGGTCTCACCTTGTTGATATCCCATTTTTCCTTTTAGCTCTTCTGAAACTTTCTCTCTTGCAGATCCATACAGTATTACTTTACCAAAACGTTCGCCACGTTTATTTGTAAAGTGTCTTCTGATATTAAAATGTTATGCGTAAAAAAAGTATAGTAGAACATAATATAAGATACATAGCTATACCTTTCTTCTTAACAGAAAAAGAAATACTTTTTTCCTAGTCGTAAATGAAAGAGAATCAATCTGATCGAATTTTACTGTTTCATTCATAACGAGCCGCCGTTTATTGCAGACTCGAGCGAACTTACCTCTGGCAAGAACCGCGTACAGACACTACAGCTAGAATAGAGTTTTTTCCACCTGATCGAGGTTGTGTTGACAGTTTGAGACCACGAGTTGCCCACCCAGGCTCTTGTTCATCGCTGGCAAAAGTGCTTTACGAATGGTGGTGACTATATAGAAAAATAACTATGAAGCTGAAATCTTTCTCCATTTAACTGTGTTATTATGGTCTCTGTATCTGTTATAGTTTACAGGAAAATAAATAGGGGGCACTACTTTCAGAACGATTCCTCGTACTTGCAAATAACACTGGAATGATTTTTGTCTCATATTGGATAGAAGTTTTGTAAATGATGATAATCGTAAGGTTCATGACATGATCGTTTTAATAATTCGTAGTAAATCATTAAGTGAAGGAGATGCTAAAATTTTACAATTTTTCGTAATTGAAGCGCAATTTTCATTTTCTGTATATACAGCAGAAACACCATTTGGAAATTTATCCTTTGAAAAGGTGGAAAAGTTCATACATACTGGAGCGACAGTAACAAATACAAATGACACTCGGGAGAAATAAACGCAGAATAAATATGGGAAATGCCTGTTATTATTCGGATGAGAAACTTTTGTCATCCAGCCTGCTGTCAAAAAACCTGAAAGTTAGAATTTATAAAACTGTTATATTACATGTTGTTCTGTATGGTTGTGAAACTTGGACTCTCACTTTGAGAGAGGAATAGGGGTTAAGGATGTTTGAGAATAAGGTACTTACTGCATATCGAGTGTTAGTTGGGGGAACGGAGGGGAAAAGGACCTTTGGGGAGGCCGAAATGTAGATGAGGGGATAATATAAAAATGGATTTGAGGGAGGGGGCATATTATGGTAGAGACTGGATTAATGTTGCTCAGGATAGGGACCGATGGAGTGCTTATATGAGGTGGGCAGTGAACCTGCGGGTTCCTTAAAAGCCATTTGTAAGCAAGTAAGAAATATCATTGCTGTAACAACTTAAATTCGAGATTAGATTTAGAGAAATCCTTGGGAACCAAATTAAAAAAAAACGGCTACAAAAATTCACTAATATGGATCAGCCATTTTTAAGGATGAATTCAAATTTGCTATTGCACTTTACTCCTAAAAGCCCGTTCCTTAAAATGTGTGGAGCATAATTTTGATATTAGATCTCTAAATTTTGGGATAAACAATTATATTTTAAGAATGAATTGAAGGAAAGTGCTCAAAAACGGTCTGACCTTCATTTCTTAAAAGAGGAAAAAGGTAAATAGAAGGTTGGCATTACTCACATAAATATTAATAAATTACAATTATAATATTTACATTAAAGTATCACGTGCTTATATACATTATACGAGATAATTGTTAATTATCTGTGCCTCGAAAAAACAGTTCTTTACTTGTCCTGTTAAGATTACATTCTGTTCTGATGCAACATTATTGAAGGATTAACTGTTATTTCTAGCTTATTTGTTCCGTTCATTTTGCACATTTAAATCTTAGAATAAATTGTATTTATCTATCCTAATTCCATAAGCATAATTTCTTTATATACGTTACACGTTGTCATACGGATTTCCTCAAACAATGTCATTGTGATTATTTATTAGAGATTTCGTGATTACTGATTGAATTTTCCGTGTTCGTTTCTTCTCCTCAGCTAGCTCAGTGTATTTGTTTCATCGTTCACATAGCTAAGTGGATTATTTACTGTTACTGCAATCACTGTTATTATGTGTAATTTTACTGAATTTTGGATGATAGGGGCATTAACCAACAGATCGCCTTCTTACCTTTCACTTGCATTCAGTGAATTGTTAACAATGCGTGCTGTATCAAAAAAGGCTTCACTTTCTGTGTTTCAAACTGGTCCTTCATCGATGGTTGAA
The DNA here is from genome assembly GCF_040183065.1 of Periplaneta americana. Classification (NCBI taxonomy): domain Eukaryota; kingdom Metazoa; phylum Arthropoda; class Insecta; order Blattodea; family Blattidae; genus Periplaneta; species Periplaneta americana. Next base: position 115,804,794 of record NC_091123.1, read on the forward strand.
GATGTATCAGAAGAACTGTTGCACGTTTTGATGTCAGGTAATTTACAGAAACGACTGTTGATTACGTTTTAATTGTCTTCATGCAATCAGGTCATTAATATCGTGAACAAACTTCTGACACTTCTTGTTCTTTTCTGCTTATTTTTCCCCGTTCGTGTTTCTATCAAGGGATAACTAGATATCAGATATGTTATTACGTTGAAAATATAAGACGCGTAAAATATCTAAGAAAGTTATTAGAAATAAAGAAAGGAATCAAAATGTTTTTGTATGAATATAGGAGCAAGACAGAAATTAAGTACACAAAGAAGCACAAACAGAACGAAATATAAAATATGTGGCACATAAATAAAGTAATCACAGATATACATGTGGACCCTAAACGTAGACTGGATGACAATACAGTGGAGTCCCTTCGTTCTTCATAAATAGGAGCAAAATCTATGAGTATTAGCCAGTCAAAGGTCATTTCATACGTTTGCACGTATTGTGTACTACGTTATTCGTCTTCTGTGCCTGCCCCTACCTAGATGATATAATCAGTGCCGAACGATGAATGCAGTGACTGGAAGACAGAGAACGTGGTGTAAACAGCAGGGTGAGTACAAACACTGTACGCACTTGTCTCTAAACGCTGGAGCAGCACGCAGCGGATTCCCTACATGTTTCGAATTAATATTTTGTCTGAGTAAATGTATTATGAAAGGGTATCAGTCTCTGAATAACTTAAAAATATTTATGCTCGGCCATGCCGAAATGTAGTAATTATACACCTGGTAGCAGCGCTTTAATGGACCTCATTAAAGTACACCTATTCATTAAAGTTCAGGTGTTCCACCAATCAGAAAATACCATTGTAGCAATATGAAAGCGCAAGTATCGATATTCTCGGATATGCAATCGAAAGACAACTAGCGCGAGATTAGACAATATTAAACTCAGTCGAAAAAACAACACACAAATTAACATCGATTCACAGTCGCATAAAAAGTCGTATGAAACTTGACTATAATGGTAATTAAGATGCTCGTATGAAAATTACTCGCGTCTTAATTTCTACCATTATAGGCTCGTTGCATAATGTACTATTTTGTCGTTAACGTTAAAACAATAATTTTATTTAGAGGAGTTACCACTTTAATTATTTACACTTGTATTTGTTTGTGTTATTAAAAAAATTCTTCTCATATTTGTATGTGTACAAATTTAGATGCTAAAAATAATAATCCTTATTTACGTTTGTAATATTTTCATTTATAAGTTTAAATACATTCCTTTCTTTTTCTTTACTGTATCTTTTGATGTCTAAGTCGATCATGAGCAAAGCCTTTTCAGTAACGTATTGAGTGGTGTTCCTGTAGTGGGCGGAGTCAGCTAGCTTTCCAAATTAGAAGTTTCCATAACAGAAGTTTCCAACGGAGGAACTCCACTGTATTGCTGTTGTTGTTGTTGTTATTATTATTATTATTATTATTATTATTATTATTATTATTATTATTATTATTATTATTATTATTATTCTGACTACCTATTATTCGCTGACGATCTTAAAATTTTTCGAAAAATCAATAGTGTTGCTGGCTGTCAATTTCTTCAGGATGACATTAATTCAATTACCAACTGGTCATTTAATAACGGGATGATGATTAATGAATCCAAAAATTACGTAATATCATTTTCAAGGAAAACCTCTACACTAAAATATAACTATCATCTAAAAAATGTATTAATTAACAGAAAAGATTGTATTAGAGACCTCGGAGTATTAAGTGACAATAGATTATATTTTCACAACCACATTGATTATATTTATAACCATGCAACAATAATCTTAGAAATAATTCGGTCAATTACTTATTATTTTTCAACACCTGAGTTTCTTTTAAGACTATACTATATATTAGTGAGATCGAAACTCGAATATGCATCTGTAGTTTGGAATTCTATTACTAGTTCTGATTCGGCAAAACTAGAAAATATTCAAAGGAAATTTATTTCATTGTGTTCGTACAGATTCCTGCCTAATAACTCTGGGTATAACTATGATAAAAAATGCGAGCACTTTAATTGTCGAAGCCTGTATGCCAGACGCCATGATCTCGATTACTTATTCTTATATAAGGTCGTTAAAGGTGACATTGTCAATCTTTCTTAAACAGTGTCAGCCTTCGTATTCCTACGAAGGACATGAGACATCACAAACTCTTCTATATTAGAAATTCTAAATCTTCCTCGCCGGTCTCCAGTTGTATTAAAAATGATAACTTACATGTAGGCGATTTCGATCCATTCAATGTATAAAAGTATGGCAATGTCTTTCCTAATATTATTTGCATAATCCTTATACACAAATTGGTAGTAAGAATCAACTCCTTTCCCAGATATTCTATAGTATTAATTCTTGTAAATTATTGTAATCTATGTTCTTTATTTTGTTGTTAACTCAAGTATTTAATTTGTAATATAGTTCTTCATTTCAATGTATTAATTTGTACCACTGTGCTGGACTTTTATTGGCCAAATGCTGTTGTCCAGCACATAAATATAAATAAATTATTATTATTATTATTATTATTATTATTATTATTATTATTATTATTATTATTATTATTATTTTATTCTGAGGCTAGAACAGACCTTTAACCCCAAACGTATTCGTTAATGTTTATTAGAATCTTAAAATGCTTTCATTTCATTAAACAGCTTCTCGAGTCCAAATATCAGGAAAATAAGCTTCAGCGATTAATATTCATATAAGCGAAAGTAACTCCTTAAAATCATTTCGTTACGTTCATTTTACCGCTTTGAAAGTTCCTGATAAATGCACATAGTATCTCGGAGTTCATTGATTCTTGTGCGGACTGAATAAGAAAATAGGAAATAACATAAAGCAATAATGATTTCTTGTAGCTTTCTACTATAATCATAATGCAATTGTGTTGCACGTTTTCTGAACATCTGAGGCCTTTCCAAGCTGTGATCTCATTAACGCGATCCCTTCAGAGTACAGAAGATGTTTTAAAATAGTATCAAGAATTTAAAATAGTTTATTATTCTTTCCCTGTAGCAGAATGGAGTATATATATTAAAGGATTGGTAATGCACTATCCTCAAAACGGGAAATAATTATGTAACTTAAGAGCAGCCTTTAAAAAACTTGCGAATATTAACATATGTTTATATTTTTAAGATAATTCGTTTTGGCTGGTTGAGAGAAAACCTCCGAAATAATCCCAACCAATTATCTTAACCCATCTCCCTCTCATTTCACATTCAGTCATGCTAACCATTACTCCACATTGGTGATATTTCATATTAGTTACCTTTTAGCAAAGATATAAAACTAATGAATTTTACCCGATTTTTCTAAATAAATTCCATCCTTTTATGAACAAAACTGTCTCATTTTCTATAAACGTACTTCTTAACAAAGATAGATTTTCAAATCTTTCCCGACTTCTGAATAAACCTTCACTGTTTTATGAGCAAAACTATATTTTTATTTTCTATTTATTAAGTAAGTTAAAGTACTTTTTATATCTTTTCAATGAACTATATTGTTTTCTGAACAAAATTATATCATATTTTTTTTTATAAACTTACTTCGTAACAAAGTTGAGGAATTTCAAATTTTTCGTTCCTTTTGAATAACTTGACAAATATTTTATACAAGAACTATTATAATTATAAAAATATTACGAAACACTCTGTTGAGTATGCTATATCACTTGTGTAAATTCGACAATTTGTCATTTACAGTTTACATCCTGAATTTAAAGAAACATTTATCATACTGACGAAAATTAAACAGTTTAAAAACGATAATATATAAGAAAGAAATATCATCTTTCTAATATGGTAGGGGAAGTGTTACAAATTTGAAATAGGATTACCAATGAGATAGTGTGATAACACGACCTGAAATGTGTTGTATTCTAGCGGAAGCGTTCCAAATTACTTGCTCACTGATACTGTATTTCGCGGGAATGTGTTAGTTTGCAGTTAGAAGCTGAACTGAACTTGAAACGTTTATCATTATTGCGTTTTCGAGAAAAGTGAATATTTTGGTCGTAAGTTCTTTTCTTGAGATACCCAATTGCTAGAAATATTAATGACATATATTCTTCAAGAGAAATAATCTACGCTTATGGCAATACGTGTTTAATTGCTTTCTTTTTTAAATTATGATATGTTTTGAGATTATGACTTACAACATCAATATGTGACAAATATGAAATACTAGTATTGTTAGCATTCCATCTTTATACCCTGGATTTTTTTGTTACTGGTGTTAGCATCTTTAGGAGGAGGGAAAACCTCATCTTGCAACAAACTTAGGAAACAGTGGAATGAAAAGCCAATGCAAGAGGCTATAAAACAAATTCGAGGAAAAACGTGAGAGACGATTCATCTCGATTCAGTATTATGTTTGGGAAAACATATTTTAATGAAGATGTTGAATGCTTGTTCTGTGCTTTTCTTAGTAGAGGCCATTTTGACTTTACAATTTTGTTAATCTTGTAACTTTTTAATAGTATTCCATATTTGTACCTTCATTTTCATGAAGGAAATATGTTAGATTTTGATTAAATTATTTTTTCAAACATTTTATAACATCTTATGAACTTCCAAGTTCGGTGTAACATTCACAGGGACATTTATCAATAAACAGGACGATACCTTATGTTCAGTATTGAAAACATGTAGGTTCCCAAACGAAAAAAAAAAAAACAACAACAAAACAAAACAAAATGGTATTCCATATTTATAACACTTGCTCTACGTGTTATCTTTACTAGTAGTTAAGTATTTACATAGATTAATAAATACTTTCGTATGAATATATAAACAATTATTTGACATTGTATAATGTGACCTCGTTCAGCAAAATAGAGGTGAAACTCAATGCACCTATGAGAGTTTTCTCTAGGTCAACCTGTGGGTGGCACCAGATAGTCACATCCAGTTCGTGGTGCCATGGTCACGATCCTTGATGTAAGCAGAGCAATAGCGATCATTACAGCTGTCCTTCACACACATCGATATTTTTATTGATTTGAAACGCGATATGAACAATTAATACGAACTATCTTATAGATTATTAAGATAATTAGCATGCCCTTTACGAACCATTGATAACATTTGCATGTAATTAATATAGTTTATATTGAATCAGTCAGAATGGCTGTTTGGCAGCTAATAAGGAAGCTATCATATCTTGTAATTTGAAGGGTTCAGAGCCATAGTGGGCCAAGCGCCATTTATTAAAATCGAAGAAAACAAGGGTTAAAGTTAAGAGGATAACATAGTTTAATGAAAATTGGCATATCATTTAGTTTTAATGTGCATACTTTATAATTACTTGCTATATGTCTCATTGAATTATGCTATTCACTTAATTGTAACCCTTGTTTTCTCTGCTTTTAATATATGGTGCTTGGTCCACTATAGCTCTGAACCCTTCATTTAGGAAAGAAAATAAGTGCATTGTTAGTCTAATTGCTACGGCATCTCCTTTCCGTGTCGAAAAGTTAATGTCCTGGAAATCTAAGTATAATTTTTGGTGGACAGATATGAAGTTGGAACTGGGTTTCTGGGGATACTTCCATTTATTTTGTCGTCACTCCACTATTTGAAGATTCACTATTATCCATAAGATAAAACTCTGCCGGCGCAAGGTGTGCAATTTTCCCAATCTAGGTGAACAAAAATCAAATTTCGATTTGTTTAGTTAGGTATAGGTGAATATGAATTCATGTTCTTTAACATTTTGAGAATGTTGTCAAGAACAGCTGCTGTTTTATCAACAATAATTTCACTAGAGGCTTTGATTTATCTAGAGAAAATCAAAACCCGGTGGAATTTAATTGAGTATTACACGATTAGAAGAAATAAAGAACTCTAATACAATAAAATATTAACTGACTTACTAAAATTCAATTTCACTAATGTTAGATTCACCAAAATATTTGAACGGAGCCGCCATTTTCATTTGACTGTCTATGCGGTAAACAAATGACGATCGCAAAGCCTTTGTAATAATACCGTAAAGAAATTGCATTTTGAAATATTAGCAAACAAAGAAACAAATGGTAGAGAGGTGATAAAATCAGAAGTAAATATTAGAAGAAACAAAATACTCTAATGTAATAAAATAGATATTAATTGACTTACTAAAATTCTATTTCACTAATGTTAGCTTCACCAGAACGTTTTCAATCGACTATCTATGCGGGAAACAAATGACGATCTCAAAGCATGTTTTATAGTACGTACCATAAAGAATTTGCTAGGGAAGTGATAAAACCAAAGTGATAAAAATAAAACAAATGCTAGAGAAGTGATAAAATTGTAGCGATAAGCAGCCATAATTGCTTCAAACACGTCCTTTCGTACCGTTTTATTGGTCAAAAGTAGTATGACGTAGTAAAAGTGTAATAGTCAGCAGAAAGCTATTTTAGAAGGGTATGAACAAGAAAGTGATGAACAAAACTACGAATTAAGCAATCAAAGACATTCGGGCTCTGGCTTCCCAGTAGCGGTCGACTTCCTTGGAGGATTTCAGAGCAGGACATTTTGCAAGACGTTGTCTGTCCATGTCTTCCTATTGACGACACAAAATGCAGGCTGGTGATGGCAGGATGCCAGGACGATTGAGGTGTTTACCCAAAATATAAATTCCTCTTTCCCTAAATTATAGTGTTACTAAAGTAAAATGTTTCCTGTTTGGATTAAAGGAGTTGCGCATGATGTCTCATATCGAAATTATTATGTTAGAAAGAATAAAAATGTGAATATCTATAGCTTTGTACCCAGAAGTTGCAAGAAATCTTAACTAGCTGAAGGTGAAGTGTTTAAAATAAATAATGAATACATTGAAAGTAGAGAAAAAGGAGACGCAGGGAAATTAAGTAAAAATAATGAAAGTAAAATTGATAAATATTGAAATATAAAAAGTAGGAAAATTACTTATAAGAAGCAATGGAAAAAAAACGTGAAAGAAGAAACTGGAGGGAAAATCGATATAAGTAATCCTAAAATATGAAAAGTAGTACAATACAAAAAATAACGATAAAAAATTATGATAGAAGAAAGAAAGAAACCAAAAAATAGAACGAACATAAAAAATTAAGGATATGTGATCGCGATTATTGGATAAATTTGAAAGAAAGAAATAATGGAATTGGCAGAATGAAGTAAGTAAAGTCTTACTAATTAAAAAGGAAGCATAACTAAGGAAAGGAAGTCTGAACGAAGGTAAGAATGTTTGATACAGTGTCGTAGATAAAAGAAAAAAAGACGAAGAACAAAATAAAGGAGATATCAAAAAAGATCAAGGAAAGAAAGAAAGAAAGAAAGAAAGAGTAAAAGAAATTACGGACGGAAAGATTAGAAACTTACTATGTAATTATTGTAGAAATAAAAAAAAAACTTAAAATTGCGTAAAGAAATGTATTGTACTATGAAATACTATAGTGCAATACAAGATTAGGAAGTGTTTTTTACAAAATCTAGGAAAATTAAAAAAAAAAGGAACAGATCGAGTTTTTCAGTTTCCGAGATTTTGTCATGCACTTCACAAACGTGTTTTCTACAGTATTTTTTTCTTGCGCGATTTTTGAAAATAATATTTTTAAAAATCTTAAAATACAGTACGTACGTTACACTATGAACAGTAGACTCATGTTAACAGTTTGGCCAACGTACAAACTTCACCATCAACTTCAGGTACTTGTAATATTTTGTGTTCAATTGGAATAGGTTTTATGTATTTTTGTTAAGTGAATTGTTCAAATAAAGTATAGTACATTTCAAATGCAATGATTTGTTTCGTATAGTTTATATTAATGAACACTGCCTTTTGCATATGAATTTTACGTCCATTGTAGCATACATAGAAGGCAGTGGTTTTCATTACAACACTAGAGCAGTTATTTGTAATATTTAAACATACTTATCAGGTTTACAACACTGAATTCAGTAAAATAAACTTTCAATCCTGATGGCCGTGTGCTGTAACGACGATAAAGCACATTATCGTGAAAAAAGAAAGATATTGTGCCAGATATTAGGCATTGATAAAAGGATATATTACAGAAAGGAAGTATGAACTCTGATACTGATTGTGAGTGCAAATATAGCATAACTTAAATTATCTCTGTTTCGTAAAGCAGGTGAAATTGTAGACAATTAAGAGGTTGAATTATGACATTACGTAATTAGTTCACCTGTGTCGATGTCAGCGGTTACTATTCTTATTAGCAGTGTGCTACAGGTTGCAATTGTATAATTTTTTGAGATTGCTCGACAGCGTTGCGTCACTACACGAATCTTCTCTTGCTTCAGAGATGAAAGTGAATAGTGGCAACATTAAAATGACTCGAGTCTGCTGGGGCGTGACAAGAGACCTGCTATTCGACATCAGACCCATGCCAGCTGCTCCACATTGCGATCAAGATCCAGCGGTACTCCTTGCTGAATTGTTGGCAAGCAATTCGATCCTGGCGAAAGTTTATGTTGAGATATTTGGAAATAGTGCTGGTTTTTAAACAAAGCAATTCGCCATAGTGTTATTGTGAAGTATTTAGTCTGTATTTAGAAAAATTAACTTTATTATATTTTGAATTATCCACAAATAAAGAAATTAGGCTGCCATTAAAGATGCATACTTTTGCTTTGATGAAGTAGTCTCGATTCTGAGCAGAAACTGAATATTAGGTATTTAATCCCTGGCAAGAAAACGAAGTTCCACAATGCCGGTAGACTTGTGTTGTTGACTCCAATCTTTAAGGGAGTAGTGGTAAGAAAATGAGGAGTACGTTTTCTCAAACTGACATTTTATCAACAAGTTACACAGTAGACGTCTGCTGTTGACTCCAATCTTTAAGGGAGTAGTGGCAATAAAATGAGAAGTACGTTTTCTCAAACTGACATTTTGTCAACAAGTCCCTCAATAGACGTCTGTTGTCGACTCCAATCTTTAAGGAAGTAGTGACAAAAAATGAGGAGTATGTTTTCTCAAACTGACATTTTGTCAACAAGTCCCTCAATAGACGTCTATTGTTGACTCCAATATTTAAGAGAGTGGTGCCAAGAAAGTGAGGAGTACGTTTTCTGAAACTGACATTTTGTCAAGAAGTTCCACAGTAGACGTCTGTTGTCGACTCCAATCTTTAAGGAAGTAGTGACAAAAAATGAGGAGTATGTTTTCTCAAACTGATATTTTCTCAAGAAGTTCCACAGTGGACGTCTATTGGCGACTCCAATCTTTAAAGGAGTGTTAAAATAAGCAAAATAAATATTTATAATTTGAAGTTGTGGTGATATTTGTGTTAATGATGATGAAGACGGTGATGGTGATACTACTATCATTATAATTAATAATAATTATAATAATAATAATAATAATAATAATAATAATAATAATAATAATAGTATGGGTATGAAACCTTAATAAATACTAACGTAGATGCTATGAAGCTGGTTCAGGTTCAATTAATGAAGCTAATCACGAGAGAAATTGTTAAGTGCACACATATTAAGCGGTCGAAATAGCAATAAGAAATTCCCATACTACAAAATATTTAATGTCAACGAGGAAGGTCTTCGTGACAGAATCAGGGCAGCAACACAAACAGTAGTGTTGTTGGAAAGATACAATCCAAGATGCGTCGCTATGGGCTTTGAAGGACACTTTTGGACAATTGTTTACGTTAGGCAATTAAGTTTTATTGTTTTCATTATCATTTTTTATTTTTAGAATTTTATCAACACATCAGTGAAGCTTTATAGTTTATAGTGGCAGTGCAAAGTATTTGAACAGTGAAATGTTTTTGAAGTGTTAGTGAAATCAGGATAGAATCAGTGAAATGTGTCGTAGTTCCACTGCAGTGAGTGAGTTGACAGCGAAATGAGTGTAATGTTGAAAGGTACTTGTGCAGATATGAACATATACTCGTGGGTTTTACTTCGATCTTAGTTTTAAGATACAAATTAGAATATTTCAAATGTTATTTTAAGTGATCGTTTCATTTAATTTAGTATATTCCCTGTTGTTGTTGTTATTATTATTATTATTATTATTATTATTATTATTATTATTATTATTATTAGTATTAATCATTAGTATTATCATTAATTGTATTTTTAATTAATAAGTTTATTATTGTCATTATTGAGTGTAATTAGTTACCACTGCCACCGGGTATATACCCATTGCAGTGTGAATAAATACATACATACATACATACATCATGGGATAATGACGAGTACTGACCCTACGTTATCTGGCAAAATAGCATTCATAGAATATGAAAAACTAACATTGTCGAGTTGCTGGAACAATTACACTATAAGCTCGTTCCCTTTCCCATAGGTCATAGTATGTAAGTCATCCGCAGAACCTTAAAACACAAATTGGATTCTTTCAATGTGTTGAAGATGTCAACGTGGTGCCTGAAAATAATCAACCAATACTTGCACTGGCAATCATCAGTCAATTTGTGAGCTTGTGTCTGTATCTGGGTTTATATCATCTTCCTATCACCTGTGCATAATTGGTGGTATTTACTTGCAATTCCTCCACATTGCCTTTTGCTTCTGGATGTGTCTTTGGCGGTAAAACGACGCACGTGATACCAGCACGATGTCTGTCCAGCGCATTGGCGTATTAAAGTTAGTAATTTTCTGAATGCCACCTTCTCTAACTGATGGACTGGTCATGCTGAACCGATTACTTGGCCACCAAGATCACCAGATCTTACTGTATTGGATTTTTGTTTAATGGAGTGACATGAGAAATTGGACGTCGCTAGGGTAGTCAACGACAAGGAGGATCTTCGTCATAAAATCATGGCAAACAAGCTAAGGAATGTTGAATTAAAATCTTATATTCAAACGTAAAAAGTCGGTCTATATATTTTAAATGCGGGACTGAAGGCTCTTATTTACGGGGTTTTACCTCTTTAGACAATAATTTTTTTTAGATATTTCGAAAGACTTTGACTTCTAAATAATGGGAAAAAAACTACAAAATGTACAATTAATTCTCACTTTACGTAATTGTTTTGAATAATAAATATATTTTCATGAATATTAATTATTTAGAGCTTAATAATGCAAGAACCCATACAATGGTAATTTTATTATGGCACCGTCTTCTTTTGCTGAAATTCCAAGAAATATGATGCAGAATTACCAGGATGCCATACCAATAGTTCGGAAATTCGGAGGAGAGCGCAAACAACAGACCCGAATTGTGATTCATGTTTTCTATGAAAAAAATTAAAGAACTTATAAAATTAATAAATGCGTAAAGATATTTGGAGACGTTGCAAATTTCATATGTACAATTGAATTTCAAAAACATGGCCTTCCACATACGCATTTATTACGTACTCTTACAGGAAAAGATAAAATTAGAGATCGATCACTTCAAAAAGATTGTTTCCGAAGAAATTCATCACAGATCTGAAGATATTGCAGCCTACTATTTCAATTACTGACAGTCGGATGAGCCCAGCCTTTAAAAATATTTGAATTGCCATTTATGAATTTTTCTCATTTATATCAAGATTGTACAGGGACATCATTTTATTTTTACTTCAATTTTTATTGTACCTGAGTTTTTGAATGTACTCCACTCCCACCCCTTCTACTAAGGAAGTTCCAACTCCACACAGAACCAAGACCGCAGATAGTAAGCAGTACTGAGTTACTGAGTATAGTACGTTCCAGAAATATGTTCGCGTTTTCCAGTGACGAAAGAGCTTTCAATATTGAATCATATTTTCGCACAGGTACTGTCCGTTTGCCTACGTCGCATCCCGATTTCCCCCACCTGCTTCTGCTCGCCCCTCTGTAAAAGCTGGGCTGTCTTAGCTCTTTTCTGAAAACATTAATTTCTCTTAGGAATTGGACGTTTACGTAATATTATACAGCTGTTTAATTTAACTTAAATAAAAGGGCCTCGTTAAGTAATTAACTGTCACGTGATTTCCTCCCTTTCTACAATCCTGCGGCATAACCACTTGGACGGACAGTAGATACCATGTCTGAGTAATTTTATATTTTCGGGTCGGGCAGACGTGAAGATTGAATGCACAGTACGTAGAGTAGGTACAGAATTATTTCAACATGAGTTACTAGTACGAAGGACGAAACTGGCAATTGGAATTAGATGCAATAGTCTATAGTGCGAGAATATGCACAAAACAACTGAAGCCTGTATCGAAATGAACGGCCACCATTTTCAAAATTGTGTTTAAATATTCATATTATGATTATTTTTCAATTTTTCTTTCTCTATATTGTACGCTAATGTGCTGTAGACAGTATACACTGCATAATGATTACGTTCGCATGGATAACTCACTTCGTGAGTAAAAACACTTATTCTTAATACAGTACTGTACTTTGATTGAAGAAAAACCTAATGAAAATTATCAAACTCAAAATCGCGATGATGCCTAGTTTACGTAAATGGATGAACTACTTTTCTTCCATCCTATACCTAGTAGAGTGATTTGTGTTTTACGCCAGTATCATCGAACTCCAGTCTTGAAGGGGGGAGCAAGCGGTGTTTCCGGTTCTCTAAAGGTATAGACAGGTTAATATTAAAAATGTTAATAAAAATAAAATGAAGTCCCTGTACCATTTATTTGCATACAGTACCATTTGAAAACACGTCATTGTTCCGCTGATTCCTTTCGAATAACTCGCGGACCGCATGTTGAGGACCGTTGCAGAGTATCATTATACAGGTTACATTAACCGTAGAATATAGGGCAGGTTTCGTATGTTGGAGGTCCACAGTTCTATTCCTAGCGTAACAGCCTCGATAAAACAAAACTGCTAATTCGTTAAGTACCCAGCACACATTTTTTAAAACTTCGTTACCGGTACTTGATAATATGCCAAGTCGGTAGATGGACCTTGTGGTGTTGAAACAGGTCTCACGAATCAAGGAAAGTTTTGCCATGATTAATAATATTGGCAACTATAAGAACCATTCGAACTTTCTACAAAGAAAGCGCATGTAAAAGTAAAGGGACTGTGTAACAAGCTATTGAAGAGGTTAGAATGCTTTCATTAGAGTTTGAAGCATTGAAAATATCATTGTACAAGCCGCCTTGATTCTGCCGCTTGTAGACACCCAAGAATTTCCTGCCGCTTGTAGACACCCAAGAATTTCCCATCTCATTTTTCCTTAATATATACCCTTCCGCCCTCCCCTTTCATCCGCGATAAAAGTTGGAGTAGCCTAAAAGAATTCAGCGCTGTATCAGGGATTCACCGGAACGTAGAATACGTCACCCAGTTTCGGGAATGAAATTGCGACATTCCAGCTCAGAACAAAATTTTCATTTGGTTCACTTAAAGTGTAACTTATTTACGTATCTTTTATCATTTTAATATTGCAAACTGAGTTGTAGATTTTATAGAAAAATTCCCAGTTGGATCTGAAAACGTTATAAATAATGTCCTAATAGAACAAATGAGTACCATCAGATATCTTGACTGTTTAGAATCTTATGAGGAAAAAAAAAATCCAAATATGAAAATAAGTAGTTTCCGACCAAAGAGTTTGTAATAGCCTATACAGGGTGATTCAGACTACCCGTAACAGTAATTTATTTCGGAAACTAATGCATTAAAATTTTCGAGAAAAAAATATTTATTACTAAACCACATGTGAACTTTCACTTGAGCTTGATTTCATTAATCAGCTATAACAGGAAGTAGGGTCAGTGGCGTATCACTTTAAAATTTCAAATTGGAGTCCCAGTCAAATAAGGTACCATTTGATAGAGCTCTTCAAAACAAACAACTTTCATAGCAAACGTTTTTACGAATTCCCACTCTTTCAATGAGAAAACGTACAAAAAGATATTGCCATCAATATTGAGAAATGTTAAAAGACGAAAATGTAAACAAGACAATTAATGTTGACATTTTACTGAAAGACTGAACAATTCCATTAATATTTATGAATGTTCAAACTGTCTGCCGTTCTGAGCAGCACACACCTGTACTCTTCTTCTAACACTGTCAGTGACTCGTAACACTTCTGAGTAGTCAAATGACTGGCAGGTCTCCCGGATTCGCTGTTTTATGTCATCTCTTATTCTGGCACAGTCTTGTTAAACGATGTTTTCTAACCGTCCCCAAAAATAGAGTTAATTGTCAGGTAAAATCTGTCGGTTTCATCGCTGTATTCTTTGCACAGATGAAGCGACATTCAATGGCGATGTCAATATCCATAATGGTTACAACTGGTCTCAAGTCAATCCTCTCTGGCTGAGAGAAGTGGACAACCAGTATAGGTGGAGTGTCAGTGTCTAGTGTGGCATATTCGGACACCGAATGATTGGACCTCATTTCTTTGAAGATGTTCTGAATAGTGTCATGTATGCTGACTTCCTGAAGAACATCCTCAACCAGCTTTTGGAGGACGTACCACTGGCAACACGAGCAGTAATGTGGCTTCGCAGGATGGTTGCCCAAACCATTTCTCTTTGGTAGCACGTGATACAGCCAATCAGCTCATCGCTGGACGATGGATTGGGAGATGCGGTTCTGTGGCATGGCCAACACTATCTCCTGACTTGAATCCTTTGGATTTCTATTCTTGGGAACGGTTGAAAACATCGTTTATCAAGACTGTCCCACAATAAGAGATGACATAAAACAGCGAATCCGGGAGACTTGCCAGTCACTTGACCACGCCTAACGTTACGAGTCACTGACAGTGTTAGAAGAAGAGTACGGGTGTGTGCTGCTCAGAACGGCAGACAGTTTGAACATTTATAAATATTAATGGAATTGTCCAGTCTTTCAGTAAAATGTCAACATTAATTGTCTTGTTTACATTTTCGTCTTTTGACATTTCTCAATATTGATGGCATTATCTTTTTGTACGTTTTCTCATTGAAAGAGTAGGAATTAGTAAAAACGTTTCCTATCAAAGTTGTTTGTTTTGAAGAGCTCTATCAAATGGTACCCTATTTGACCCGGACTCCCATTTGAAATTTTAAAGTGATACGCCACTGAGCCTACTTCCTGTTAGAGCTGATTAATGAAATCAAGCTGAAATGAAAGTTCACATGTGGTTTAGTCATAAATATTTTTGTCTCGAAAATTGTAATGCACTAGATTCCGAAATAAATGACTTACGTCTGGTCCGAATCACCTATTGCTTTTTCGTACGTTTTCTCATTGAAAGAATAGGAATTAATAAAAACGTTTCCTATGAAAGTTGTTTGTTTTGAAGAGCTCTATCAAATGGTAGCCTATTTGAACCTTACTCCCATTTGAAATTTTAAGGTAATACCCCACTGACCCTACTTCCTGTTAGAGCTGATTGATGAAATTAAGCTCAAGTGAAAGTTCACATGTGGTTTAGTGTTTAGTGATAAATATTTTTTTCTCGAAAATATTAATCCACTAGTTTCCGAAATAAGTGACTGTTACGGGTGGTCTGAATCACCCTGTATAACTAGAGACACCAACGGCGCTAGTTTCGCGTACAAAATTGAACTGCTGTTCGGCCGCCATTAAAGGGAGTTGATGCTCCGCCGGGAGTGCGAGCAGTTCATGCTTATTTGAGGAGTACGAATAAATATAAGTACACTTGAAGGGAAATAATAAGAAAATGGTGAAATACTGAGCCGCAAATATTTGTTGGAACATAGCTACTATTGTAGGATGCCCAGGAAAGCATGCATATCTTAATATTTTTAAGAATGTTTCAAATGTCGGAATATTTCTTGGATAAAGTTTTTCCAGAAGCATTAATCACAGGTTTATAAGGTTGATTTCAACAATGTATGTAAGGGTTAGGTGTCATCATATTAATTACAGTGATTATAATAGCAGAGTGCATAAGAAAATCCTCAGACTATATTTGTATAAAACTGTTTTGTTTCACAATAAATTAATTAATCATGTAATTTCCGTTTTGTACAGTATGTACTTCTAGTTTTTGGTTTTATTAAATTCAAAGAAATTAGTGAAAATATAGCTGATGGCCTAACTAGGCCTCTTATTACCACCACTACTGCGTCTGTTATTACCACTACTACTAGGCCTACTATTACCACTACTACTAAGCCTACTATTACCACTACTACTAAGCCTACTATTACCACTACTACTAGGTCTACTATTACCACAAAAACTAGGCCTACTATTACCACTAATACTAGGCCTACTATTACCACTACTACTAGTCCTACTATTACCACAAAACTAGGCCTACTATTACCACTAATACTAGGCCTACTATTACCACTACTACTAGGCCTATTATTATCACTACTACTAGGCCTACTATTGCCACTACTACTAGGCCTACTATTGCCACAAAAACTAGACCTACTACTACCACTACTACTACACCTACTATTACCACTACTACTAGGCCTATTATTACCACTACTACTACGCCTACTATTACCACTACTACTAGGCCTATTATTACCACTACTACTAGGCCTATTATTACCACTACTACTAGGTCTATTATTACCACTACTACTAGGCCTACTATTACCACTACTACTAGGCCTACTATTACTACTACTCCTAGGCCTACTATTACCGCTACTAATTGTATTAAAAAGTCTGTACTGACTTCTAACTTGGTAGTCATCAACTACAAAATGAATAGATTGTTGTATGATAAAATTTATTCTCATTATATTTTAAATCAGTTTCTAGAATTTTTATGATCTCATATTTCACCACTAAATATTTTCTAAGCACCATATACCTTCCTTTTCCTTTGCATGAAAGGACTGAAATATAGATAACTTTAAATATTACAGTAAATATCCATTATTATGTCCTTAAAACAATACTAGTAATACTGAAAATTAATGTTGACATTGCCATTATTCAATATTTCACATACTTACTCCGAGTGGACAGTATGTGGGTGATTTAATTTTTTTTTTAATATCGCCAAAGATGAATTATTATTATAATCTATACTAATAATAAATCTGTAGCCTAAATTTTTCTGGTAATTTTCGATTTTACAAAAATAATTGGTCCTAACATATATAATTAACCACCCTGAAACCGAAAATCGCTTTTTTAACATTTTTGTTTGTATGTCTGTCTGTATGTTTGTTACGTTTTCATTCGATAATGGCTGAACGGATTTCGATGAAAATTGGAATATAAATTAAGTTCGTTGTAACTTAGATTATAGGCTATATGGCATTCAAAATACATTATTTAAAAGGAGGGTTATAAGGGGGCCTGAATTAAATAAATCCAAATATCTCGCTTATTATTCATTTTTATGAAAAATGTTACATGACAAACATTTCTTTAAAAATCATTTCCGAGAAGTTTTATTCTTTGAACAATTTTGATAGGACTGATATTTAATGAGATAAATGAGTTTTAAAATTAAAATAACTGCCATCTAAGGCCGTATAATGAAATAAACAAATGACTTCGTCTATAAGGGGCCTTGGTCAACAACAATCGAAAGCTATGAATCATAGCCTACAGAAAATGTTTCTGTGTTCGTATGAAGCAATATCGGAAGCTAAATTAACCGATTTGTATAATTAATTATTATTTCACTATTGGAAAGTGTAGTTTCTCTGTATGGACATAATGCTATAATGTTATTACAGTAACTTCTGAGTGAATTGATGACAGGTAACATTAAAATAGCTTCTTATGCACAGAAAACTTGATAGGCTATTCTGTTTATTAGTTTCCTGTATTTCTTAAAATAATGTTTATCTCAGAGAATTAACGACCAACGAGAGTGTATTGATTTAGTATGCAGTAATAATACGTTAGCTTAGCATTTCATTATTTTATAATCCAAATTTTAACTATGCTCAATTGAATCGAGCTAAAATACATAAAATACCTATGCATTAAATGCAATGCAAAAAATTTGGGTAATGAGCCAAGCAGATTATGTTGCCCTGTTGTAAAATAAAATTTGTTCCTCCTGAGATTCAAGAGCCCCCATAACAAATTGAAAACTTACTTATCGGGGTACATCCGTTATCAACACACTTTTTATATAATATAATATAATATAATATAATATAATATAATATAATATAATATAATATAATATAATATATAATATAATATAATATAGGCTAATATAATATAATATAATATAATATAATATAATATAATATAATATAATATAATATATTATATTATATATTATATTATATTATATTATATTATATTATATTATATTATATTATATTATTTAAGTTATTTAAGTTATTTGAAGGGTTCAGAACCATAGTGGGCTAAGCGCCATTTACCGAATATATAGAAAACAAGAGTTAAAATTAAGTTATTACCATAATTCAATGGAAACATATAACAAGTAAAATAAAGTATACACATTAAATGTAAATCATGTCAATGTTCATTGAACTATGGATGCATGTAATAAAAATTAAGAAACATGTTAAAGGAATTGTCATTGCACCAAATGAGTGCACTGTGGACCAAAATGATTCTATTTTAATTACTTAAATATAATTTAAATTAAGTAACATATTAAACGATTTATCCTTCTATCAAACACGAATATTCCCTGGATCAAACGTCCTATTTTAATTATGTAATTACTTTATATTTATTTCTAACGGGTGCAGCGGAGCGCACGGGTACGGCTAGTACTTTAATAAATATAGCGCTCCTCTGCCATTCATGTTTATTTCATCACGACTCAACCTTTGTGAAAGATGTTTAAAACAGTGTCTATCACCAGGCTACATCAATGTATTGTGGTACTGTTTTCGAATTTCGCGCCGCAAACACTCCCTTTAGTGGCGGATGCTAGCCGATTCAATTTGTGACATTTTTCTTGCCTGCCACTGACGGGTATGTGTCTCTAGTAAGTATTACAAACTCTTTGTTTCCGACGTGTGTGTGTGGAACTATTCATAGAGCATTGAGAAATAAGGTCGGAGAAGAAACAATGACTAGATTTTATGAAGTATTAGCAGTTCCACATTTAGCTTATGGATGCGAAAACTGGACTATGAATATGACAGACAGAAGAAAATAGAATCATCTGAAATGCGATTTTTAAGATAGATAGCAGAACACTCCTTAAGGCAGGGGTGGGCAGAAAACAATTTGCACCGAATCCGTAATGGATAACACTCAGTTCATTAACTACAAAACTGAAGGAAGTGGTGAAGTCCTGACTGTTTCTCCTTTGCAGTGACGGATTAGTATTACAGTGAACTTCCGAGAGAGTAGAACGTTAACTTCCCGCTCTACTACACTTATGAGCAAAATTAAAGCAACAAGCATATAAGGTAGGCTTACAGAAAAACAATTCATTCGAAGTAAATCAATTTAGGCAATATAACAATGTAAGCTAGAGAACTGTCATTTATTACATACAATCAGATGTTTACTGTGGTTTGTTGAATTGGTCTTAGAATTTCCCCTTGCGCAAACATAAATAATACAAAACAGAAGTAGGAAAATTAATCGTCTTGGCCTGAACCTTTGGCTATACGTTCAAAATGTAGAGTAATATCTGTAACAGCTGTACGCAGCTATGCTGAAAAATTATCATCTGAAAGAGAGGATCTTGCTTTCGATTTAGCAGCGTTAATATGATACATGATACGTATCATAATGCCGTTTAATGTTGGCTCGAAAAAAGACATTTAACATTTTATTACTAATTAGGCATTTTACACTCTCATAATCGTTTTTACAACAGAAGAACTCTTCTTCCAATTCCACCAGAAATCTCCGTTTCTTGGAAGTGGAAGGTTTAGACACAACCATTGTTCCACCACTGCTGCCGCTTGCTCGTACATACATACGTAAACTGAGTAATGTACCGAGAGAGGAAGGTATGCTCTGCGGATAGTATATCTACGCCGCTTGGAGATTATTAATCACAAGGATTCACGAATCCTCCTTTGCCCAGCGATGCCTTAAGGTAGTGGTCGTCAGCACTTGCTGAAATGTGCAATGGGTACGCGGTACCGTCCCGTGTGCACTGTCGTGCAACAGGGAGAGATAGAGAGCATACCCGCTAGCAGCTACAAGAGCACTATAGTGCACAGCGTTTTCGGCGGGTAAGAGAGGCTATCCCCAGCGTGCTCTGTGCTGACGACCCCTGCCTTAAAGGATCATATATATAGTTCCGCAACACGAGAAAAGCTCAAAGTGTACGAATTGGACGACAAAATTGACAACATGAAACGTAACTGATTTGAACATCTACGAAGGCGATTCAAAAAGTAAGGTAACAGGAGTTCTCACGGTGTCATATTCCCCCTGAACGCTGGAGTACAGTAGAACATCCGGAGAGGAATGTCAACATTTGGATAAATCTGCAGTAGCCAATGTTGAAATATTATTCATGAGTAAATTTGTCCACTAATTGCAGTTACCTAAAAAAAATTACATGAAAATTCACACATTTCGATTTTAATTTTGTTTGGCTTGGTGCCGACATGATTTTCATTTAATTGGTCATATAATGCTACAAATCAATAATAATATAGATATTAACCTACATGCATGTATCATAAACCAGTTACAGAAACTCAATCAAAGGATATACCATAACCCAAAATTGTAAGAAGCGTGGTATCTCGCTAATCAATTTCAAAATTACCAACTTTGAAATTGTGGAAACAAACACAACTTGAGGGACTCAGAAGCAAAGTGATACAAGTGACAATTTTTTAAAAAGTGAGGTAAGTGTATATTTTAAATCTTTAATGTCACTTCTGTTCAGAGAAAAAGTAATATAAGTGCAGTTGCAATCAGTGCTTCTCCATGTTGGCCTTACTCTTGTATTACAATGCATACAGAGTTTTGACTGAGAGGCAAACTAATACAAGTGCGTTGTTGCGTTTCTTCTGTTTATGACTAATTCATTCGCCATAATGGAGACAGGAAATATATTGCAGCACTGACGTTTCGGAATATCTTCGTGGAAGGCCTGCACACATTGAACTGGACCAACTATACAGTGATCCAATAAGGATAACATTTTCTAAGTGGAACAACTTGCAATAGCTAAAGAAATTCATCCCATCCATACACCTGAAGCATGAGGATGGACCTATAATAACGACTGCAGGACGTGGACGTGGAAGAGGGCGAGGAAGAGGAAGTTCAAAGAATACACGCGGTAGAAGGCCTACAGATGCACTTCATGACAGAAACACTGATGTTGCAGCAGAGAGAAATGTGACTTTTCAGATGAGGCTAGCGACTAAGGCTGAATTTCATTTAAAATTAGAAATTTTGTTAACCCTCTTCTTTCGGTTATACAGACACATTTTGTGTTATAATATAATAAGAAAGCTCAAATGCTGTTAAGAGAGAAATGTTCAGTGTTGTAAGCAATGTTCTTGTTCTTGTTTTAAATAATATACAAATACTGAAAACCGTGCACTTATATTACTTCTCCACAAAAATATTTTCGTGGAAAAATAATACAAGTGACTTTAGGATCCTATTTTACATAAATTGTTTTAGAATAGATAATTTCTTCGGAATATATATTATATGTCTTTCTCGTGTTAAATTCTAGATAATTTATATTTAGCAGTTAAAACATATATGGTGATATTCATAGACGCTTCCCTAGTCCACGCTACGAGCGTGCTAAACTAGAACCGGCTATCGACTGGTTACTGTACAGGATTCGTATCATATCATATCGCTAACCTGGTTTATGAATACGAAAAATGTTAGTTCGCTGATCATCCACCGGAAGCCCCAGCTAAGAATGTTTATGAATACGGCCCTTAGCAATTTTAATTTCTTCATTTATCGTATTGGTCATCTTTAGGAAGTGCAGTTGCAATACCGAATTGCAGTGTAGACTCTACTACAAGATACTATTTCAGTATCTCAAACGTAAATCCTTTTCGGTTATCTGCCAAAACAGTTTGTACTGTGAACAGCTGCGCTCTACGTCGCATGACTTGATAGGAGCAAAACGAGAAAAAACCTACCATCATTGCAATCTCATGGGGCCATATTCATAGACATTCTTAGCGCGGGCTTTCGATGGATGATCAGCGAATTAAAGTTTTTTTTGTATTCATAAACCGGTGTTATCGATATATTATATGAATCCTGTAAAAATAATCAGTCGATAGTCGTGGCTAGTTTAGCACGCTCATAGCGCAGGCTAGCGAAATGTCTATGAATAGCACCCATAGATATCAACATATAAAACTGTAAATTTACAGCAACATAGTCCTGTAACAGACTTTTTAATTTCCTTTTCAACTTCCAAGTCATTGATCTCAAAACTTACTAACGTCACTTGTACCACTTTGCTTCTGAATGCCTCAATTTTTGTAATCGATTATTGTAATACTTCCTACAGTCTAAAATATTACGTTAATTCAACATATATTAAGAAACGATTAACAGTTGCCTTCAATTTTAAGATGCAGATCATTTATTTGCCACTCCTGAAAATTTTCTTCCGTAGGCAGTTGTCTACTCTGCCTATGCAAGAATTCACTCCTGTCTTCAACTGTTCGTTGCAATATCTTTGTACTTTACTCCTTAGTATAAAGTGTTCTTTATTTGTTGTAGTGTGCCTACGCCTATAGATGTAATCTTGGTAAACAATTCGACCATGAAACCAATTTTGGAGTTGTGTAAACATATCATCTACATATTCTTAAACAGTAGTGTTCCTGTATTTCGAGGTCATTGCTTGAAACTTGATTTGCTATCGGAAGCTGTATACTGCAAGGTTGAGATTGCATATAACAACTTGCTTGCTTACGTAAACACAACAGAAAGTCGTGACCTGTCTTCTGTTACCGAATTATTAAATATGGAACTAGAAATCGTGTCGTCACATCTCCGAAGTGTTACGACGGGCTACTGCACTAAACATCACGACCTCTGTTATTCATACCTATAGACATGAGTAGGGCATTGTGCAGAGCAGAAGGTTACAAATAATCATAATGCAATCTCATAAAGAATTTGTTAGAAGTTCGCTTGTTGACCTCTGCTTTCTTATTACATCAAGCATAAAGAGACTCTTATGGTACTGTAGAAGATATTTGTAGATTATGCAAGCCTGGCTTTCAGGTAGTAGCTCCTTGTGAAGCAGGTTTGAATAATTTCAAGGGAAAAATTGTTCCGGAGCCGGGTATCGATCGCAGGACCCTTCGCTTAGCGCACGAATGCTCTACCGATTGAGCTACCCAGGAACTATACACGACACCGTCACAATTATTCATATTTGTATATTCTGACGGAAATGCAAGTTTTTAACATTCTGATGCTGAAAAACTGGTTTTGAACATGTCTATTTTTGTACAATGATTTCTTGTGAACGACTGGACGGATTTTATTTAGTATCTAGAAGGGGGCAACATAATAATTTTTACCCTAAAAGCAACAGGAGATTCGAAGAATTTCCTATGATTGCGTGCAAACTCTATACAGGAATTAGGGCAATGAAACTAGAATAAATAAATATAATTTTCTGTAAGATTTAAGTTTCTTTAATGAACGGAATGAAATGAAAATGAATATATCAATCTTCTTCTTTTTCTACTGCTACTACTACTACTACTACTACTACTACTACTATTACTACTATTACTACTATTACTACTATTACTACTACTATACCAATAATAATAATAATAAGAAGAAGAAGAAGAAGAAGAAGAAGAAAAGAAGAAGAGTAATAATAATAATAATAATAATAATAATAATAGTAATAATAATACATTACAATAGAATATAAATAGGCCTATTATTAAGAGAACTCATTATTATTATTATTATTATTATTATTATTATTATTATTATTATTATTATTATTATTATTATTATCTGAATACTGTAATCTTATTTTATCCTTTGGTATATTAGGGTTGTAGTTTGTTACATGTTAAATACATTATATAGAAATGATATGTAGTAGTAAAGAAGTACTAGGAGAAGTGAGTTGTAGTTACAATATAAATACATGAATTAATAATCAGTAAACAATACTAAATACTTAAAAAAAAATTACGTTCAGTTAAAAATTAAACACATGAATTAGAAATTATAAACGAAAATGTAGAGATATTGCAATAATATGACAAATTTGCAAACTTTACATATAATTTAAAACAATAATAAAGAATTAAAGCACAAAATTGATTTAGTTACAAATCAAATATCTAATATACAGGTAGTAACAATAAACAATAGGAAAAAAATACGGAAATGATATTCAGTTACTTATTGATTATGTATAGCCTAAATACATGATTTATAAACATTGAAGCAATAAACAACATCAAAAAGATAACAGAATAAATAATTTACAGTTACAATTTTCGATGCATTGTTTGCGGTAGTAAAGAGATAAAAACAAATTTACTTACGGTTACAAACTATATACAGTACCTATCATAAAGCACTGAACAATAGTAAAATAAGATAACTTAATAAAGAACTATTTTTGAACTACAGACAATTAAATACTGGGACAAACGTCGGAAGCCAATTGTCCACACCAAAACAAGAAAAAATGTAATATAAGCATATGCTCGCAAATGCCTGGTTTATGAATGCCTGGTTTTTCAATAGAAAGATGACATTCAGTTAGTTTCGAGGTACAACGTAACTGCTTAGGTTTGTTACAAAATAATAACTAACTTTCGCTTATAATCGATTGATGTTATCGATACACGCCTATATACTGATGTGCATTGTACCCTAGATGACCATGCATTGCTAAGGAAACTTGTTTACGCTGGTGGTTATTGTGTTTAGTACAATTATTGATTTGACTACATTTCAGTTATATTTGACTGCCTAACCATGGCAGGATATCCATTTCGTGAATAGGCGCATAATATGATTTTTATGTACGGTTGCGCTAATGGTAATGGATGCAGGGCTGCATAGCTGTGTCAGATAGCGTTCCGAGATCAAAGGCAACTGAATCATAAAACCATAATATCTCAGTATCATTTTTCGAGATGCAGTCGCTAATATCTACCACGACGGATAGGTAAGGGAGAACCAGTTCCATTGCCTGCATGTTCGCCCGACCTTAATCCTTTAGATTTGTATCTGTGGGGTCACCTAGAAACCCTAGTTTATGCAACGAACATTCAAAATGAAGAGACACTTCATCAACATATTATAGGAACTGCGAAACTATTCGACATTGTCCTGGAGTTTTCAAAAGAGTGTAACAGTCCATGATCCGACGCGTCCATACGTGCGTTGAAGCTGGCGTAGACATTTTGAGCATTCACTTTGAATTGTGTGTTTAAAAAATGGTAATGTATCATTTTAAATGCATTCCATCAGTTTGAATTAAAATATCACCATTGTCTTTGTAGTTCAATAACTCATAATCAAGTAATTTCTGGACATTCGTTTATATGATATTTCTTTCATGTTTTGGTGGTGAGAACTCGATCCAAGTTTAGTCCCAGTATTTTTGTTACACGCTGTATAGCCACACGAGAATATCCCGTAAATATTGTTATTATTTATCTGTATGTGAGTAAACATAAGCTTGTATTAACCTTTTATAGTTAAAGTATGTATTGTGCACTCAACTGTTTAGAGTCCATGTCAAAACACAACTGAATAACCTTTCCCTGCACCGCATTGGACAGTAAGTCAGTAAGTAGTAGAAGGTTAAATATAAGACAAAGAAGAAAAAAATGAAATTAGTATTGGTAATATAATTTGCTATTAAAGGGTTCTTTAAACAAAGAAATACCATTGCAATACGAAATAAATATCTTCATTAATTATTTTATTCTATAAGGAAATCACTTTGAAGTCGTTTATCCTTGACAAAAGTATCTGGTAATTTGTTATTTTTATATACAGAAGACCGTTATCGGCACGCCCGCCTAATTTCTTTGAGGAGACATCTTGATTGCCTTGACTAATATTCTTTTTATTTTGTTCACGTATATAACGCTGTTGTGCACAACACTCTGTCAAGAATCTTGTTTTTCTTTAGCTCCGAGTGCTGAACCACATTCCAGAGCCACAGTAACTATTGACATTTTTCTTAATTTTACTTAATGGCGTCAAAGGTATTGTTAAAAGCTAATGTGTCTGAAATTAATTTCAACGAGTAGCCATTAATTTAAGAAGCAATTATGGACATGCGTAAAAGATATCGTGATAATATTAATGTCGCATGAGAATGTTATAACAAATCAGGTTATGACATGAATGCTACCGCTGCTGCTGCTGCTGCTGCTGCTGCTGCTGCCGCTACTACTACTACTACTACTACTACTACTACTATTTTATTACTACTACAGTACTACTACTGATATAAATAATAATAAAATACATTATAAAAGTTATAAAAATAATTTGCGAGTAAAAATTGGTCCTATAGCAAACCAGAGAATAGAAAACATGAGTCATCTAAGATGAGAATTTCAAAATGAGTTACACCTTGGTATGTCTGTTAGAGTCCTGCACAACCGGTTACGAAGAATAGAAATTATATATTGCTATTGAACGCCTGGCGCAATAGTCAGCATGCAAAGCTCTCCCATCTCGTGGAATGTCTCAGTTCGGTTTATCTAATATTCGAGTTGTTTCTTAAACTTTGTGGGTGGACGATAAATGCAGACCACATTGAGCTATGCAGGAGTTCCAAGAGCCCTTGCAAGGACGCGTTTATCATCGTGTAGGCCTACATAAGTATTCCTCTCTCGGTACATTCAATCAATCAATCATCCATCGATTCATCCATTCATCCAACACCGACTCATTGATTCAATCATACATCGATTGATTCATTCATTCATGTGTATTGATGGATTGATTCACTGAGTCACTGATAGATTGATTAATCTATTGATTCATTAGTTGCTTCATTCGTAGATTCATTGATTGATTCATTCATCCATTTCATGTATTACAGTTGGGTACCTTCAATGGCAACAACATGCTTCGTGAAAATACAAGCATTTGAGCTTCGGAGTACTTTTCTCTTTATTAGTAACACTTCATCATCTTAAAATATGATTTATTGATGAAAAAATAATGCAACTCTTTAGAGTAATTAAAAGGCATAATATACTGTATTAACAGCTGCTGTTTTAGAGGTAGGCATTTTGAATTCAAATTATAATGTAAAAATTACACTAGAATGTAGGTCTATGTGCTTACTTGCTGTTCTCTTTAGTATGTAATTGTAATTTATTTTATTCTTGCATTTCTTTATGCACCAGATTTCATATTCTGCATTACACTTATTTCCTTTGTTGTCATCGGTGTCCATTTGTTCATTTATGTATTGGTTATGAAGATAAGTTTATTAAAGTGTCCAATCAATAAATTCTAGACTTGTATGAAGCAAACACATTTCTTAATAAAACAAAGTAAATTTCCTTCAATTGTTACTCCGTTTGTGTACTCAGAAAATGTCCATTTCATATATGATGGAGTGCGCCTGGTGTTCTGTCTACCTGCAAAGCACAAAGAGTAACTGGTTGAAAATTGAATATTCGGTCGGTTACCCGACCTTGACGGATGTTCTCTAACCTGTCGAATCTAAATCGGTTGTAGCGCTATTTTGCAGCTCCCTGATGTGTATAGTATAGTAACAGTAGTAGCACAACACAATTACGTAATATGTTACGTAGGCCAGAAGGAGGCACATTTGAACACAGTGTACATTAGAACTGATTGAATTTCTCACCTCAACACATAACTTTCATTAAGTTGTCGGCACTGACAGTAGAAGCAGCCCTCCTGATATACTGGCTGCCGTTTTCCTTCCATTTAATTTATTGGTGTGAACTCAGTGGATATACTTATGTAAAAGTACTTAGAAAGTATTTCTTTTTTCCTTCGAATTTACTAAGGATATTCTGACAGTATGAACGTTTCAAGGTACGTTTCATTGTGTAATATTAGAATCTAATGAATTCACTTTTCGGAAATTATTGTAGACCTCTAATATTTACTTCTTCTTCCTTTTAATGAATGGTCATACTTGATAGAGTCATGTTGGGCACATTTGAACAGTTCCGTCGAGGAACATTTTAATGTTCGAAACTGCTCTACAACCTTAATTTAACAATACTGTTAAAAGCTTATTAAAAATATAATATAACGAATTTATTGATGATATTATGTTGAAACTGATCAGAAAGAAAACAAGGAATTGGCAGGGATCACTGGTTGAGAAGAAACTGTCTTCTCAAGGATGCATTGGAGGGAATGGTGAACGGGAGAAGAGTTCGAAGCAGATGAAGATATCAGGTGTTAGACGACATTAAGATTTATATGGATCATATGAGGAGACAAAGAGGAAGGCAGAAAATAGAAAAGACTAGAGAATCAATTCCATGTAAAGTATGTAATTTTTTAGTGTTCTTCGACATTTCTGATATTCTGTCCTGACTTACTATAAACCCGATGGTATGATAGGCTGGTCACGTATGATTGTGGCCGCAAGTAGTCTTAAATCTAAATTTAACCCAAATTCCAAACCACGGAAGAACACAGGAAGAATTCGTCTGTTCTAACCAGGAATCGAACCCTGAACCTTTTTAACTGTAGCCAGAAGCTCTGACTACTACATCAAAGGCTGGTCGGGATGATAAAAATTTATGGTAAAAATTAAGGCGTTGATGATTTCATGTGTATGCTTTTAAATTTAATTAGTTTACTTGCTACCCGTATGTATTATATTTTTATAGCTCAACCAATGAATTGTTTTGGTTTATAAATTATATTACATGCTTGCTATGTACAGAATTTGTTGTAGAGTCACCAACATAGCTCAGTCGGCAGACTCGCCTGCCTGCTGATCCGGAGCTGCCCTCGGGCTTGGGTTAGATTCCTATTTGGGTTGATTACCTGGTTAGCTTTTTTCCGAGCATTTCTCCAACCTTAAGGCAAATGCCAGGTAATATATGGCGAATTCTCGGCTTCATTTCATCTAACCAAAAAAATTATGTAACTCTTGACTTGTTCCACATCTTAAAGCTTCAATGCTAATGTAAGATGTATGGAATACAATAAATGAAATGAAAGAAAAAAAATAAGCCTACGTATGATGAAACTTATGGTAACAATGAAGACGATGATGGTAACTAGAGCAGCTTGTTATACAAGCAGAACAACCCGACATTTCTAATCCCACAGTCAAGGCGACATAACAATTTTAACATGAGATCGTGTACAAGGACAAGATTATGTATGCATGTTTGAGGTTGGGAGACAGTAAACTTTCACTATAGTTGCCCTTGAAATAAGTAAATCAATGGTAAAGTAAATCCATGTGTAAGAATTAAAGTTTGAAAGAATATTAAAAATATAAAGTAAAGTAAATTGTACGTGGATTAATTTAAGTGAATATTAATGAAGTAATTAATTTAAAAATATATAATATAAATTAAAGTAGACCCTATGTTCGTTAATATACTTAGATGAAAATTAATTAATTCAGTAAAAATTCAAAATTATAAAGTAATGAAACCCCTATATGAATTTATGTTTCGATGAAAATTAATTTATTACAAAATAGGCTATTAAGTAAATAATATGTCAATTAATGTTTCAATGAAAATTAATCAATTAATTTGAAGCTAGAAAGCAATTACAACTAAAAGATGATCTCTACGTGGAGACTCGAACCCTCGAACTTCCTATTTAAAAACCAGCATTTTGACAATTAGGCAATCAGTGACAACAATGGACTAAAACACTCTGTATAGTCTATATGAAGAAGTGTAGCCTGCATAAATGTTTAAATGAATGCAGTTAGAATCCCCTGATGTCTACTGAATGCAAATATTGAAATCACTTTTCATTTCTTGGAATATTTCACCATAAAATATGTTGAATTATACTTATATTACAAAGGTAATTATATATTGTTGGCGTCCAATCCTTCCTTACTTACTTACTTATATTTACTTATTGGGTTTTAAGGAACCCAGAGGTTCATTGCCGCCCTCACATAAGCCCGCCGTTGGTCCCTATCCTGTGCGAGATTAATCCAGTCTCTATCAACATATCCTATCTCCCTCAAATCCATTTTAATATTATCTTCCCATCTACATCTCGGCCACCCCAAAGGTCTTTTTCCCACCAGCCTCCCAACTAACACTCTATATGCATTTCTGGATTCGCTCATAAGTGCTACATGCCCTGCCCATCTCAAACGTCGGGATTTAATGTTCCGAATTATGTCAGGTGAAGAATACAATGCATGCAGTTCTGTGTTGTGTAACTTTCTCCATTCTACTGTAACTTCATCCCTCTCAGTCCCAAATATTTTCCTAAGCACCTTATTCTCAAACACCCTTAACCTATGTTCCTCTCTCAAAGTGAGAGTCCAAGTTTCACTGGGTTTCGAATTTATGACCCAATTATTTTTTCTGTCTTTGTCAGCAGGAAAATAGTAAAATTTGTAGACTCCATTTATTATGTGTACAATTTGGAGCTGCACAACCAATCATCGCGTAAAATTAATAATAGGTTATATTTTAATGTTTAAAACTAAAATGCATCCACATGTCACATCTTTTACTTTTCGTATTGTTGTTTTCACCACACAGACATCACATCCCTCGCTTGGGAATCAATATGACGGATTGTTCTGTTCGACATTAGGTGACGGTGACGTCAGCTATACGGATGATAAAAATTAAGGAAACGATAAACTGATGACGGTGACGATGACGTCAGTTATACTCGTATGGATGATAAAAATTAAGGAAACGATAAAATGATGATGGTGACGGTGACGTCAGCTATACGAATGATAAAAATTAAGGAAACAATAAAATGATGATGCTGACGTTGATGTCAATTTAAAAACGGTAACAACGATGTAATGGTTATAGGAATGGTAACGACGTGATGATGACAACGTAGAATGCATTGATGACCGTGACGAGACTTTAGTGACTGTGAGAACGACAAATTTAGATTGTATTCATTACCTTAACAGTCCTGCAGCGACAAGATTCTTAGAAATCCTGCGTCTGCATACCGAATGTATTCATCGCCGATAAAATAGAAATTGCGGCATTTGTCCAAGTAGCAGTAGTTGACCTTCGGGTATCTTCTGTATGACAAAAGAAAATAAAATGCCAAGAATTATAATTTAAGGTCCGTATCAGATTGATTATGTCCGGTTTGAGGACGGCGGAATAGATTGTGAAATTCTTGGCCAAGAGGCATTAACGGTATTGCAGGTGTACTTGTTCTTGAGTAAATAGGTAAGAAATATTTTGTTTATTTTATTTACGATATTATAATTAAGATTCTATTAGTTTCAGAGGACCAAGTAATGTCAGATGCAAAGTTAACTTGAGAAAAACTACATGTACCTAGAACAAAATTATAACAGAATGCGGTTTAACAAGCTCAGTAAAGAAAACAAAATCAATGGTATTTAAAGGGCAGAATCCATTAAGAAGTGAAATACTCAGTAATAACTAAACGATAGAACTTTAATTTATGACAGAAATCTTTCGTAGAAATTGTTACTTGGTTCTGAAATTAATAGGGTAATAAGAAGGAAAAGAGTATAGACAAATCTGAGTTTAGGCAATAATTTCATATATTGAATCCATCACGAATCGTGTTAGTATAAGTCCTGATCACATGAATAATATGCAATCAGGGGTAGAAGTTTAACAATAGCCAACATATAAACTCTATTTCACCTAAGAAAATAAGTAGTAGTTTCCTAAAACCCGTGAAAGACTAAACCTTCCGGGAATTTGCCAAATTTCTTTCGAATGTGAGGAAGTTTATATAGGTGAAACTGATCGTAGTTTTGAAACAAGATGAATAAAATATGCTCGATACATTAGGTTATATCAAACGGATAAATCTGTCTTAGCCCAGCAATGCGTAAACACGGAATTTTGCTTGACAAGATCAGCATCCCAGCTAGAAAATGGAAATATTGAGGAAGCGTAATTAAACGGACCACATAAATCAATATACATTATGTCCGAAACTTTAAAACCGAGATAGTGGGCTTATATTGAGAAAAATATGGAAACTGATTTAGGCCATACATGTTGTCAAAACACAGAAAAGAAAAATTTCATACGAATTTAAAAACAGTAGGCCTACTTAGTTCCATAACTCAATATATCTCGCCATTTCATATACCGCAAATCACTTAACTATAATATCTGTTAATTACCGTCATTTCACATACATACATACATACATACATACATACATACATACATACATACATACATACATACATACATACATACAGGCCTACAGGGTGAATCGTAAGTAATGTTATTAATTTTAACTTTCCGTCCTTCAAAGGAATTTTACAATGTTATATTTGTTCGGATCAAATTTCTGCACATTTAAACAACAAAATTAATATTCTTTCAATCATTTATTATTATAATACACGGCTCTTTTAAATTGACTGAGTATATTGGAAATTTAAACAATGTCTTTCCAAAAACGCCCTATGAAATATTTCATATAAAACATTTTTAATCTCGAAAAAGAAGCAAAATCGAGCAAAATTGTATTAAACTTTTTTGTTTGGAATATCTCAAAGAAAAACCCCCTGAAATTGACATTACTTACGGTTCATCCTATAGGCCTATATACAGAGTGAACTGTATGTAATTTCACTAATTTCAAGGAGTTATGCTTTGAGACTAGAACGTTTAATACAATTTTGCTCGTGTTTGCTTCCTTTTCGAGAATAAGATATATTATAAGAAAAATTTCATAGTGTATTTTGGAAAAACTAGTGAATTAATTCCCAATATGCTCAGTCAATTTATTATGATAATGGATGATTGAAAGAATATTAGATTGTCCTTTAAATTTGCATAAATTTGATCTGAACTTTTCGTTCTGAAAAGGAAGTTTAAAATGTCACATTTGTTCAGATCAAATTTCTGCACACTTAAGGGACAAAACTAAAATTATTTGAATAATTTATTATCATAATATTATCTTGCTGTCTTGGAGTGACTGAGCATATTGAGAATCATATCAATGGCTTTCCCAAAATACGCTATGAAATATTTCATATAAATAATGTTTGTCTCGAAAAGGAAGCAAAAACGAGCAAAATTGTTTTTTTTTTGTTAGAAATATCTCCAAGAATAACCCCCTCAAATTAATGTCATTCTGTATATAGGTCTCATCTAGCCAAATATTCGTATCATCTCGCTATCACCAAGTTCATCGATGATAACCTAATAGTTGACACAGCGTCTTTAAATTATAAACTTAAAAATAAAATTTGAAATTGAATGTGCGCATGCAAGAAGATGACTTCTTCAAGTAGCAAGTTTTCAGGAGAAGGTTAAAACTGACCGTGGAAATGCCTGCCTTTCTGAGGTATTGTCAGCATTAAATTTTATTTACATTAAGTACAAATACAAATCAGTTTTAAACTTCTCCTGAAAACTTTCCCTTTTATAGAAGTCCCCTTCTTACATGCGTACATTCAATTATATCCATTATATAGAAAATGATTGGCTTCATATGTAATTAAAATAAACTCATTCTTTGCCACGATTGACTTTCAATTGCATTATTATTAATAAAAACCCACTGCCAATGTCTGAGTAGCATTAAGACAGTAATTATTTATTTCTAATGCTTTATTTTTTTGCGAAGGTATGTTTAGCCTTGAAGTTAAATATTTTAGTGTAAAAACAAACTCAATTATCTGCTCGGTATTACATACAAATTGCTAATAATAATTGTCTTTCGAACTCGTTACGATTTTTAAGAGTACTTTCGTTTCCTTCGTACATACAAATTGCTAATAATAATTGTCTTTAGAACTTGTTACGTTTTTAAAAATAATTCTGTTTTCTTCGTCCAGTTGCCGCACTACTTCTTCCTGTGTGAGGCTGACTTGAAGCAGATGTATTGTCCTTACCGGTTACCTTCTCATTAATCAAACAATCCACTCATTACTTCAATGTAGCATTTCTCATAATAGAGCAATAAATTGAAGGGAGAAAGGAAAAGTAAATAACTATAAAACTTTCTGTAATACTTTGCAATGCTCGGCCTTGATTTATGCATGACTTAAGGCGCAGATTTGATGCCGAAATGAAGTCGCTATGTTTTATTCTAATCTAGCCCAGTTCACTTTCAACAATGCGATATTCTGTCTTGTTTTAAGAAACTTACTTGTAAACCTGCCTTCGTGCCGTCCAAATGACGGAAGTTGTGTCTTGCGTCTCGCTGACGTCAGTTTTCATTGTAAAAAATTATTTCAAAGCAAATTAAAATTCCGCTACAAATTCCTCCAGCAGATCTGTAATAATCATTTATTTAATCTACTTAAATATGAAATTCTAAGGAATTATTTTTGGTATGATAGCATGTTATTGGTAATAAAGTATTTTGAGAAACGCCAAGATTTGTTTAAAAATTGTAATTTTTCATATTATACACTTTGAAATCATTCTGTTAGGGTATACAACATAAATTCTTGCAGGGTGCGCATTAACGGTGGGGAATGGGGGGGGGGATTTACCCCCTCTCATAAATTCATATGAGAGTAAATCGGGGGAGATGACTATCGGGGGAGGATGCTTATTTCTTTGTAATTTCACATTCTTCCAAGAGAGAATGCAACGTGCATGTCTTCATGATCACTGAGACAGTTGAATGTCTTTAGAGTGGAAGCTAAGTCATTTTGCCACGTGTTCTTGTTGTGAGAAGAAGAAAACCAAGAAAACAGCTCATTTTTCTGGTATAAAATAATTGCAAAGGTATGTTAAAATTTTAATACATCCTTGAATTCGTAATAACTGTCAAACCTTTGTAATGGATACTATAGTAAAGGTTATAAATTTTGTATTGTTAATAACCAACGACCTTGTTCCTCTATCTTAGGTTGTGTCACAGCACTAGACATCTCACCCCGATACTTGGGGAAGATGATCACTTTTTTCGGGGTAAGATGGTAACTTATTGCAAGAGTTTTATTTTTGGTTTTATTGCAGAAAATGTGTAAACATTACGTAAGATCCTCTGATAGAAGTAAGTGGATTGAGCATAGTCTTCAACTTGGGATGGAACATGTTACAACAGAGGGTATGAACTGTTTTAGAGCATTGCAAGCATACGGGATTTCTTACCGTACCCTTAAACGCCTCATAAAAATAATTATGACAAAAAATGTACTGGATTGAATTCATTGTGTGCAAGAAGTGATTTCACGAGTCTTGCACACGGCAATAAAATATGTGCAATGACTGTGTTCCGAAGTAGTGATAAACGGGTGAGAAAGTATCCATGAGCTTCAGATTAAGTCATTCTTGATATATACATGTATCAAACCAAGTTCAGGTAAAATATATTTATAAGTAAATGTGTTAATTATATTTGCCATCTTACCCGACTATCGAGGAAAGATGCCTACAATGCAAGCAAGAAGAAAACCTGTGTCTATAAACAAGGTAATTAATTAATATTTTCTGTTTTGTACCAAAAATATAGTTTCAAAATACCTTCCAGACTTTGATATTTAATATGAAATTCAAAACTAAATTAACAATATCTTAAATTTTCAATCAAAGAAAAAGTCAGGTATCTTCTCCCGATTTACTTTAACATCCCTGTCAAGGATAACTTCTATCGCCCTACAAAATATAATTGTTTTAATACGAGTATACTTTATAAAGTATAAAGTAAGAAAAGAAATTAATAAATATTGATGTATTATCATCATTGGAAAGCTGATAACAATCAATAACTTAGGAATTACACATTTTATCTTAAGCTTGCTCATGGACATAATTATTATTATTATGACCAAGATGCAAGACGAGCAACTCAGTGCGACCAAGCGTTGAGCCGTAAAAGTGTGTTCCAGTCGTGATACAGAGGGGAATTTATTCTTTACTTTATTACTAGCCGTACCCATGCGCTCCGCTGCACCCGTTAGAAATAAATATAAAGTAATTACATAATTAAAATAGGACATTTGATCCAGGGAATATTCATGTTTGATAGAAGAATAAATCGTTTAATATGTTACTTAATTTAAATTGTATTTAAAAAATTAAAATGCGATCACTTTGATCCAGAGACCACTCATTTGGTGCAATGACAATTCCTTTAATATGTTTCTTTTATTATTATTACATGCAACCATAGTTCAATGAAGACTGACATATCTTTTAGTTTTAATGTGTAAACTTTATATTACTTGCTATATGTTTCCATTGAATTATGAACTAATAACTTAATTTTAACCCTTGTTTTCTACGTCTTCAGTAAATGGCGCTTAGCCCACTATGGTTCTGAACCCTTCAAATAATTTAAATAGTGATACGTGATATGTAATTATATTTCTTTCTTTCGAAAATGTAAGAATTCACGATCTCCTATGTACCATTGCCATGGAATGAATAAATGTGTTCTTTCTTTCTACTCAAAAATTTTATATTTTGCACATAGGAGTTACTGCAGGAATAACAACACTATAATCTGAGGCGCCGGTTACATTGTATTGTAATGTTGTTTTAAAAGTCTTGTATATCCTTAAATATCAG
The DNA here is from genome assembly GCF_040183065.1 of Periplaneta americana. Lineage (NCBI taxonomy): Eukaryota > Metazoa > Arthropoda > Insecta > Blattodea > Blattidae > Periplaneta > Periplaneta americana. Next base: position 115,841,354 of record NC_091123.1, read on the forward strand.
TCCTATCAAAATTTTGCATAGAATAAAAATGTGCAGAATAGCCTATCAAGTTTTCTGTGCATAAGAAGCTATTTTAATCTTACCTTTCCTCGATTCACTCAGAAGTTACTGTAATAACATTATAGCATTATGTTGATCTAGAGAAACTACACTTTCCAATGGTGAAATAATAATTCATTATACAAATCGGTTAATTTACCTTCTGATATTACTTCATACAAACACAGAAACATCCTCTCTAGGCTATGTTTCATAGGTTTCGAATAATGTTGTCCAAGGCCCCTTATAGACGAAGTCATTTTTTTCATTTCATTATATTGCCTTAGATGGCATTGTATTTTAATTTTAAAACTCATTTATGTCATTAAATATCAGTCCTATCAAACTTTTGCAAAGAATAAAACTTATCGGAAATCATTTTTAAAGAAACTTTTGTTATGTAACATATTTCACAAAAATCAATAATAAGTGAGATATTTCGATTTATTTAATTCAGGCCCCCTTATAACACCCCTTTTAAATATAGTATTTTGAATGTCATATAGCCTAAAATCTAAGTTTAGGGAAAAAAAATGACGAATATTTTTATCAAATTGTGTTGACTGAAAAGAAAGCAATACAGATCAGTAATTCATTTGAAAATATAATTTATATCAAGAAATACCTATTACCAAGAAATTTTCGGAAGATTTTATATTTCCAAGCTATTTTAGTTGGAACAGAGATTTTTTTATTTATATTCCAGTTTTCATTGAAATCCATTCAGCCATTATTGCTTGAAAAGGTAACAAACATCCAAAGAGATAGACAAACAAAAATTCAAAAAAGCTATTTCGGTTTCAGGATGGTTAATTATACATGTTAACACCAATTATTTTTGGAAAATCGAAAATTACCAGAAAAATTTTGGCTACAGATTTATTACTAGTACAGATTCTAACTTCATAGTTTACATTTCATCACATAATAATAATAATAATAATAATAATAATAATAATAATAATAATAATAATAATAATAATAATAATAATATTATTATTATTATTATTATTATTATTATTATTATTACATACATGATGAATTATATTATGTTTCCAAGAAAACGTTTTAGTCTAATAATTTTTCCACGTCTGTATTATACGGGATGGGCAAAATAAAACTGACCCGCGGAAAATATATAAGACTAAAGCGAAAATGACCCTGACAATGCAGAAAACCGTGATTTAGATGCAACAATGGGTTATTAGATATTAATTAATATTCTTCAAAGAATATTCATTGTTACAAACCCACAATACATTAATAAATATTACAGATTTTCCGGGCTAGTTTTATTTTGCCCACTCTGTATAATTTCACTGCAGCTGTAATTTTAATTTTAGTTCCTATTTTATTTTATTTTATTTTATTTTATTTTATTTTATTTTCTATATTCCTCTTATATTGAAATATTATATTATATAATTTAACTGTAGCTGTAATTTTAATTTTAATTCCTGCTCTTATAGGCCTATTAATAATATATCTGAACTGCGACAGAACACGAGCGCTGCTCATTCGGTCCTCAAATTTTGTTAATATTACTGTATCTTCTTTCTTATATCTATAGTATTATTTTATTTCTCTTTCTATTGTTGTAATTATATTCTGTAATTATAATGTTTCAAAATAAAAAATAAGGAATTGTTTTGTATGGAATTCATTATAAATTTCTGTAAATATTGCGGAAGAAAATCACACTCTCCGGATCTGCTGTTCATAAAGCTGGATGTGACTTGGTTCGAATCTTAGATACGCAAGCAACAAATTATACTAGTATAGAGGAGTAGTTATTTTTAGTAAACTTCTAATTGGAAACCATTTACTATGCATCATTATTTTTTTTAAATATAACAGTAATTATTTTGCATGTTATTTCTAATATATTCATTCTTCATTATATTGTCTATTTCTATTATTACGGAAGTGTATACATATTGTAAATAACTTTTCTTTCAGTGAATTCATGTTTCACTGCCGTAAATAGATTGTGGTATTGTTTTGGTAAAATATAATTTAAATTCTGTATTTTTCTTATATGCTATTTTAATGCAATCATGTATGATTTAAGATTAATTTATTTTTATCCTATTCACAATTTACTTTACTTATTATGACGTACGGTATGATCACACAGTTAATCCTATCGTTGCCAAATGTGTACAGTAATCTTATCTTAAATTTACTTCAAATAACAATTTTAGCAATAAATGCACTTTTTATGAACAGCCTTTTGGATAACTGTACTTCTGTCCATAATTACTTACAGTGTAAGTGAATTATTCCGTAATTAGTTTAATGTATTGAAATTGAAGATTTATGTAAAATTGTTGTTAATGGTACAGGTAGAAAGATAGAAATAATTAAATAACAAGTATGATTTATTATAGAATGAGTGTTGTGAAAGTACATATAATAAAATGCCTGATATTCCAGAAAATTTCTCGGAATTCTTGTTACCAGTCACAGAAAATGAAAGTACTTCCACAAACAAGCAGCCAGCTGACTGCAATTAACGATAGGAGCTCAGTTACTGCTTTAACCTTACAGGATTGTCGTTGTGACCTAACACGTAAGAAGTTACATGCTAAGGTTGGATTTTCGGATTTTTATTTCAAAGCATTCTTCTTGCTTAATTGCTACGTCATTCTAATGGAAATGTCGTGTACGGCAAAATAGGAATACAATTCTAAATCAATACAGTTTCCAACCGTAGCTCGTAACGCACTGTAGGATTCGATTCCAGGAAGATTCTAGAAGGTATTTTGTGCTGGGCAAGTCGAGTTAGGTACAGATACATTCTGAATATTTCAGTTTTCGCTATAGTTGTTCTCTAGCGTTGCTATAATATATTGTAGCGTAAAGTCTTATGTGAATAGCCTCTGTAGTTTTAAATAAACGTTAAATATTGAATAATTATCAGATTTACAGTATATAATCTATATTCTCAATATTTCAAAACTAAAACTAATACATAATTTATTATCGTATACGATAAATAACCATATCACAAACGTTGAATAAAAAACTAAAATGGAATGTCAAAGTTTTAGAAGTACTGTGGCATCCATACTACAATCTGAATGTGACATTGAAAACATGGTTTTGAGGGAACCTCATTACCGCTCTCACATAAGCCCGCCATCGGTCCCTATCCTGAGCAAGATTAATCCAGCCCCTAGCATCATATCCCACCTCCATCAAATCCATTTTAATAAAATTATCCTCACAGCCCACCGCTGTAACGTGACAGCATGCCTGACCGTGAAACTAGCGGACATGGGTTAAAATCCTGGTTGGAACAAGTTACCTGGTTTTTTTTCCGGGGTTTTCCCTCAACCCACTAAGAGTAAATGCTAGGTAACTTTCGGCGCTGGACCCTGGACTCATTTCGCTGGCATCTCACTCAGATGCTAGATAACCATAGAAATTGATAAAGCGTCGTAATAAACTAATTACCATCCCGTCTACGTCTCGGCCTCCCCAAAGGTCTTATTCCCTCAGGTCTTCCAACTAACAAACTGTATGCATTTATGGATTCACCCATTCGTACTGCATGTCTTGCTCACCTCAGACATCTGGATTTTATGTTCCTAATAAAATTATGTTAGGTGAGGAATACAATGCGTGCAGTTCTGCGCTGTGTAACTTTATTTTCTGTAGCGTCATCCCTCTTAGCCCCAAATATTTTCCTAAGCGCTTTATCCTGGAACAGCCTTAACTTTTGTTCCTCTCTTACAGTGAGAGTCAAGGTTTCACAACTATACAGCACAATCGGTAACAGAGGCTAACGCAAAGGAGGGAAAGGGTTTACCGGGTTTGAAACCTTGCTCTTTGAAGTTAAAAAATGGCATATTTAGATTTGAGTATTTTTTCTCATAATCATTTTTCCTTTGATTTGTCACTGTCGGAGTAACAAAATCTACATCAATATAAGACATATACCTCCTACTCTTTCTTGGTGCTGCGGTATGTTCGAATTATAACAATGCTATCTTTATTATAGAGAGACCTACTGCCTAGTACCGACCTTGTAATAAAATTAAGATTACACTTGACACAATATGAAATGTAACTTTTTATTAAAGATTGGATGGCTGTGAAAAAATTACGTTTCAAAGATATTATAAGTATATTCATGAATGTGTTCTATTAGAATATAGTGTAATATTAATAAATATATCGTAACACAATAATAAAAATAATAATACACAAAATTTGAAATACCGATAATGTAAATTGTAAACAATTTTAATAATTGTTGTCCCTCTCCTTGACCAAATTCTGCGTATGCCACTGACCGGTAATAAAAATATTTTATAAATTTTAACTTTCAGTTTTTTTGAAAGCAGACTAGATGACAAAATCTTCTCAGCCGAATAATAGCAGGCATTTACCATATTATTTATTCTGCGTTTCATTTCTTATTCTGCGTTTCATTTCCTCTCGAGTGTCATTTATATTTGTGACTGTTACTCCAAGTTACAGCATTTGAATTTTTCCACCTTTTGAAAGGATAAATTCCCAGTATTTTTTTTTCATTTGAAGGGTTAAGTTGGGGTTTCGTAACAGTCCCTTTTTTTAGGGCGAAGTGTTGTTAGCCCTTAGTCCAACCCCCAAGCTGGAGAACCACCCCTTATCGGCTGTCCGCGACTGCTTATTCAATACATACGCAGCTACGCTCCACATCTGGAGGCCGTCTCCTCTATCCGCAACCTGAGGACGCGCCATGTAGTGGAAACAGAGAGAGACAGACATACAAATTAAATTAAAAGGTATTTGGGAGTTCATTTTGAGAAACTAGCATGACAAGAAGTTAAATTAATATATATTTAATTGCACAATTATGAATAATTAATAATTGTGCTGTGCGGGCGTTGTGTCCTGGTATTACCAGGATTTTGAACCAGTAGTAAACACTCGCTAGTAGTTTTAATATTTGCAGTGGCATCACTTCAGACATCACATAAACAAAGGGAAGATGACGTATAAAACTCTCCTTGTTTCTACTATAATAGAGAAATAAATAAATACATTCTTGCCTCCATACTTCGTTCCGTAATGCCTGACAGGAGAGTAAATAGTGCAGGCAGAGAGAGGGGAAAGGATAATTGCTATTCAACCAATGGCAGAGGTCTCATTCCATGCTTAACTTGAACTTGGGTGGGGGTAGAACGCTTCAGACCGCCCAACTCCAAGATAAACGTGAAATGAGACCTCTGCCAATGGTTCAGTAGCAATTATACATCTCTATTTTTTTCTGCTGGCACTATTTACGTCCCCTGTAAGACATTATGGAACGAAGTATAGATATAACATGGTTTAAATGAGCAGATTTTGGGTTGTTATTTGTTTCGTTTAAATCCATGGCGCTACAGCCCGTGAAGAGCCTAGACCGACCAGTCGGCTGCTGGCCTCACGCCCACATGCCGAAGCAGAGGTGGACGATCATCCAACCAGAATGAAGGTATCGTGTGGTTAGCACGATGATCCCCCCAGCCGTTATAGCTGGCATTCGCAACCGGATTTCGCTACCTATCGTAGCTCCCCAAGTGCATCAAGATGCTGGGTGGGCACCGGTCCCATACACTGGCCGAAATTTCATGAGAAAATTTCTTCCCCCATGAGAAATCGAACTAGCGCGCATTCCGTAACGCGAGTACTAGGCAAGATGCCTTAGACCATGATGCCACGGCGCGGGACTTATTTCGTTTATACTCTATTATTTGAAAATTTAGAAAGGTTAACACTTGAGAATATCTGCTCATTATACGGGTATACAATTTATTTGTATTATTTAAATAATGCTATATGTCGTTGTAAATATTTAAAAGCTTTTCCAAAGTGAAGAATGGTAAATTGTATTATATATTGTCATAGATTTGTTTAAATTTGAATTGTGTTTTAAGATCGTAAATTTACTCTTGTAAGTAAGACGGAGGTTGTTAACTATTTCCTAGTCGTCCTTATAGCATAATGTATTGTATGAAATGATTGGTAATTATTTTTAAATTTTAAATAGGCTATATAATAATTTTATATTCGTTACTTTGAATTACCTTATTGATTGGACATTATTCTTGGACTTTTGTTTCCATTGCGATTGGTATCCCTGATTAAACTACTACTAAAACTTAATGGCTTTTAAGGAACCCGGTTCATTGCCGCCCTTGCATAAAACCACCATCGGTCCTTATCCTGAGCAAGTTTAATCCAGTTTCTACAATCATATCCCACCTCCCTCATAACGATTTTTTATATTATCCTCCCATCTACGTCTCGGCCTTCCCAAAGGTCTTTTTCCCTCCGGCCTCCTAACTAACACTCTATATGCATTTCTGGACTCGCCCATACGTGCTATATGCCCTGCCCATCTAAAACGTCTGGATTTAATGTTCCTAACTATGTCAGGTGAAGAATACAATGCGTGCAGTTCTGCGTTGTGTAACTGTCTCCATTCTCCTGTAGCTTCATCCCTCTTAGCCCCAAATATTTTTCTTAAGTACCTTATTCTGAAACATCCTTAACTTCTGTTCATCTCTCAAAGTGAGAGTCCAAGTTTCACAACCATACAGAATAACCGGTAATATAACTCTTTTATAAATTCTAACTTTCAGCTTTTTTGAGAGCAGACTGGATGACGAAAGATTCTCAACTGAATAATAACAGGAATTTCCCATATTTATTCTGCGTTTAATTTCCTCCCGAGTCTTATTTATATCTGTTACTGTTGCTCCAAGATATTTGAATTCTTCTACTTCTTCAAAGGATAAATTTTCATTTTTTATGTTTCCACTTCGTACAATAGTCTGGTCACGATACATAGTCATCTTATACTTTGTCTTTTCGGGATCTTCCTTAAAATTTTAATTCAGAATTCACGACACGCTTGACAACTCATAGGTGTAAAATGTAGAAATGAAGTCCATTACTGTCAAAATAGCAGAGTAAATGACTCATAGATAATATCCTCTCCCCCCCCCGAAAAGAGTTAAAAGGCGAAAGTCTGTAGAAACAGCGAAGAATAGTATCACTTTTTTTTAAAGTGAGGAAATATTTGTTTAAAATAATTATTTAATTAGTAACATTTTCATTATAATGGAATAGTAAATAAATAAATATTCTGTTAATGCGCTTATGAAATCTTAATGAGAAAGCTGTTAACAGGTTGTATATAAATGTATGTTGATGTAATGGTGATGCAAACATGGTCTTCAACAAAGATTGAACAATAGCTTATATTTTAACTTCCTCTTGACCTCAGAGAATTAGTCACATTGTATGTCTTATTGCACAATAGGAGTTTTACTGGGTAAAGCTATCCCCTTCACAAGCCATGAAGGCGCATGGAAGCATTAAGGCAGAACTCTATGTTTTCATGACCTCGGCACTATAACGAGGTGATGTGGTCGGCACTATGCTCCTACCGCCTTTTATCCCCTGGAAATACTTAGTACTTGATTTGACAGGAGACTGAGTGGACCATGAAGCTGTTCGAGAAGTTTTAGCAATGAGAACATTCTTGTCACTACCTGGAATTAAACCCGAGACCTTCCAGTCCGTTGGCATTTGCTCCACCAATTGAGCTACCGATGTCACGAGGAGAATTATACTAATTCATTAAAACATTTTTTATTACTGGCACGCAAAAATTCCTTAACAGTAAATTAAAAGTTTAATTCACTATTAAAAATATAAAATCGCTCTCTGCTTGACAGCCAATACAATACTAACAATAAAATTCACACGTTCATTCATTTGTCACTCCTTCACAACAAACATATTACCAAATTAAAATTTTCTTATGTAGTTCGGTTTAGGTACCAGTAATGCATGAAATTTTGTATACAACGCGAGAGTAAAACGATTTTATTCTCTCGTGGAAATTATCACCCCCAGCTAGATTTCATTTTTATTTAATTTCATTTCACATATTGTTTTCTACCGATCTTACTAATAAACTAATTTTTAATCTCACTAATTTTTATATGAGACTTGTGCAGAGTTGGAACAGAAAACATTACTAATAACCCATGCATAAGCGATTGACGAATAAGGAGAGTGTAAACTATACATAGGAATTGCTTAGCAATAGTTATACACACACCTTTTAATAGCTGTTCGTATCGATTGTCATTTTATAATGATAGTTGCCTTGTAACCACAGAAGAACAAACCAAAGAGCGCAGAATAATTTGAATAATATTGCTGTATCTGTACTCTTTGATCAAAATATAGCGTGGTAATTGATCAGGCCCAGTTGTACTATCGATACTTAGCACAACACACTAGCGCACACTATCGGATTTTATACAGTTATTCTGTTATCTTCCGTAATAAAATAATGACGAAATTATGATGTAGTTGTGTAACAGTTGGATTGTTATATAGTACATAAGTAGTGATCATTAGTCAGGGATTTACACACGATTTGTAAATGAGCTATTCGGTATAAATACAAGAGTTAAATATCTGGATAAGAGGATTTATTAGTAAGACCGTGTGTCTATAGATGTTACATTAACATTTAATCTTTAAGATATGGAAAAAGTCAAGTGTTAGGGCCTACACAATTTTTGGCGTTGAATTTTCGAATCGTGAATAGAATCGTACTTTACCTTGTTGTACCATAAATTACTATTATTATACAATTCTTAATAAATGTAATTAATTTCAGCGAGTTCAAATAGCTTGACTGTTTTATATGAGTTGTTTCCTAAATCTAACTTTTTTTTTTCAAATTTTAATTACTCTTTTCTTGGGAACTAGGCAGGTACACGTATAGGCCTACTTCTTTAATTTCTCCACGTCAGTAAATAAGTGAAAAAAAAAATGCTTCAATATAAGAGTAACAAAATGGCAAATTAATGTCATAAACTTACAAGCTATCATGTCTGAACATACTTGATGTTAATTTGTAATATTGAAAGTTCAATAGCATAAATGTAGTTGAAATTATGATTATGAATTCATGGGCACACTTCCATTGGCTCATTGTTTATAGTTTGTTTTTTCTTTAAATACTTTCAGAGATGTTTTCACTTGACATAAATGATTTGTGTAGATATACGTAAATGTTGTATTGCACCTTTCTTCGGTTTATACCTTAAAACCTTAAAATTATACAGAATATTATATGGAAAAAATAAATACTGGTACTTAGGAAGGTGAATAGAAGTAAAAATATATAAGTATATAATTCGACCAATATTAATATTATGCAATAACAACAAGAAATGACTGCAAAATCAAAATAAATGTTTGAAATTGTTGAAACGAATATCTTGAGAAATATGTTAACAAGATGGGACGAGATCATGTGAGAAATCAGCAGAATAGAGCTTTATAAAATACAATTAATATGAAATTGAATATATAGAAACGCAGAATGGTATACCCGTTTGTCAAGAATGTCGGATAACAGAATAGTTAAAGCTGTAAGAGTTGGGCTATCTACTGTATAAGAGAGAGGGATCCAGGAAGGCCGATGGAAATGTCGAGGGTTATTTTTCTTGGCGTAAACAGAAAACATGTAGAGAAAAAGGAGATTTGATAAATATACACCGTGGTTACAAACTATTAGACGTTTTCAGAAGGCTATATTTTCACCAATATTGAATATAAACACATGATCTTACCACCATTTGAAAGAGGGAAGTTTGAAGTGTTATACTGATCTTAAGATGCACTCGATATGAGCTCCATGTGTAAATGGCAGACGTCCAGGCGGATCGCATTCTTGCCTAACACTTTCATTCATGTCTTGTGTGACGTTCCTGATTGTTATGTTAATACTCCTCAATTAGGCCAACATGTCTGGAACTGGAGATGTGTAAACATTGTCGTTGACCAAACCCTCAGAAAGAAGTCACACTGCGAATTCCGGTGAACGGGGTGGCCATGTGCAGAAGGTACTTCTGCGTCCGTTGCACGACCAATCCAACGACATGATAGGTGTTGATTTAGAAAAATTGGCTAATGCCACAACTCACGAACGAGGAAGAACAGGGGTTCATTTTCCAACAAGATGGAGCCCCGTTTACATTAGCGTACGGAGGTCCGGAGGTACCTAATTCAACGTCTATAAAGCCTTGGTTTTCCTGAACCGACGCATGTGACGTGCGAGATGCGAGGACCGCGTCGCACACATCCGGACTACACGAGAGATAGTGAGTGGTTTCCATAACTACGAGATGCGCAGACGTCGCATCTCGCGTCGCTTCAGAAATACCAAGGCTTCAGATTTGTAGGTCTACTTCCATGGTTCAGTCTTTGATAGACTTAAAATTCATAAAAAACTTGCGAACAACTCTTTTTAAGAGTTGGATTTCCTTTTCTTCTTTAATGTTCCTCGGTTAGGCTACGTCGTCACACCATCGTCTCCATGGGCGACTAATTGATCTTTTTCCTGCGGGGATCCTATCTCTAGTTATCCTGACCATTCAGCTTTTGTCATTCTACTAACGTGTTCACTCCATTCCATTCTTCTTTTTCTTATCCATGGAGTTATATTTGTAATATTGTATTTATCCCTTATTTTCTGTTTTTTTTTTATCTCTTAACATCTTTTCACGAAGTGAAGAGTAGCGAATAGAAGCATTTGAAATGTGGATATGGAAAAGAATGGAACGTGTGAAGTGGACAGACAGAATAAGAAATGAAGCTGTGTTGGAAAGAGTGGGTGAAGAAAGAATGATGCTGACACTGATCAGGAAGAGGAAATGGAATTGGTTGGATCACTGCCTGAAAAGAAACTGCCTACTGAAGGATGCACTGGAAGGAATGGTGAATGGGAGAAGAGTTCGTGGTAGAAGAAGATATCAGATGAAAGACGACATTAAGATATATGGATCATAAAATGAAACAAAGAGGAGGGCAGAAAATGGAAAAGACTGGAGGAAGCTGGGTTTGCAGTGAAAGGCGTGCCCTTGGGCAGAACACCGAATGAATGAATGAATGAATGAATGAATGAATGAATGAATGAATGAATGAATGAATGAATGAATGAAGATGTCTTAACATTTTCATTTATGTAGTTTCCAACATTTATAATGATAATAATAATAATAATAATAATAATAATAATAATAATAATAATAATGATTTATTTTAGCTGGCAGAGTTAAGGCCGTAAGGCCTTCTCTTCCACTCAACCAGCAAAAAGTGTATATACATATCCATGAACTTACAAAGAATTCAACAATTTGATTTACATGAGAGTTACATGTATACAAGAGTTATTTACAAATTAAACAACAAAATACTATGAGCTATTAATTAAACACTGAAATAAACTGTTTAGCAGAATTAAACTAAAATACATAGAATGTTAATATATTTCAAATAATATTAGATAATACAAAGAGATTATTATGAGACAATTAAAATACAGTACAATCAGGATGATGTCTAAAGAAAAAAGTAACAATGTAGTCAGTGATATTCTAAATCAGTATGATTGGAGTGAAATGCTAATAAGGTTATCTTTTGAGCTGTTCTTAAAGGTGTTTGTTGTCTTGCAGCCCCTAATACTTTGTGACAAGGAATTCCATTGACGCGAGGTGGATATTGTAAAAGATGATGAATAACAAGATGTTCTATGAAGAGGTATACTTAGCGTGCCACAGATAAATGATCTGGTATTTACGTCGTGGTTAGAGTATAGATAAGAGAAACGAGACGAAAGGTAATTTGGTGTTGAAGTGTGCATAATTCGAAAGAGTAAAGACAAAGTGTAATATAAGGATCTTACAACAGCTTTATAAATTAGTTTTCATTTCTCCTTGCAAACATTTATTGTTTCATAATGTATCTCTTGCTGAGACTGCAAGACAGGATAAGGAACACCGACATCCGAAAAAGAAGCGGTATGCAGGATGCAGTGAGGCTGGCGCTACGTCTCAAATGGAAATGGGACGGACACGTGAGTAGGATGGACTGCAGCAGGTGGACGCATGCCTCGACCATGTGGGACCCACGCATTGGGAAAAGAAGCAGAAGACGTCCAAGGAGAAGGTGGTCGGACGTGTTCCGGAGAGAGACTGGAGCGCAGTGGACGAGAACAGCGAGGGACAGGCAGGCATGGAAAAGACTGGAAGAAATTATGAACACTATGTAAACTGTGTATAGTTGTGTATTGTTTATATAGTTATTTTTGTGTGTGTCAGTGTGGTTAGTTTGATTTCGTGTATAGTTAGTATAGTTAATGTATTTAGTTAGTATAATTTTTGTGTTCAGTTGTATGGTTTTGTGTGTTTTAGTTTGGATAGTTTGACTCCGTGTGTAGTTGGTATAGTTTATGTATTTAGTTAGTATAATTTTTGTGTTCAATTATATGGTTTTGTGTGTTTTAGTTTGAATAGCTTGACTCCGTGTAAAGTGGTATAGTTCATGTATTGGTTAGTATAATTTTTGTGTTCAATTGTATCGTTTTTGTGCGTTTAGTTTAGATAGTTTTTTGTGTTAAGGCTGTACAATTTATATGTGCAATTGGTATAGGTTTTTGTGTATATAGATTGTGTGTGACTTAAGACTATGTATGTGTTCAGTTTGTGTAATTTTTTCTTTTTTTTTTATTGTGTGTTTAGTGTGGACAGTTGTGTTCAGATTATAATTTATGTGTTCAGTTTGCATATTTTTTGTGGATGTTTAGTTTGCATAATTTTTGTGTTTAGTCTATATTGTTTTTCGTGTTTAGTTGGTATAATTTGTTCATGTGTTTAGTTTGTAAGTGTATAGTGTAAGCTCTCTTGGACTGGCTCCCCAAGTGTAGTAGACCATTAGCTCACCCTACACTCCCCTGTAGGAGGCCGTTGCCCTTACGGGATTTCAGGCTTTTCGTATTTTCGTAATGTATCTCTTAAACATCCAGCCACTCGATTTGCTTTTTTGAGTTGTTGTCTAACCTCTTTATCTAGTTCACAGTAAGATTATATTAATACCTTCAGATAATCAAATTCCATTACTTGTGCAACTATTTTTCCATCTAGGCCTATTTCTAATTTACATATTTAAAACATTATCATGTATTTTGTTTTTTTATTTGGTGATATTATCATATTGATCTGTTTGGCTGATATGTTAAATTGATGGAGCAAATTTCTCCATATATCTCTAGAAAAAAGATTTCCATAATGATTGCATCATTAAGAAACATTATGGAGTTTTAAGTAAATATATAAATCGTGCGTTTCAGACAGCGAAAACACAATTTTTACTTTTACACATAAAGGTAATAAAATCGACGCATATAACTAGTGTTTTAATAAGGCAAATATGTTAGAACCGGTTTTTCTAGTACTCTTTCATGCTGCAAAAAACATTTTAATAGCGTTAAAAATAACTTAGGTATGTGTGACTCAAGCCTGGGTTCACTGGACTAAGTCCAAGAATAACTCGTGTGGAAAAGTAAGTTTTTACGTCTGTTGTTCATCACCAGGTCCATGACCACATGACTGTGGCAGTACGATTCTGCCATCATACTTATTTCATGGATGACAGTAAGTATAGACATGCTGTAGTAGAATGACAGGGGAAACTGTACTAAAATTTTCAATTTGACTCAATGAAATAATATGAATTCGTGTCTCTAACACGATAGCTGCTCGAACGCTGTGTACTGTACAATAAGTCTGGTTCATCCTGCGTACCAACTGCAAAGCTTTCCCAGCATTAAAATTCAATATAGGCGAGAAGTGGGAGGTAAATTTTGCCTGGATTGTTGTTTCAATATACGTAAATCTACGTCACGGGATCCAAAACTTTACTTCCCTTCTGGGCCCTATTGCATAAAAGATGCTAGTGACAAGTGACAATTTCCCAGTATATCGATGACAAACGACAAGTCTTAATAATTTCTTTTCCATAACACAATTTTACTAATTTTTCATAAGCTCATGACTAGCGTATTTTACAAGTGAGAGGCAGTCAGATTGACAAATTCTGTTTTAGAATAATGTGGAAAAAGTAGTCTTAAAATACTAAAATCAGAACTAAGCATTATTTAGGTTTGCATTTATTTAATTAAGAAAGAAGAAAGACAATCGTAGTCTGTGATGCACACAAAATATTCAACATTTATGTGTTTCATTCAAAATTTCGAGGAACTGTCTTTGCGTCACGTTTCTCAATAGAATAAGAGGAGAAAACGATATATTACAACTCAGACAATTTTCCTCCAATTTGACAAAAGAAGTAAAATCGAAATAAATGTCAAATACTCCACACATATGCTCAATCAATTGGTCTGGAACTATTGGCACCAATTGGAAATATACACGAGCAATAATTTTGCCGAACTTTTGGAAGATAGTTAAGATGTGTATTTACATAATTATCTTTCATATGAATATTATTACTAATTGTTAAATTACTATTTTATTCAAATACAGGGTTTAATTACTATTAAATTGGCCTTCTCTTGATCAGGTGCCTGTAGGTAAAATCGTGTTGCTGGATCTAAATAAGGCTTTGAAGTAGCAAGCAATATCTCAAATTTAATTTTTGACATGCGAAATCTTTCTTTAAACTGGAACTATTTAAAATTAGTATTCCTATTTATTCTTGTCATAACTGTTTTCCTCTGCCTATATATGAATTATTCTTCACTCTCACAGTTTGAACATGTAGTCATATTACATTAAAAATGTTATTTCAACACTTTTAAGAAAGTTTACCAAGAACAAAAGATTGTTAGAAAACGTGCTCGCGATTCTAACTGTTTTATAAATGACAAATTTTTATGCAACAATTCGTTGGTAAAAGAAACGAAACTGTTAGCAATTACTGGTGCTTATCTCTTGTCGTGACAAATTTACCAATACAGATTTATGCAACGGAAATGATTATTTTTTTTTTACTTTTTACTAATTTGTTGTAGTTATTTTAGCTTAATGCAACAGGCCTCTGTAGGAATAAAAGCTAAGGATTTCATCGCTCTTGAAAATCATGGGTCCAACGGTCAATAAGAAAATCAATGTTGAGGATCGCCTAGTTATCAAGTTCACTTTCATATCAAATTAGCTCCACAAGAATGGTCACTTATTTATTTAGATATAGTATTGAACAAAGGAATATGAAATGATATTATCTAAAAGAAACCGATTGAATTAAACGTCTTCTCGTCAAAAAATTGTAATCTTGTAAAATTTTGACTTTTTTTTTCATATCTTAAAGCTTGACTGCCAATAGAAGATCTGTGGAATACAATAAATTAAATGAAAAAGAACCTCCCGGATACTGTATTATGAACCACAAACTGCATTTTTAAATCACTGGGAATTTAACCCGTATAAAAAATAAATATACGTCAATTTCTGTTCTGGAATCTTGATGTAAAACGTTGAATTATATTCGAAGTTATTAAAACGATTTACTACGTGAAATTGATAACATATTGTACATATTATATTGACCAGGTGTATAGTTTTACAGTCTTACTAATAAACCGTCTATAAATTTATACGATATTATACAAAATTAGGACAGAAAACGTTACTAATAAAACCATGTATAAGCATGGATATTATAAGCAGTGTGTAAATATTCATGGGAATTGATTTGCTGCAGTTATACACACGAAACCCTCTGTTTAAGCGTTGTATACAGAGAAAAAAATGGCCGCCTAACAGCTTTTGTATCGTTTATCATTTTATGATGATGGTTGCCTTGTGACCATAGCAGAACAAATCAAAGAACACAGAATAATTTGCTGTAATTGTACTCTTTGATCAAAATACAGCGTGCTAATCGATCAGGCCCAGTTGCATACTATCGATAGTTAGAGCGGCACACTAGGATGCAATAAAGAATCTCAGTTAGCCTATTCCGTTACCTTTTCTAAGAAAACAATGACGAAACTATGATGTAGTTATGTAACAGTTATATTAGATATTATACCCAACGAATGTAGTGATTATTAGTGAGGAATTTATACGTGGTTTATGAACAAGCTGTTCACTGTGTAAGTATAAAAAAGTTAAACGTCTGTATGAAAGTTTTTATTGGTAAGACCGTTAATATGAAATCTGTGTTAATGACAGTTACGGAATAATGATGTCCATATATTAGATTGCTGAACAAATTAGGTATATCTTTACTTTGTGCCTATGGTTGTAAAAATAATAAAGTGAGTAATAATTAAAGTGACAATAAACTAAACTATGAAGAAACATAATATCGTCGCCTGAATGCAAGAACTAGGTAACTTGATTTTTCGTATTTTGTGACATCGCCTATTTACTTATTTATTGCACTAAGGAATATGTCTCGTTTTCTTTTACCTATTTAAAAGGCATGATGTTGCCTCCTACTCTCAACGACCACAAGGACAGCTCCGCAACACTTCTTATCTTTTTGTCGCATCAAGCCACTGTCAGATTTGGAATTCCACATAGACATCAACCCGATTTAATTACAATTGTTTTACAATTTTAAAGCCTACCATGTAATAATTTTAATAATAACAATTTTAACACCTGATTATGGCTTATACAGCCAGTTTTATATAGTAATGTAATATCGCCATATGTTTAATGTCTTATATAGAATCATATGTTATTTGATGTTATTTTGGTTATTTATTTGTATTGCATATATGTGTAGGTACCTTTATCATGCATATGGGCATAAATGGTTCTGATGATGGCTCAATAGAGCCGAATACGTTCATAAATGTAATAAAGTATTGAAAAACCAATAAATTTGTTAAAAGATAAGCATAGACGGCATATGATAAAATCTTGATTGTTATTATTTATTTTTACCTATTTGTTATATTGGAAAAGAGATGTGGCTGATATCGTTCGATCAGTTACCTAGTTCCTCCATTTTAGATTTAAAACCAAGTTAGATATTCAAAATTAAATTTTCAGTTTCATTAACTCATATACCTTCGGTTGTTAGAACTAATAATGCTGTTACCTCATGATAATAATATCTCGTTCAATTTTAAGCACTTTATAGTAGAGGAGACAAGATCTTCCTATTACCTTATCATGTGTCGTGGCAATATCACCAATGGATATGGAGGGGGAAGATAGATTTTAGTCTGAAATGAACTTTCTTTCCAACACAGCTTCATTTCTTAATCTGTCTGTCCACTTCACACGTTTCATTCTTCTCCAAATCCACATTTCAAATGCTTCTATTCGCTTTTCTTCACTTCGTCGTAATGTCCATGTTTCTGCCCCATAAAATTCCACCCTCCATAGAAAGCACTTTACTAGTCTCTTTCTTAGTTTTCTTTCCAGAGTTCCGCAGAAGATGCTCCTTGGCCATTGCTATCCTCCTTTTGACTTCGTGGCAGCAGTTCATAGGCTGTTAATATTACACTAAGCATTTTCGGTTAACTGATTTATGCTGCACCCTGTATACTTGTATATATGATATGATATGCACGGTATATGTATATCGATACATACTTTCATTGATGCTAAACAAAACTCTACCAATAGAATTCCCACAACTTCATTATTTTATAACATGTTGAAGATATCTAAATTTATATTTTGTAATCGCGTTGCATATGGTTTCCTTTCAGTGCAACACGTAATGACATTTTCAGTCTCAAGCAATACGACACTCAGGGAAGTACAATAAATTTGGTAAAATTTTCTGTTAGAGATGAAACTAATTAATTAAGAGGCATTGACTCTGTCTCTAATTTATAAAATATGTAATTATCATGTAAAAGCGACTAATGGTTAGGCCTACTTTTACATCAAACCGGATGAACGATAGTAAAAATAAGCGTGGATGATAGTGTTATGGCAATTAGAAATGGAGTGAGCTGAGTATGAACACAGCGTAAGTCTTCATTAATTCGAATGTAATGAATTCCCGGATTACGTAACGATGAGGAAGTACTTGAAAGACGAGAGATTATCGACTTCTCAAGGACTACTTGTTGGTTAGGTAGTTTTCACTACCGTACTTGATGACTCAGGCGCTGGCTAATTTCTGGGACTCCTGTCGATTCTAGGTCCAGTGGCAAGTTCCGTCATAGAAGTTGCATGAAAAAGGGACTCACGAATAGGATTTGATCTTGTAGTTTCCTGTAAGTTTTTGCTGTTGGACTATTAGTAGATATGGTACTGAATTACAAATAAATAATGGAATGATGATTGGGAAAATGGTAAGATATCATCATCAAATATTAGGGATTAGAGTAGGAGGCACTTCATAGACGTAAATTTTCTTGAAACTAAGATCTACAAATCATGAAAATTTTGTTCCTCAAAATTCCTTGTACACTTTTATTCAACAGGAACTTGTACTTTACATAGATTTTTCTTACTGGCGAAGGGAGGGTAATGTATTAAATATTGTAGTGTATATTTGCATCCACTGATTTATGCACTTTACCCTGGCATAGTATTTAATTTAGTGACGAAGTTGACAACTTCTTCATATATTTAAAGAAAAAGTAAATTATGCTTATTAACAGTGAGATAATAAATCGAATAGTTAACTTTCTACGTTCATGGCACCTTCAGCATCTTAAACATATTTTATTTTTGATGATTTATGCACTTTACCCTGGCGTAGTAGTTAAAATGGTGACGAAGTTGACAAGTTCTTCATATATTTAAAGAAAAAGTAAATTGTGCTTATTAACAGTGGGATAATAAATCGAATCCTTAACTTTCTACGTTCATGGCACCTTCAGCATCTTAAACATATTTTACTTTTAATCAATATGTTTTTTAATCTCACGAAAAGTCATATGACTGACAATTATGTGAAAAAATAGAGATGATCATATTTTATGGCGCCTCTGGTGTAAAGAAATGTATGACAGTAACTAAATCTGTATAGCATAAATAATATCTTAACAGTATGTTTCTTATGACACCCAAAACCAAAATCCATCATCATCATCATCATAATCATTATCATCATCATCAATCACCATCATCATGTTTTAAATTTAAATTAAGAAATGTATGTAAGCACTTCATTATAAGTGTATTATATTACTTTTTAAGATGTTATTTATTGTAATTTTAAGTATTGAAACCTCCTCAAAGCACGAGATCACTCTATTTCAGGGGAGTGCTAATTTTTTATATTAAAATAATAAATATTAAATTTAAAAAATTGAAAATCATCGTCAACTTCTGAAAGGTAGGCCTTAGAGGCCTATTTTGGGTCAAAGAGGATCCCTCCCTCTGGTTTTAGAACGGGAACATCTCTATATCCTTGAGTTATGTAGTTTAAAATCTGTTTCGTTATTATTAGAGATGAAACAATTCCTTCGTAAACAGATACCAGCGTATATGTGACTCGAGTATTGTACATGACGTCAGAGGGAAAGGGGTTAGAATTGCTTTCTGTACCGTCTGGTTACAACAACAGTGCTGACCTGTGGTGCTACGTGTCCAGTGCGGTAGTAAGTGAGCGAGACGATTTCTAACCTGTAGTGCAGTGTTATTGTCATTACTTTATATATTAAGTCATTTTAACATATGTAGGCTTTAGTTGAATTGCAGAGTCCATAGAGGACTACCAAAAGTAACAACTTTAGATTGGTTATAGTCATTCCAAATGTTCCGAACAGGTAGTGCCAACGTTTATTTTGCACGGAAGTATACTCTGAATGTCTGAAATCTGCTCTGTTTACATCTGACCGCTGATGTGCAGAGTTCAGAGATATCCACACTGTATAGTTGAAGCGTAGGCAACCTCTTGCCCATGGAAAGACAGGTTTCATCATTAGTTATTACATTAGGATTCATTCTTCATATGTGATCGTAGCAGTTCCTTTCATTTATGTTACTTTTTTCATTTATATTAAATATTTGTAATCTATCTCTAAATTTTGCCATCCACTTCATCGAAGAGAATAGGAGAGGATAGGATCAGCAACTCTTCTTAGACATTTAATTTCAATTGTTTCATTTCAATCTCCCTCCTCTCAGATCTAGTAGTTAAAGCCTTGTTTTCCGAACTATATATCATCGCTGCAACGCCCATTACTTTGTAAAACTTTAAGCTGTGTATCGGTTCTAGTTTTATTTTTCAAAGTTTCATGTGTTGAAAGCTGTACAGTTTTTTGCGTGAGATCATTGTCTTAATTATTGTGATATATCAAAATCGAGATAATGAAAGTGAGAAATTTGTACCATTGGCTCACTGTGTACTATTACTTTATTTGATCTTATTGGCATAAAAATCGAAATGTTAGTGAATTTATTACAGTATTGACAAAGAAAGTGACTTCTTAGTATATTCCTCGTGTCCCCCGTGCCACCTGTGTGAGTTTTTTATTGCTTCACGGTTCACAGCTAAAAACCTAATCAGGCCTATTGATTAGATAGAAATAATTGAAGGGTTCAGAACCATAGTGGGCGAAGTACCATTTACTAGAAACGGAGAAACCAAAGGTTAATGTTAAGTGAATACCATAGTTTAATGAAGATTGACGTATCATTTTGTTTTAATGTGCATACTTTATATCATTTGCTATATAATTCATTGAATTATGGTATTTACTTAACTTTGATCCTTGTTTTTCTCCGTTTTTAATAATGGCGCTTGGCCCACTATGGCTCTGAACCCTTCAATTGGTCCCTTCTCTTCGCTCCAGACGTTTTGTAGAATGTCCCCATTGTTTCTGTTCTTTATCATGGCATTCTTGGGCTCTTTTCATAGTCGAATATTTCTCTTTTGTAAAAAGTATCCCTTTAAATTTTTCCTATAGGTTTATTTATGACTGATACAGACTAAGTTACCAATACTTCATTCTTGTTTGATAACTTCATTTTATTCTCTTTTCATCTACTACGTTACAAAATAATAATGAATAGCTATAACAGATCGATGCGTAATTTCGTAACGTTTTTGTTTTTCATGTTAATAGAGCCTTTGTAAAAAACTTGTCAGTTGTCATTTTTAATGTCATAGGCCGCATTCAGGAGGACACATCGATGACTAATCGATTATCAATCATCTGCTGAACGCGCGTAAAAGCAGCTATAAGTAATCGTATGATGAACAATCAGACACAATTTTCTCCATCGCTTTAAAAATTCCATTTGTAATAGTGATCTGTAATTTATTTACATCGGTCATTGGCAATCTTCATTCCTTCCTTATTCCTGCCTTGGTTCCATTGCCAGAAAACGTAAAAATCTGGCGGCATTGTGCACCATATTTCCTATAAGGTTCATGTTATTCATATCAGCCAAAAAAGGTATGAAATAAAATTGTCCTTTAATTGTTTTGTGTTTATAAAAATGTGTATACCGGCAATCTTAATAACAGCACCAACTCATAAAATCGTTTTCTTAGCGCCTTAAATACGCCTTGCATTTTAATTAAAAATTTGTTTAAAAAGCAGAAAGATTACCCAACTGAATTGTTGTTTAAACGTTTCAAAGTTTTCAACATTAAACAAATATATTACTTTATTTTATTAAAATAAGTTTCATAGAAATTTTAATAACTTTGAAAGTTATATATATAAATATAGAACTAAAAATATGAATTCTCTGCGTTTGTCTGAACCAAAATGTAAAACCAATGCAGCTTTTTATCATAGCATGAGTCAAGGTCCCAGATTATTAAACAAATTTTATTCCAAAATTATTTTAACCACGAATCCTCTCCAAATTAATAAAAAAAATAAACAAATTTGTATTGGATTTATAGATTGATTTTAAATTTATTAAACACTTTTTAATCTGTATTCACTCTAAACTTTAATTTTATTTTTGTTTGTATTGGAATCCCCTCTTGAGCAGGAGTCTTACTAATTCAGGAGTGGGCTAGTTTATCTTTCATTGTATTAACTTTTATTCATTTCAAACTTAGTAGCAATAAAATAAATAAATAAATGCATAAATGAATGAATAAATAAATAAATAAATAAATAAAATGTAACCTATACAGAATACAGAAAGTCTCAACGAAACTGCTCAGACTCACGTGACCGATGGCCTAGCAATAACTCATCGAAGTATTCCGCTGTTTGTGTTACCGAATACGTCTTGAATATTTCAATTCTTAAGAAAGTTTGTATTGATTATAGGCTAAAAATGGAGTTTAAAGTGGAAATAACGAACATCTGCAACATATAATTTTGTTTGAGTTTAACCGAGGAGTGAAGATTTCGGAAGCCACTGTTGTCAGCGCATTTTGAACTGACGGATCAAGGTCACGTACAAACGTACAAACCACGTACGAGTCACTGAACTGAAAACTGTGGACTGAACACTGGTAATCCCGGCTGTCCCAGCTGACTTTAGTTGAGAATAGTCCAGGAATGGGGTAAGCAGTCTATTGCTTGACCTTGATCTGCCAGTTCGAAGTGTGCTGAGTATAGTAATATTTCTGCTATTTATGGGGAGAACACCATTGGAAAAAGTACGGCACGAAATTGTTTTCTCATCTCAAGCAGGATCATTTTGACACGTCCAAGAAGATTAACCTTCATGAAGACGGTTTAATTCACGATGATACACGTCAATCAACATGGAAATTGTCCAGCATGATGAATTGTGACCAGTCAACCATCGTACTACATTTTTAATCCATAGGCAAAACAAAAATTGGTTAGGCCTATATGGATGATCAATTTGAAGAGTACGATCCCAAAATTCACTCAGTCCATGTGACCATTCTTATGATTTGTTCATAAAATGATTTTTTTAAGCTTCTATCATTATATTTTAAGCACGTTTTCTTCCAAAACAACGCCAATCCTTGTCTAAAAGTTTATGTTATTGTGCATGTCACTTGAAAACTCGCTCAGTCCGTAGACCAGTGGATAAAAAAGTAAGTCCAGTCCTTTCATAAAATTGTACTTCACGCGTTTTGGAATCACGCTCTTCATATTGCATCAAGTGATTCTGCAGCATGATGATGCACGTCCGCATACTACTGCTATTACAATAGCGCCTGATCTTTCTCCATCAAATTTTCATCTTTTACTTTCTCTGTCCAACAATCCCCGGGGAATCTCCTTTAATAACAAAGCTGCTATTAGAAATTGGCTTGGCGATTTCTTCAATGCAAAACCACCGAATATATTATTGATTAATATGTATATTTAATATATATAGAATATAGCACCAATTCATGTGGGATATACAGGAATTAAAACAATAAGGTGAGGGAAAGATTAATCAGTTTCCCATATTCAGCGGTTAAGAATTAGTTTGTAGAAGACATAACCTGCTGGAGTAGCGATGTCGATTACTAGTTATTATTACAGTACCAACAATTAGTTCGCACGGAAAGCATTTCCAGCGGCACGCGTGCTAATTGTTTTTTCCTTCAAGCAAGAACGCAGGATGACAAGCCCAGTGCTAATGACTTAGTGCTGTACATAACGAGTGCAGCAGGCTAGCTGTAATTGGCGATGACTTGGGAGATAAAAGGAACGTACAGTTGCAATTCTGAAATGAATACGTTTTGAAAGTGAGCTTGGAGAACATTCTCAATCAGTGTATTAGATGCAACAAAGGCATTGTTTGAAAGAAACTCAATATTAAAGGACATTATGGTGTATAGTAGAAGTATATAAATAATTTAGGGGCTTTGGTAAGTTGAAAACTTCTGAATTATTTGTAACTCTACGTTTTGTAATTTTACTTACAAATTTCACAATAAATAAACGGAATAAATATCCTTGCAAATTATTCTTAATACTTTATAGTATTAAGGGGGACATAAACCTGTAAGTACTTTTAAGTACTGAAACATTGGTGAAATTCAGTATTTTTTTTATCTCAGCAATGAACTAATCTTGAAATTTTATATGCTGAATGTACACTGCTTTTACAATTTTACAATATTTTCAGATTTAGTGAAGCCATCAATGTTACGTGTTATTAGAAATACAAAATGCGCCCGTAGCGTTTGTTTATGCAAGTGATTTCCCTGATAACCCAAACAATTTTTAATAAAGTATACAGGGTTGTTTCCGATCTCTGATAACGAATTTGAATGACATGTGCGTCACATGACAGCTGAACTGTGGCGCGAGGTGACAGACCAGTAGAGAGTGATCTCATAGTCAGAGTGCACGGCGACTCACAGAAGAAATTCCAAAGAAAATCGAGCCTTTTTGGGAGGGGTACATAACGACCCTTTCGAATGCCAAGTACAGTTAAGTGAAAATAAAAGAAGCATGTAATAAACGAGGTTTCGGTATTTCCAAGAAAGACATCATCTGTGTACTTACTAAGATTGGTAAAACTCGAATGGAATTCATTTGTATCATCTCGTGGGATGCGGCGACTTGTGACGAGGGGTGGATTTGCTTGGTTTATCCACTCTGCAATTAATCCCATCCGAGCTTTACCAGTCTTTATAGGTACACGCAAGATGCCTTTCTTGGAAATAAAAAAACCACTTTTTTGCAGGCTCCTATGATTTTCACGTAACTATACTTGGCATCGGAAAAGGGTTGTTATTTACCCCTCCCAAAAAGGCTCGATTTTCTTGGGTATTGCTACTGTGATAAACCGTGCACTCTGATTATGAAATCACTCGCTACTGGTCTGTTACCTCGCGCTGCAATTCAGCTGTCGGTGTGATTCCTGACGCACATGACGTCATTGAAATTCGTTATCAGATATCGGAAACAACCCTGTATTGCAGTGAAAATTTGCGTGGAACTCTATTTATACTTATGAACAAACCTGCTTAGAACTATTGGTTTAAAACTTGTATTTTTTTTTTATTTTCATCTAAAATTTTTTGAATAACTTCAGGGGAGAGTCGGGTAGTATCGGACATCGGGTAATATCGGACAGTGAGTTTCTTTCATCTACCACACGATGATAGTACCTGATTGACATGGTTACGTTTCTGTGATGTCGCATAGAGAAACGTAACCATGTCATTCAGGTACTACCACATGGTGGTAGATGAAGGAAACGCACTGTCCGATATTACCCGATGTCCGATACTAACCGACTCTCCCCTACTTTATATAGATATTAAAATAAATATTTCTAGTGAAGATATTTCAAAGATTCTAGGTCATGTCATTCATATGACATTCGGGAATAAATTTTAAAAAAACCTTTCTAAAATACTGATATTTGTGAAAATTATCAGAGAAATAGACTGTTTCTTAATATTTTCGTTGAATTTAATTTTTAAGTTAAAAAGCTTAAATTGGCATTTCAATGCACAAAATTCAGCTGCCATTTTGTATTGCTAATTACCCGTAACGGTAACAGTTATACTAAATTTGAATATAGTATACAATCGCAGAAATGGTATAGTGGCCACGTTCAATAATTGGCTAGCGGTGTCAAAGAGGACGGAAGCTTTGTAGTTTCAATAATTTAAATTATGTCTCGCTGTCCATTGTCGTCACGTCTTTTGAAGGCCTAGCCCATATCCATGTTATATTAATATATGGCAGCAACAAACAAGACGTCACAACGTCGCATTTTCATTTTATTATCGGTGCATGCAATAAAGACCTACAAATCTTAAAAGAATGCCGCTGCCTAATAATTAAACGAGGCTATTTATGTATATTGAGCGTATGTAATTTTAAAGTTACAGATTTATTCATTATTGAGAAAAATAATATTATATTTCATCAATTTTTTTAGTACTTAAAAGTACTTAAAGGTGTATGTCATCCCTTACATTTCTTCAGCTAACTAATTTTTTTATTATTAAGTTATGTAAGTTGTTGAATACAATATTATTCGATCATTAGTGTAAAATTTATTCCATGAACTAGTCGAACCTGCAATGTGGTTATCAGCTCAGGATGAGTCACACATATCCCACCACTTGATATCATACTCTAATAAAATTATACTCCAGAGAAGTTCTGGTACAGTTTGCAAGAGTGTTTGTACTGCCAGGAAATCTCTGGGAAATATCGGTATATAACCTATTACAATCACTACAATTGTTAGAAAATTTAAACTTAATAAATCGGTATGAAAGTTTATTTCTGTTAATAAGCACAATCATAATCATCAACACATCAGAAGTGGGAGAATACCCAGAACTCCTCTTCCGACTTCAGCTTACATATATGGCATAGACGACTAACATCTGTAACTCCTCTCTGGTTACATTCAAAGTCTTTGTTTTTTGTTTTGTTTTAGTAATTTGATTATATTTAATTAATTTGGTCTGAATATAGACTAAAAGTAACATAATAGTTATTTATGTTACATCAGTGGTTGCCAAACGCCACAAAATTGTGACGTAATAGAAATTCAAGCCACAGACCACTATCGCAGAGTGAGGTTATCCTCATGTAATGCGGTGAATGACAGTGCAGAGGTCGAAAAACAAAAGAAATCTAATATTCTTCTACTTATTAGCTACATACAGTTTCTCCGGTTAATGTTATGCATAGATTTGAAAAAGGCATATGACTCGGTTAAGAGAGAAGTTTTATATGATATTCTTATTGAATTTGGTATTCCCAAGAAACTAGTTCGATTAATTAAAATATGTCTTAGCGAAACTTGCAGCAGAGTCCGTATAGGCCAGTTTCTATCTGATGCTTTTCCAATTCACTGCGAGCTAAGGCAGGGAGATGCATTGTCACCTCTACTTTTTAACTTTGCTGTAGAATATGCCATTAGGAAAATTCAGGATAACACAGAGGGTTTGGAATTGAACGGGTTACATCAGCTTCTTCTCTATGCGGATGACGTGAATATGTTAGGAGAAAATCCACAAACGATTAGGGAAAACACGGAAATTCTACTTGAAGCAAGTAAAGCGATAGGGTTGGAAGTAAATCCCGAAAAGACTAAGTATTTGATTATGTCTCGTGACCAGAATATTGTACGAAATGGAAATATAAAAATTGGAGATTTATCCTTCGAAGAGGTGGAAAAATTCAAATATCATGGAGCAACAGTAACAAATATAAATGACACTCAGGAGGAAATTAAACGCAGAATAAATATGGGAAATGACTGTTATTATTCGGTTGAGAAGCTTTTGTCATCTAGTCTTCTGTCAAAAAATCTGAAAGTTAGAATTTATAAAACAGTTATATTACCGGTTGTTCTATATAGTTGTGAAGCTTGGACTCTCACTTTGAGAGAGGAACAGAGATTAAGGGTGTTTGAGAATAAGGTTCTTAGGAAAATACTTGGGATCCCGGGCCAGGTCGATGGCATTTAAGTGTGCTTAAATGCGACAGGCTCATGTCAGTAGATTTACTGGCATGTAAAAGAACTCCTGCGGGACAAAATTCCGGCACATCCGGCGACGCTGATATAACCTCTGCAGTTGCGAGCGTCGTTAAATAAATCATAACATTAAAATATTTGGGGCTAAGAGAAATGAAGTTACAGGAGAATGGAGAAAGTTACACAACGCAGAGCTGCACGCATTGTATTCTTCACCTGACATAATTAGGAACATTAAATCCAGACGCTTGAGATGGGCAGGGCATGTAGCACGTATGGGCGAATCCAGAAATGCATATAGAGTGTTAGTTGGGAGGCCGGCGGGAAAAAGACCTTTAGAAGGACCGAGACGTAGATGGGAAGATAATATTAAAATGGATTTGAGGGAGGTGGGATATGATGGTAGAGACTGGATTAATCTTGCTCAGGATAGGGATCAATGTGAGGGCGGCAATGAACCTCCGGATTCCTTGAAAGCCAATAAGTAAGTAAGTAAAGTTTTTCCCTCCTATGCATTATTTTTCACTATTAATAAAAGAAAATATATTTTCTAATTCACCATGAAACAAAACGGGTACTTTACATCAGCAGATCTTTAAACGTACCAAGCTAATGATGAAGTTAGAAATTACACTACAATAAGTCGAAAAAAATTCCGATATAGACCTATAAGCCGATACTTTTTATTGTTTATTTATTAATTAAATGTTCAACTTGTAGTTAAGGGCATGGTAATCTATATGACAAGAAGCATAATGACATTTTACATTATTCTTTTACACTCCATTTAATATTTTACAGCAAATTAAGAACCTTCGTATCAGTGGCGGCTCCTCGGGGGAGGGAAGGGAGGAACGTCCTCCTCACATTTTTTTTTTTTTTTTTGTTTTTTGTTTTTTTTCCTTTTGAAAGTAAATACCAAATAAAATATGTGCCTTGAAATTCGAGGAAGATTTGATAATTTCTAAGTTCTCAGCTATAAGAAAACCTCGGTTGATCGAGTTTTAAACGATGCGCGGTCATGTGCTGCTAGAAAACTGTGAGAAAGATGTGAGATTGTTTGTGTGGAGGAAAGTCAATCCATTCCTCCTTTACTGCAGTTAGCACACATAGACAACAGCGCACTAGCGGCCAGAGAAAGACTCAGACTTTTAAAGCAAGTAAATGAACAGCTAGGGAGGAGATCCTCCTCTGAATCAACGCATGGGCGGGAAATAGAAACCGACTAGTCATGCAGCAAGCTCGCTACCGCTGCCATCTAACGATTTTGCATTCAATCAGACTATAACACATCTAGGAGGTGACACAATAAAAACAGTTTTAACGCAAAGCTATGAAAGATAACATATAAACTTTCTTTTAATAATAAATATTATTCATTGTGCTTTATATAGGCTACTATTCATGGTTTGAATCTTTCAAGGATATTTGGAAGTTAAAGTTGGGTTTATATAAAACAAAGAGAAAGTAGTTAGTTTTACGTTAGTATCGCAGATCTTTTGGCCCCTGAAATTCACTTCCATTCATTGTCTACTAGACAGGGCAACAGCCACAAGACGTGACATTCTTCAAAATCATGTGATACTGAACTTGTAAAATCTACATGTGGCAACACAGACCACGTGGTTGGGTGCAGTGTTCTCGCTTTCCTCAGATTATTTCCCATTCCCATTTCCGTAAAACGGTTCCGACTACGTGTTAGTAGCTACAGTCTCTTCCAACATATGTGATGCTGTAGTGTGCGCGAGAAATGCTGCGAGGTTGTGAATTTCCTTGTAATTGTTAATTTGTGCAATTATTCAATAATGAATGGAAGTGAAAACATAATATACTCGTATTTTGTAAAATTTAGAAAACTCAGTTTACAAGAACAGCTTATTGCTATACAGAAGGGAAGGCCAACCCCAACACTACTTGGTCTTAAATGTATGCATGTAGGCTAATTTGTAGGATGTTTTATTCAAGAAGGTATCATTTCATGCTGTTACCTTCTTTTCTCCTCTTAAGAAATACGCAGGAGCAGCCACTGCTTCTTATTTTTGCTATCAGCACGAAGGAAGAACTGTTCCTTCCATGCTTCTTACAAATTGGGCAGAACTCCAACCAGAACGCATTCCGTAACGCGGGTCCTAGGTACAATATCTTGTTATCATGGTTTACCCTTGGTCGGTTTCGGGTGTTTTTGACCTGACACATTTAGCGAATCCCATAACATGTAGTAATCTCGGCATTGTATCTCCACCTAAGAAGTAACTCAGAGTATCACACTGGCCGCGATCTATCTCCCATGCCCTAGAGGGGCATTCGAAGTCACGACAGCTACTTCCGCGTAGCGTTGAAGCTTCTCGTCTCAGACATTTCATATTATAGCGGCCGGAAAATAATGAAAGAGATGTAACGGTTTGGCATACGAGATATGATACATTTTGAAGACGATCAGGAAAATGGTGCCACTCATAGATTTAATAGTCTCAAGTACAGGGATTATACGATCCGGTAAATACCGAGCAACTGTCGAGACTTAGCAATAAACTTTAATGAAACATAATAGCGAAATAACTCGTGAAAATTGTGGCAACGCTATTATCAGCAAAAAGTGTAATTCTCTGACTGTGCTTTCTTTGAGAGATGCTACGTTTTAATGCACAAGATTGAATATATGCATTAGGTAAGATAGAAAAACAGTTAACCCAAGTTTGTTGAAAACAAATCCGCGAAAAGTCACGTGTAATATAGTAATAATAATAATAATAATAATAATAATAATAATAATAATAATAATAATAATAATATTGTATTGTATTTAGTTACATTCAGTGGCATTCGTACATCGCTTCATAGCTAGAATATGAAACATGTCAAAATATTCTTAATACTAACTTATTACAAAATCTTAATTATAGTCGCAGTCTAGTTCAAATATATGCAGGACAGTTTTACAATATACTAGTATAACACAAGGACAGGAATATCCATTTTACATACATACATACATACATACATACATACATACATACATACATACATACATACATACATACATACATACATACATACATACATACATACACACAGGATCAATCAGGAGGAAAGGTACATGATGTGAAGGGTGATAATATTGGTGATTCTGAACAAAAATGTTTCTATGAATATATGCAATGTTCTTAACAGTATCTGACATAAAGCTGTCGCATGTCCTTCATCAGCACTCACATGCGGACGCATCCAAAACGATATTAGGGTGTAGTAGGAACAGTGAAACGTAACCTGAGCGTTGGATCGGTCGTGATGGAATCATTTCATGGCCACCGAGATCACCCGATTGTACTGTATTGGATTACTGTATGTGGGGTTGGCTTGAGAGCGAAGTCTACAAGCGCAAAGTGGAAACAAGGGAGAAACTTCCCGCTCGCATTTTACGTGCTTGTGGTCAAGTAAAAGAATGTCCAAATCAGCTCAGATCAGCAACACAGCAGCTGCCTACAAGAGCTTCATATTCATGCAATGTTGTTGAATGTCATAAATTAAACTACAGAATAGAAGACGTGAGAAATTAGATACTTACTTTGGCCCTAAGTAATTTTATGTTTTGAGTTTGATTTTTTATATTCATAGGGAGGCTATTAAAATTCTTACTTCTGGTTATTAATGCAGCCTAGCTTATTGGAATAAGCAAGCATTGATATAATAGCAAATTAAAAACAAATAAACGCATACAGAGTGATTCAGTAAAAGCTTGAAAAAATTAAACGGGAAATAAGGGATGTTCTACAGAATATTTTGAGTTAGGGAACTTGGGAACTGCGAAGTCATATTAAGGAGCTGTGAGCTTAAACTTGTCTATCGCTGTCGGTTACTGTTTCCCATGTTATCTACATTTATTATTTACATTTTAAAATTATTTTGATATCATTTACAAATCTAAGTTGACAAACTATACGTACTGTGTTTAAATCTTACGATGTTTTGTAATGTGATATAGTAAATTTAATATGGCAGAACCACCACCTTATGACGACGATACGTAAACAAAAAACATCAGAAAAACAAGGTGGAGTGGCTATACAGGGTGAAAGTGAAATAGCCTTGCAGATTTCCAGAGCTATAGTTCATGTTGTATGTAACAAAAATCTATAATATCATATTGGTGGAAAGTTCATTTTTTTTTTCAGAAAAAAAAATGCCCCCCCACCAATGTTTAACAATCTCCTATTCGGTAATTATTGCGAGTAGGATCGTGATTTTTGTCCATATCGATAGGAAATCTAATAAATAATAATTTATCTCTCTGGCATATTTCAATAGCGTGCACGGTTTTCGCGTAAATTTAATTTTAAAAGCTTCTAAATTCACACCATCTTGTACCCCGAACTTCTCTCTCATTCACCATTCCTTCCAGTGCATCCTTCTGTAGGCAGTGTATTCTCAGCCAGTGACCAAACCAATTCCTTTTCCTCTTCCTCTTCCTGATTAGTTTCAGCATCATTCTTTCTTCTTATTCTGACTGTCCACTTCACACGCTCCATTCTTCTCCAAATCCGCATTTAAAATGCTTCTATTCGCTTCTCTTCACTTTGTCGTAATGTCCACGTTTCTGCCCCATACAATTCCACACTAGATACAAAGCACTTCACTAGTCTGTTCCTTACTTATTTTACCACAGGTCCGCAGAAGATGGTCCATTTTCTATTAAAAGTGAAATCATTTAATACGCACAAAAATAATAGTGTATAAATTTTCATTTTCTGAAATTCACCAAAAATCAGTTACGTAGTTCACTTGCACTTATTAAAAATTCGTTAATGATTTGGGATGATAACTCTATAGTAATGAGACGCTCTTCATTGAGGGTAGTAAATACTAGCATTTACCTTATGAGTTCTGAGAGATTTTAGGACTTCGAAAAATGTGAAACGAAAGTAAAAATAATTTCAAATATATTTGCAATGCATTTCATTAATGTCTTCATCTTATATAAGAAAGAAAGTAAAAATTCATTAGAATTTATTTAGAGTTCACCACTATTTTCCATTTCGGACTTGAAATAAAGACACATTACTATTTTACTAAGAATTATTTTAGTTCATTTGTAACTACTCTGTCTACAAAATCATCCCAATAGTTTTGGAGAAATCTCTTTGTACAGATAGACGTCATATACAAAGCTACTAATCGGTTTATGAGGGTGCTAAAAACGAATATTTCTGCGAAAATCCCAAAATCTACTTTTCGTAGCATCATAATATTTATTCTAACGAGAAAGTAAATTATTAGCACTCAACAATTAAGCTCAAAATGTTTTAAATTAAAAGAAACTTTCGATGGTTCCAATTTTATCTGCTACAGAAGAATACGAAAATATATTTAAGAAATACATCTGCCAAAGATTTTCTTCAACAATAAATGTTCTCTTTAACGTTAAGAAACATAAATATTGCAGAAATGTTACATGGAAAAGTAGTCTTCTCTCAACATTAATCTTCGATTCCGTTAAGCACAGCACACAGAGGAAGAAAGTGCTTAAATAATTGAAAATAACCTCAAAATTTTATTGTGGTAGGCCTACATCATTCTAAACACAAGATGTGATCACTGCAGAAGCTATAAACCCATCCAATCTGTCTCAAACGTCTTCGATTCTTATATATCCAAGCGATGATTTTCTCAGATATTTTCACACGAAATCATCACAACCTAGTGATACCACCATTATGTTGCATTACATGTGAAAGCACTCCTTTTTTCGGTCCAGGGTAAGTTTATTTGTGTACCTGTTTATCAAAAAACCGCATATGCGACGTATACCAAAAGTATGAACAAACCAAACCTAAACTGGCACTGATCTTTGACCTTACGAAAATTCCCTTATTTATTTTTTCATATGTATATTTTTGCAAAGGTATACAATCATAACACTACACAAATCAGACGTCAGTTCCGTGTGTGGTGTGTAGCAAGATCGAAGATTCAATTAATACAACAACAACAACAACAACAATAATATCGAGCGAGTTGGCGCAAACGGTAGCGTTGTGACTCGTATTCGGGAGTTCCCGGGTTCAAACTCCATGGCCTGCCAATCTGCTAGAGATTTTTCATGGTTTCCCACAGTTATGAAGCCAAATGCCGGATTGGAAATTTACATACCATGATTCATCACCGCCTCAGTGACCGGTATCATAAACATTTATAAAAAAAAATTGTAATCAGTTACATGAACACAAGCCATCTACAACACAACAGAAAACAGGAACTCAACAATAGTAACCACAACCTACTGGTATACCCACAGATCCTAACGCGATATGATCACAGTTGTTAAAGCGTGTACAAAATAATAATAATAATAATAATAATAATAATAATAATAATAATAATAATAATAATAATCGTCATCATCATCATCATCATTATCAATATCCTCCGATGATTCGGAAGCAAAACATTTCCGAGCCATTGCTGAAGCAGTCCACGTGATTCAAGATTACTCAGTGGTATTAATAACAGAAAAATGACAAGAACTTTTTGAATGAAATGCATTTTTCTGAACATATTCCGTTAGTGTGTATTAAGAACACCCGCTGTTCGTCTCACAATCAGTAAAATAAGACGCGGTAATTCATTCATGACTGACATGGGAATTTATGTTACGAAGTAGAGACTTGACACAAGTGAGTCAATTATTGAGTGTTGTGAAACTCACCTGTGGAAAGAGTCCAGAGTGGTGGGCGGGCGGGCGGGCGGGCGCACGGTCGGAGCACTCAACAGATCGGCACTGCAACACACACTACGGTTCTCACCGTCTCCGGCTTGCCCACCTCCTCCCCACTCTGACCGGACGGAGATTCTCCAGACGTGCGCCTGCTTCAGGCATTCGCAACTTTTGAAATTCACAAGGCAGAATAGCCTGCTGCCTACGTTCCTGGCATATACAGTAGCGGACACGGAATTTTTCTTCTTTTAAGGGCGCTTATACAAGGACATCATTTTATTTTTACTAAAATTTCTGATATTAACCTGGCTATACCTTTGGTTTAACAGTCGAGAACCAGAAACACTGTTTGTTACCCCCTTCCACGACGTGAGTTTGATGACACTACTGTAAAACACAAACGAACCACTTTACTAGATACAGGAGGGAAGAAAAGCAATTCATCCATTTACGTAAACTAGGAACTATTACGATTTTGAGTTTGATTATTTTCGTGTTATGTCTTTATAAGTCCAGTATAACAATAAGCGTTTTTACTAACTAACTGAACTACCCAGGAAGTCGTATTCATAATGCAGAGTATAGTATACTGTCTACTGTACAGCACATTAGTATACTGTATGGAAAGTGCATTTAAATTGAAAAATAATTAAAATATCGATATTTTAACAAATTTTTGAAA
This sequence comes from Periplaneta americana, assembly GCF_040183065.1. NCBI lineage: Eukaryota > Metazoa > Arthropoda > Insecta > Blattodea > Blattidae > Periplaneta > Periplaneta americana. The sequence continues at coordinate 115,875,921 of NC_091123.1, forward strand.
ATGCTTCCCGTTCATTTCGATACAGGCTTCAGTTCTTTTGTGCATATTATCGAAAACGTTTTAACCATATCTTCCGAAATTGATTGTATTGTTTCTTGAATGTAATTCTTAAATTTTATTCTTCCATTGTTGTAGGCTGTTTAGCATACAACTGTTTTACGGTAACCCCAAAAGAAATTATGCAAACCACTTAAATCAAGCGCCATGGAGAGCCATAATTCTGCGCCCGCTGAAATAATTCTATGCCTACTCATAACAGAGTACCTTACGTACTGTAAATTCAATCTTTACTTCTGCCCGATCTGCACAGGTAAATTTACTCAGACATGCTATCTACCGTCCGTCCAAGTGATTATCTCGCAGAGTCGTAGAAAGTGGAAAATCACGTGACAATTACTTAATGAGACCCTTTTATTTAAATTATTTTAAACAGTTGTATACTATTACGTAGACGTCCAAATCCTAACGCCCAATGTTTTCAGAAAAGAGCTAAGACAGCCTAGCTACTAGCTATTACAGAAGAGACGGGTGGGGGAAATCGGAATGCGACATAATCAAATGGAATGGACACACAATACCTGTGCGAAAATGATTCAATAATGAATGTTCTTTCTTCACTGGAAAATGCGACCATATTTCTGGAACGTACTATACTCACGGGTGAGGTTTCTAATAGAAGGGGTGAGAGTGAAGTACATTCAAGAAATCAAGTACAATAAAAATTGTAGTAAAAATAAAATGATGTCCCTGTACAATAAGAAGTGTAAAAAAATTGTGAAAAATTTCTTATTGTCTCAGTCGATAGAGTATACTTTTCTGTACATATTTCCAAATTTTGAGGTATATATGTTGACAGGGAGGATGTAACATATGCAGCAGGTACTTTTTAGTGCAGGATGTAAGTACAAGCATGTGCCAACTTTTAGGCTCATTTTCCCGATAATTACATTTTTCGATACAAAAAACCTGATATTTCAAGAACCGTTTGTCCGATTTCATACAAATTTTGCACACTGTTTTTTGTAATAATCTCTAGAAGTTTGACCACAGTGGTTAAATTTGAATGAAAAAGGAGCAATTTTCTAGTAAAAATGCATTGAAAAAAAAAAGCATATTTCAAAATACTTACTCGTTTTTAAGGAACCCGGAGGTTCATTGCCGCTCTCACATAAGCCCGCCATTGGTCTCTATCCTAAGCAAGATTAATCCTGTCTCTATCCCACTTCCCTCAAATCCATTTTAATATCTTCCCATCTACGTCTCGGCCTCCCCAAAGGTCTTTTTCCCTCCGGCCTCCCAACTAACACTCTATCTGCATTTCTGGATTCCATGCCCTGCCCATCTCAAACATCTGGATTTAATGTTCCTAATTATGTGAGGTGAAGAATACAATGCGTACAGTTCTGTGTTGTGTAACTTTCTCCATTCTCCTGTAACTTCATCTCTCTTAGCCCCAAATATTTTCCTAAGCACCTTATACTCAAACACTCTTAACATATGTTCCTCTCTCAAAGTGAGAGTCCAAATTTCACAACCATAAAGAACAACCGGTAATATGACTCATAAATTCTAATTTTCAGATTTTTTGACAGCAGACTGGATGGTAAAAGCTTCTCAACCGAATAATAACAGGCATTTCCCATATTTATACTGTAGTCATTTATATTTGTTAGTTCCAAGATATTTGAATTTTTGCACCTCTTGAAAGGATAAATTTCCAATTTTTATATTTCCATTTCGTACAATATCCTCGTCACGAAACATAATCATTTACTTTGTCTTTTCGGAATTTACTTCCAAACCTATCTCTTTACGTGCTTCAACATATTTTACAATATAAATAAAGAAGTCTATAAATTTAGTATGAAGTCAGCTGTGATGCTCAGTGAGGACCAATCTTTAGATTACGATCTCAGATTTAAGAAAAAAATAGTAAATGGCTTTTATTTTGTCAGTTCAGGTCAGTGCTTGGCAACGGGAGCGGAACTAGACTCTAAACGGGGACGCTTAATATTCATCCGTCACCGAATCAACGCTGCTCGCTGTTCGGCGAGGAAGAAAGGGGATGAAGATAAATCATATGGCTCCCCGTGAGAGAGTAGAATCTGCTCTTGCTGCCCAGCCATGGTTTAGGTTAAATCATGTTTTTTGTAAGACACAATTATCTTTTCTTGAAAAATTCAAACTTTGAAACATATTCATGGTTACTAGATGTATTATATATCAAATTGAAGCTAAAATCGTGCTGAATAAGTGTGCAAAATTTGAATAAAATGCGTGAAGTCGTAGTCGAGTTATTTAATATTTTGTAAAAACTGCAACCGCTGTACGAAACTCCTTAAGCACAACCTAAATGAGACAAAATAATAATAATAATAATAATAATAATAATAATAATAATAATAATAATAATAATAATAATAATCTTCATCATCATAATCATCACTAAATGTATTAAAGACAGAAGAAGTTGTTGGAAGGAACACACTCGTAAAAATAGAATGGAGGCAGATCGGGTCGTGAAAAGAGATAAAGAGAGACCCTCAGATGGGAAGAGAGGAAGAGGAAGATCTAAAATATGAGCGGAGAGTGGATGCAATTTGATAGGGAAACAAACAGGATGAATTTCTACATTACACAAAAACTTGAGATTTTCTGTAAGTAGTAACATGAGCTGCTATTAAGGAAGTCAAAAGGAGGATATCAATGGCAAAGGGACCTTTTAATAGCAAAAGGAACACCTTCTGCGAATCTTTAGGAAAAGAACTAAGGAAGAGACCAGTGAAGTGCTTTGTGTGGATTGATTGTATGGGGCAGAAACATGGGCATTACGACGTGAAGAGATACGACTGGATGCCTTTGAAATGTTGATATGGAGAAGAATAGAGCGTGTGAAATGGACAGAAAAATAAAAATGAAGCTGTGCTAGAAAGAGTGGGTGAAGAAGGAATAATGCTGAAACTGATCAGGAAGAGAAAAAGTATCTTGCTAGGTCACTGGCTAAGAAGAAATTGGATACTGAAGGATGCACTGGAAGGAATGGTGAACGGGAAAAAGTTCGGGGCAGAAGAAAATATAGGACAATAAGCAACATTAAAATATATGGATCGTATGTGGAGACTAAGAGGAAGGCGGAAGAGAAGAAAGTTTGGAAAATGCTTGACTTGCAGTGAAGGACCTGCTCTTAGAAAACTATGAATGAATGAATGTATGACAACAAGTAAATAGAACCATCGTTTCTTTGATACTAGCAAAACTGTACTTACATAGCGTTATAAGCTTACCTAAGCCATATAGGCCTATTGATTATGTTAACATGTGGGTAAAGAAGATAAAACCCGCATTAAATCTTGGGCTGTGACCGCGAGTCTGACTTTATAAATGATTACCCCATGAGATCAGTTCAGAATTAGTTTTGTTGAGCACATTTAGTGTTAACTAGGCCGGCTGTGTTGTAGACAACGAGTAATTCGCAGTTCTCATGCTGCGTGGAAGTCATGATAATAAGTTCGATTCCTGCCTGAAGTACAACATCTTTCCTTTGCCATGGTATGTCCTGTGTAATCATAAAGGGAACGCTCCAAAATTATCATATTGAAATCCTTCTCTGTAAAGTCGTACACGTCTTGAATTCAGTACGTTTTACGCGTTTTGCAACAATTCAGTTCCATTCTTACGTTGCCAATATTAGGTATATTGTTTATAGGTTATTTTCTTGAACGATCACTCAAAAGACATACCTAAATGAAATAATTTAATATGCAATCAATTTAGAAATAAGTATAATTTCCTTTCTATCTACGTAACATTGTGAAATTCATTTTCAGAACGAAAAGTTACATTTGTTCGGATCAAATTTCTGCGCATTTAAAGGACAAAACTAAAACTCTTTCCATAAAATTTATTATTATAATACTCTGTTCTCTTAAACTGGTTGAACAAATTGGGAATTATTTTATTTATTTATTTATTTATTTATTTATTTATTTATTTATTTATTTATTTCATCAATCATTGTTCACGTCATGGAGGATTTGATGTGTTCCAGTTCTTAATCCGCCATCACTCTCTATACAAATATTACAAAAACTAATACATATTGAACCTATAAGTATTCTCTATATACAATAATAATAATAATAATAATAATAATAATAATAATAATAATAATAATAATAATAATAATAATCATAATATTAATAATCATAATAACTAATAATAAGCATAGCTCTTGTTTTTAAAACTCTTACTTTAGGTTTTCCACTTCTATACTACATCTCTTAAAAGTTATTCTGTTAACTTCATTGACTACGCTCCGTAGTTTCCTATCGTGTCCGACTACTCAACATTTATAATTCCATATCCGTTAGAGCTTTGACTTTCTCTTCCCATCTAATTTTAACTCTAAAAATAAATTTTCCTAATTTATGCAGATTGCTGGCGTTTACGGGACCATTCATTTTTTATAAGCTACTATAGCGTTTATTTATAGAAATTTTTTTATCCACCCAACCATTTCTCAAATAATTCGTTGTATGACACTTTTACGCTATATGTATTGCGTCTTCCGCTAGTCCACACAAAGCACGTTTATCCTTCTCTACGTTCCCTCTCTTATTCTTGAGCCTCCAGATATCTAATCTCCACAATGTCATTCCTGTTCTCTCTTCCCTTGAATTTAGTCTAATATATTCTTCCTGTTCCCAAAACTGCTTAACCTCCCTATAGTATTTTAGTGATCCTAGGTCTTTAATATTACTAAAAATATCTTGTCTCGAAATTTCGTTTGCCCTCTCTTTTACTATTCTTCCAATAGTTCTTGTGTTTATAGACCCTAGTTCTCTCCATAGCCAATTTAGACCTAATCTGTTTATTTCTCGTTCCAGCTCCTTCAGCCAATTCGATTTCCAATTAGCGGCTTCCATACAAAAGATACATGTTTTCATAATTGCGGAATCATTCCTAAACAGAATATTACCTAAATATTTGATATTTCTTTCTAGAATAATTCCCAGATTCGAATCGGTTCCCATCTCTAGTAACGCTGTCAGGTTAGAAGCATTCTCCTGTATTCCTAGAAATTTTTTACACATTTTGGCTCTTACTTTATCGATGTTTCTGCTGGATAACCTACTGGCCCAGATCTCAATATTATACAATATTTTAGATTTTACTAATGCATTATAGATGTTGAGAAAAATTTCACTCAATATTCGGCCATTTATTTAGGCATCTGTCTACTGCTTGGAGTGCATTTTTTCCTTTATTATGTGCCAGTTCATTTTGCAACTTCCAATTTCCCCTACTGTCTATTATCACTCCTAGGTGCTTGAATCTGGAAACACAATCAATTGGAATTTTATTCGCGTACCATTTTTCTTTCTTACTATGCACGTTATCTTTTTTGCAGATTAGGGCTTTTGATTTCTTTTCCTTTATTTTCAGATCCCAAGTTTTACAGAAGCTATTAATTTCATTAATCGCCTTTTGAAGCCCGTTGACCGAAAATGCTCCAATAGCGCAGTCATCTGCAAAAAGTAGCCCCGGAATAGGTATGTTATCTAACACTGGGCAATGAGAATTCACATTTGCTACATTATCTAAAATATCATTAATAAATATGTTAAATAAATAAGGACTCAGGTTACAACCTTGTCTCACTCCTCTCGTTTGCTCGATCAATTTGGACAGATTTCCATCTGCTAGCCTAATCCTAAATCCCACATCTCTATACACTGATTTTATATATTTTCTAAAAATAAGTAACTGATACCAATTTTTTTTTCATTTTGTACCACAATTCCTCTGTTAATTGAATCAAAAGCCTTTTCTAAATCAATAAAGCACCAGTACATACAACCTCTTACTTATTAAATTGGGAATCAAGTCAATGCCTTTCTCAAAACCGCGATTTAATGCTCTATAAAAACAATTTTTATCTCGGAAAGGAAGCAAAATTGTATTAAACATATTTGTTTGAAATATATCAAAGAATAACCCTCTGAAATTAATTACATTGCTTAGGCTTGACCTTGTATATCGTAATCATTTGCGATATTATTTTTATATCAACCAAATTCCGAATTTAAAAGTGATATGAATGTTGCTAGACTTTTATTTGCTTCATCTACGCGTAACAAAAATTGATTTGTGACAAGGATTCTAATTATTTAGTAATGAGACGCTCTTATAATGGGTGTACTCCTGGAAACAAGTTTCGCTTAGTACGGCGCCGCTAGAAAAATGACGTAGGCAAGTATAGTCCGGATCAGCTTACTTAATACCCTAAGGGTGAAACCTAACCATTTTTCCACTATTACTAAATATGCTAGTGGATTATAGTGATTTTCTAGGTCTCAGGTTGAAGTTTCTTTTACCAACTTCGTTTAGAATTTCGGGTACTGACAAATACTACAACTGGCAGTCATTTTCTGTTATGTTGGCAGCAGTGATTTCGGTTTACAGTAAAGCAAACCGATGAAAATGCAAGTAAGTAAATGCATTTTTAGGTTAGGTCTCATGAATCGTAAACTCTTTAGTCAAAGCAATAAATTTAATGTTGCTTGAACCATTTAGGAAACTCCTCGCAACATAAGATGAGATGTGGTAAATAAGTAAGATATTGTTATTGCTAACACTATATTATTATTATTATTATTATTATTATTATTATTATTATTATTATTATTATTATTTCAGTATGTGGCATTCTCATTTTATCCACTTCGGTGATATCTGGTATTAGTTGGCAACACTGAAGAGACTGTCAAATTAGGCTTTCAAGAACTACTCTTACGTGATCCTCACTATAACAGCCCTCTTAGCGGCGATTCAACGCGTTAGACTTCGGCTGGATTCCATTAATGATGACTCGCTCCTTAGTCGTACTGACAACGAATCTCAGTATTCTATCCCCACCCCTACGTGCACGTGCAGTTTTAGTCGCCTATGTTGTATATTCCGGTTTATTAGAACTCTTTCCTATGTATGCCAACATTCCAGAGTTGCAGCAGTACGCTCATAAGAATGGCTATCTGTGTGTCTGTTGTAAATACATACTTACTAGCAAAGCAGAAGGAGGAGGATGAAGTACTGACTGTAGTTCCAAAATTCTTCAGTTAATATTTTCTAGAATGCGCCAAAAATGTTCTCAATATGACTTTCGAAAAGCCTTAATTTATGTTGCTGATTGATGAAATAGTACAGGTAAAATAATTATTGTTTTATCATACTTCAATTTAGTTTTCTTTTGGCGAGAAATTTGGAATTCCAATTTATGAAAATGAATATAAAATAAGTGTAAACTGGATTTGAAATAGAATCACAAGTCATTAATAGAGAATTTTGTACATCACTTTCGGAATGATCTGTGTCCTTAATATTTTAAATGGAATAAATTCGAAATGTGCGTTTAGATTTGATAACTGTAGGCCTAATTCTCCTCTATTTGTAGGTAACAAAGCTTGAAAATTTCATTAGGAGCTTGCATTTTAGCGCTCTCAGTTCAGAGCTTGAATATGTGAATGTGCAAAGCTTTCCCACATCTGCAGAACTCATCTGAACACGTGGCTAGATTTTATAATACCCCATTGTTCAGTTCCAGTGAGTCACTATATTATTTCTTTTTAACATTCCATTAAACCTTTCATCCACGTACTTATAGGCATCTCAGCATGACTCCTCTTATAAGACTTTTATTATGTATAATTATGAGTTAATAAATTTAAATATCTAGGAAACGATTTGTTGTGCATTGACAAATCATAAAGAGAAAACAACAAAAGCAATATAATGCTATAAGAAGCCTACACAATCTGAAGTATTGTTTAAAACTATATTATGTATGTTTAAGCAAACAATAACTTATTTAATAAAGTGAAAAATTAGACCACCTGCTTCAAAGTGAAATTGGATTTTTTAGAATTTTGACAGGATAAATAAAATTTGAAAATAAATACGGAAATGGAATTAGAAAATGTTGGTTTCTTTGGTAAAAGCATAAATGGAATTGGATAGCCCAAACAGAGCGAATAAAATAGTCCAAGCTACTACTTGCATTTATGAAACAGTAGGCTGATTCGTAAATTTCCTGGAATGAACATAACTATTTTAACAGCGAATTAAATAATAAATACAGACAAAAAAACTCTTACAGTGATGTGTGGAGTATAAGTTGGATGCGGTAAGATATTAGCACCTTTCATTTCTTGAATGTTGGCTTGCATTAAGCATGATAGATACCTTGCATTTCTTGAATGTTGGCTTTGCATTAAGCATGATAGATACCTTGCGTTTCTTGAATGTTGGCTTTGCATTAAGCATGATAGACACCTTGCGTTTCTTGAATGTTGGCTTTGCATTAAGCATGATAGATACCTTGCATTTCTTGAATGTTGGCTTTGCAATAAGCATGATAGATACCTTGCATTTCTGAATGTTGGCTTTGCATTAAGCATGATAGATACCTTGCATTTCTTGAATGTTGGCTTTGCATTAAGCATGATAGATACATTGCGTTTCTTGAATGTTGGCTTTGCATTAAGCATGATAGATACCTTGCATTTCTTGAATGTTGGTTTTGCATTAAGCATGACAGATACCTTGCATTTCTTGAATATTGGCTTTGCATTAAGCATGATAGATACCTTGAGTTTCTTCAATGTTGGCTTTGCATTAAGCATGATAGATACCTTGCATTTCTTGAATATTGGCTTTGCATTAAACATGACAGATACCTTGCGTTTCTTGAATGTTGGCTTTGCATTAAGCATGATAGATAAGTCAGAGCGTTGTTTTGCTGGTAAGAAACTCATTTTAAATTAATAAGGACGGTTAGAATTATACGAAACATTGTATGCATAGGGTGTTAAGACATTATTTTGAGAGATGGTAGTAGCCTATTAATCAAAGAAGGAAATATAGTCTAAGAAACATAGGCGGTAAAAATTGATATCTTCCGAGATATGAGTACTTCTCGAATTACAGCAGCAGATATGCGATTTAAGAGATAAAAAGAACAAAGCTATTCTAGAAGTGTTAAAGATAGAAGCGGTACTGGAATACATTACAAGATAAGGAATAACTGGAAAGATCATGTAAACAGAATCCCTAAGGAGATCTTGAGGTATCGCCCTATAGTAAGCATGCAGAACGGGGCGACAATTATGGCAGAGTTTCAAGCCGGAATACGTCACTCATCCTTTAACCTCACGCGTCATTGACATGGCAGGGTAGAGAGGACTTGTATTCGATGTCTAGTGCTACTTGGTTGCAGACGAATCACGGAGACGTCATTCAACGCCGGTAGACTGTGGAAAGGGAATCAGTGCTTTCCCCATGCTTCCACCCCTCTCTTTCTCAGTTCTACATCCCTACCCTAGAGAAAGAAGACCTATTGGACGCCCGGCTAAGAGATGGTATGAGACCGTAACGGACCACGTGGTCTATCACTTGGAGGGAAAACGATATGAGTACTTGATCATCAACATCACAGGAGATGCTTAATGTGACTACCATTTATAGGAACGCATTCTTCTACCGAATATTACCACCTCTCAGAAAATTGATTTTAAGTGAAACTCCCATTGAGCTTCTCCTATGATGTAGATGATGAAGTAACCATATCTCGAAAGATATTAATTATAAGACCTGTATTTATTAGACGTTTCTTTCTTTTTTTGATGAATACTTCCGCCTCTCAAAATACTGAATTTTTCTTTTTTTAGTAGAAATCAAATTCAAATTCAGCATTCCCTATAATAATAATAATAATAATAATAATAATAATAATAATAATAATAATAATAAAATAGTAAAGTACAAAGCTTATAATGAACACAATATTTATTAGGTACATACAGGAATGGGAACTATGATTAGGCCCTATAAGTAGCTTAAGTTATCACATGATTGACATACCATTATCGGGAAATATGATGAAACAAAACCAGATAAAACAAAATAAATATCACTAGAATATTAAAAAGTCCGTGTGGTGACCGGACAAGAATAGTCCCACCATGAGTTTCATATGGTTCGTAAAAGGCGAACGAATGAACACCCGGTGCCTGGGGGTATAACTGGACCACCCTGTCAGTGGGGGATATAAATACACTGAACCGGCCCTCCAGGTTGGGGGTTTGGCGTGGGGTCGACAACCCCACCCAGTAAAAATCTCACCGTCACGAAACCCAAAGTGAAAGAAGCCGGACGGATCTTATGGCAACGGAAAATGGCAAATGAACATGGCTCACGAACAAGGATGAAGAATAAACATGACATAAAGATTAGCACATGGAATGTGCGCTCACTTTATAGAGCAGGCGCTTTAAAAGCTCTTGTTGAACAACTTAATTTATACCAACCAGGGGTAGTGGCCATACAGGAAATACGATGGACGGGTAGTGGAATACTGGAAAGGAAGGATTATACAATATGTTATAGCTGTGAACCTAAACAACATGTCCTGGGCACCGGATTTCTAATTCATAATAAATTTAAGTCTGCTATCATAGATTTTAAACCTGTCAATTCCAGAGTTTGTGTCTTAAGATTGAAAGGAATCTTTTTTAATTACAGCATTATTAATGTACATGCACCAACAGAAGTATCGGATGATATAGAAAAAGAACAGTTTTATGATTCCTTAGAAAGGATCTATGACAACTGCCCTAAACACGATATTAGAATAGTGATAGGGGACTTCAATGCTCAAGTAGGCCAGGAAGAAGTGTACTGTCCAACTATTGGTTGTCATAGCCTTCATAAACTAACAAATGACAACGGGTCTAGATTAATACATTTTGCGGCATCTCGGGACATGGTTGTAGGAACAACACTCTTTCCACACAAGAATATTCACAAAGCAACATGGAGATCACCAGACAATTCAACATTCAACCAGATTGATCATCTTTTACTAGATAAAAGACATAGATCTAATCTTTTGGATGTTAGGACATACCGTGGTGCGAATGTAGACTCCGACCACTTTCTGGTCACTGCACGCCTAAGAGCACGAATATCTAATGCAAAGCAAATAAATGGTAGTAGAGCTAAAAAATATAATATAATGAAAATGAATGAGCCAGAAGTGGTACAAAAGTACAAATCTGAATTGGAACAGGGATTAAAACAGATCATATCAACACAAGATAATATTGAAGAGCAATGGGAAAAAGGAAAAGCAGTAATACATGCAGCTGCAGAACAGGAATTTGGGGAAATGGAATCCCAGCGCCCTAAGACATGGTTTGACGAGGAGTGTCAAAACGCCACTGAAAACAAAAATATAGCATATAGGAAATTACAACAGGGACATGGAACAAGAAGTTTACTTGAAGAGTATAGGAATAAAAGGAGAGTAGAAAAGACAATTCATAAGAGGAAAAAGAAAGAATGGATGAATGCTGAATTAGAGAAATTAGAACTTTTACGAGACCAGAAAGATACCAGAAATTTCTACAAAGGCATTAACATGGCTAGGAAACAGTTCAAACCAAGATTAACCTTATGCAGGCATGAGGATGTATCTCTCATTAGTAACAACAATGATATTCTTGAGCGCTGGGTAAGACATTTTGACTGTTTATTAAACAGGGGCAGTGTCGGCCAAGCAAGCACAACCACAGTAACAAACCAATCTGCTTTGAATGTAGTAAATGATGAAATAGAACCAATAACAATGGAAGAAATTGAGACAGCATTAAACAAACTAAACAATAATAAAGCATGTGGATCAGATAATCTAGCAGCTGAATTGTTAAAGAATGGTGGAAGAGGACTAAATCAATATCTGGAGCATATTTTCAACTTAGTATGGAATACTGAAATAATCCCAAAAGACTGGCTCATAGGAATTATATGCCCACTACATAAAAGTGGAGATCAATTAGTATGTGCAAATTTTAGAGGCATTACTTTGTTAAATACAGTGTACAAAACGTTGTCTAATATCTTATACTACAGGCTTCGTCCTTACGTAGAGAACTTATTGGGGGACTATCAAACAGGGTTTCGCACCGGAAAATCTACAATTAACCAGATTTTTATTTTACGACAAATTTTAGAAAAAATGAAGGAATTTTGTATCCCAATTCATCTGCTTTTTATCGATTTTAAGTGTGCCTATGATAGTATTAACAGGGAAAGGCTCTGCGTGGCAATGGAAGAATTGAATATCCCAACTAAATTAATTAGAATGGTTAAATTGCTAATGAGTAACACATACAACCAAGTTAAAATACAGGACCTAACATCGAAACCATTCCAAATACACAATGGAGTTCGTCAAGGAGATGCATTAGCATGCCTCCTATTCAATATTGCATTGGAAAGTGTCGTCAGGAAGTCTGAAGTGCAAACACGGAGCAACATTTTTTTATAAATCCACACAAATATTGGCATTTGCGGATGACATTGTCATTATTGGCAGATCCGTGAAATATGTAAAGCAAGTGTTCCTTTCCTTGGAACAGGCTGGAAAAGAAATAGGCCTCATTATCAACGAGAGGAAAACAAAATATATGTTGGCAGATAATGGAAAGATAGTTGACAAAATAGACAGCCTGCAGATATCAGATTATAATTTTGAGAAAGTTGACAACTTTACATATTTAGGATCAGTGGTCACTAGCGATAATAACATGTCCAAAGAAATCTCTAATCGATTAATGAAAGCAAACAGAGCATATTTCGGCTTGAAATATCACTTTAGTTCGCATGCTCTATCCAGGAAAGTAAAAGTTATTCTTTACAAAACATTAGTGAGACCAGTTTTGACATATGCGGCAGAAACGTGGTCAATCTCCAAAAATGATGAAAAAAGACTGGAGATTTTCGAAAGAAAGATTCTGCGAAGGATCTATGGCCCAACATTTGAGGAAGGTCTCTGGAGGAGGAGATGCAACTATGAATTATATAGACTTCTAGGAGAGCCAAATATAATCAATACAGTTAAAACTAGCAGATTGAGGTGGGCAGGACATGTAATACGCATGGACCCAAGTGAACCTTGCAAAAAAATTGTAATAACAAATCCGGGAGGTCAGAGAAGACGAGGTCGACCGCACTTGCGATGGATTGATGGAGTGGAAGAGGATGCCAGAAAGTTGGGGTGCAAGAATTGGAAGGCTGCTACACAAGATAGAGACGGATGGCGACAATTACTAAGGGAGGCCCAGGCCCACCAAGGGCTGTAGCGCCAATGATGATGATGATGATGAGAATATTAAAAATGTAGTGAATGCGTGGAAACATGCAATATAACACTTGTTATAACAGTAAGTTAGTTTCGCAGCTCGTTATTAGATAATTTTCTAACTTTGATTTGAAAGATTTCAAGGTTCGGCAGTTCTTGACTTCAGGCGGCGTAGAGTTCCAAGTGTCAAGTATCGGTAGCAACAGTGAAGGATGAGGAATACAGAGATGATGTGTGGAGTGGAATTTCTAGCGCATTATCGCGTTGTGATCGAGTATTAGCAAGGGTGGGCAAAATAAAACTGGCCCGGAAAATCTGTAATGTATATATATATATATATATATATATATATATATATATATATATATATTTATAGTTATAAGACTATTTGAGACTGACCTTTGTTAATGAACATCACAGAAGGTGCTGGAAATGGTCACCGTTCATGTCGATGCAGCGGTGTGCTCGCTTCATCAAATTGTGAGACACGCGTAGCGGCTCTGCCTGAGGGATAGCAGCAGTAGCGTTTTCAATGCTGTGCTGTAGCTCTTTCAGTGTGTGAGTACTATTTGAGTACACCTGACTCTTCAATTTGACTCACAGGTAAAAATCACAGGGAGAAAGATCAGGCGATCGAGGTGACCTGGAGATTGAATTGCGTCTACATTTGTTCCAGGTTTTCCTGTACTCGAGTAATGTTTTCTGATGTTCGAACTCTTTTCGGATAGTTTCTGCCCTACCCGAGACTTGTGTATGCGCTTCTAGTATCACAGTGAGTTTCGGCAGTTCCGTCTCATAAATGGCACAATTCTCAAGTAGAAAAAGAAGAGTTCATTACTTTAAAATCAGTGATCAATATGGATGTCCTAATCAATAAAATATTCTGTTTTCCTTTAACAAAAGTATCACTACAAGACTCAGAACCAATTCCCATTTAAATGGCAAATCCTTTTTTAGTGCCCGTATAGGGGCGTGTCTAATTCTCCTACGTAAGCAGTCGAACTATAGGATGTCGAACTTAAGAGCTTCCGCTGTACTACAACTTTAATTCTACATTAAAGTTAGGGTTCAATTTCCGCCTATGATATGGATGATACTTTCCGTTTTAAATATTATATATTTTTTTCTTAGGTACAGACTTGTCGCCTTGCCAATCCTAGAACGCTTGAATCCAAACATATGTCCATTGTGTATTTGGTTGATAAAGCCCGAAATCGAACGCTAGTCGAAACTGGGAAGTAAGTGCCGAATTCATTATGCAGTAGATAAATGTGGGAAAACAAGAGGTATCTGCTTTTCTATTAGTTCATTGTAATGTTGGATTTGCAGTACCAAAATAACGTTTATAACTGAAATGTAGGACAGAGTTCCAATTGTTTTAAAATCTGTGCCCTTATCTGTTGAATCGTAAACAGTATTCACTAAGAATAAATTATGACGACTTACGTTAAAGGATATATTCAGCCTTGAAAATAGAATTTATGCAATTTTATTAGTAGAGGTGTGTCAGTTCTCACATAGTAACACGTGTCCTTAAAGAGTCATCTTTCTGTATATATCATGACATCAGATGTGACAGCAGTATACATAGCTGCAGTGTGATTCAATATTATTCCAACCCAATTGAAGCAACAAAATACGGCGAACAGAGATTGTATTTAACCGCTTTTAATTTAATATAACTGAGTAAGACGATATTCATCTGGATCTCTCATCTCAAAGATACAGTTAAGTTCACAATTAGAGAGCCGATTTCTGACAAAGGGCTCGACTGGAAATATTTCTGTTGGTCTCTGACTACTTTAACTACTTTATGAGCTTCATAATAGTCTGTTACGTTTCTCAAAAAGTGAGGAAACTCACGTGGGTCTCAGAGCTCCAAATTCCCTTACAAGAACAAGCGATCACGTACCTTTGGTTTCTCTTCCCCATTGGCCAACCGGAGGGGTTAACATATACATTAATTGAGCTATGGGAAGATTAGCTAACATAGAAAATAAAGTAGCTAGATGTAATCAATAGTTACATATACACAAACTTACCATACTTGCAGAATTTACTCTTAATTCCATTGTACGGGTCTTTTGACCATACGCGCTTTGTATACATAAATATTAGTTGAGTAGGTATCGAAGGGCGTAACATAAGCATTTATTGAGTTACTCCGAGGTGTTAAAATAAATATTCATTAAGGTACCTGAGGGATTAACGTAAACATTCATTGAACTACAGTAGGGGATAATATAAATATTCATTGAGCTACCGGGGGGATTAACATAAACATTCATTGAGCTATCTGAGCCTGAGTTAACATAAAAATTAATTGAGATAGGTACCGGAGAGATTAATATGAACTTCATTGAGCTACCTGACAGGTTAATATAAACATTTATTGAGCTAGCTGAGGCATTAGAATAAACATTCATTGAACTACCGGAGGGGTTAGCATAAACAATCATTGAGCTACCTTAGTCCGGGTTAACATAAAAATTGAGATATGTACTGGTACTGGAGAGATTAAAATAAACGTCATTGAGCTACCTGACAGATTAGCATAAACATTCATTAGCTACCCGAGGGATTAGCATAAACATTCATTGAACTACCGGAGCGGTTACCATAAACATTCATTGAATTACCTGAGCCTAGGTTAACATAAAATTGAGATATCTACGGGAGACATTAACATAAACTTCATTAAGCTAGCTACCGGAGAGATTAACATAAAGTTCATTAAGCTACCTGACAGGTTAGCATAAACATTTATTGAGCTTCCTGAGGGATTAGCATAAACATTCATTGAACTATCGGAGAGCTTAATATAAATATTCAGTGAGCTACCTGAGTCTGGGTTAACATAAAAATTAATTGGGATAGGTACCGGAGAGATTAACATAAACTTGATTGAACTACCGGACGAGTTAACACAAACATTCATTGAGCTACTTGAGGGACTAGCATAACATCCATTGAACTAACGGAGGGATTAACAAAACATTCATTGAACTACCGGAGGAGGGGATAACATAATCATTCATTGAGCTACTGGAGGGATTAACGTGATGTAACATATCATTCATTGGACTACCGGAAGGTTTAACAAAAACATTCATTGAGCTACCGAAGGGGTTAACATAAATATTTATTGAGCTACCGGAAGAATTAACATAATCTAACATAAACATTCATTGAACTACCGGAGGAGTTAGCATAAGCATTCATTGAACTCCCGGAGGGGTTAACACAATCTAACATAAACATTCATTGAGCTGGCGGAGGGCTTAAAGTAAACATTCATTGAGCTAGCAGAGAGGGTAATATAAACATTCATTCAGTTACCGGAGGGGTTAACATAAATATTCATTAAGCTACAGGAAAGGTGAACATGATCTAACATAAACATTCATTGAGCTACCGGAGAGGTGAACATAAACATTCATTGAGATACCGAGGGGTTAACGTAATCTAACATAAACATACATTGAGCTACCGGAGGGGTTAACATAAACATTCAACGAGCTAATAGATTAGTTAACATAAACACCTATTGAATTACTGGAGGGGTTAATTGAGCTACCCAAGAGGTTAACAGTAACATTTATTGATTTACCCAAAGAGTTAGCATAAACATTCATTGAACTACCGGATGGGTTAACATAAACACTCATTGAACTACCGGAGGGGTTAACATAAACAAATATTGAGCTATCTTAAGTGTTAACATTCATTCCACCGCTGTGGAATAATGGTTAACATGTCTGACCGTGAAACGAGCGAGCCCGAGTTGAAATCCAGGTTGGGACACATTACCTGGTTGAGGTTTTTTTCCCAAGGTTTTTCCTCAACCCTTTAAGAGCAATTGGTGGGTAACTTTAGGCGCTGTACCCTGGACTCATTTCACTGATATAATCATTTTCATTTCGCTCGGACGCTAAGAGTACATAACCACCGCATTTGAGAAATTGTCATAAAATAAACTAATTAAAACATAAACATCCTTTGAGCTACCGTAGAGATTAACATGAATATTCATTGAGTTACCGATGGAGGTTAACATAAACATTCGTTGTTGTAGGTAGGGCTACTAAAGGGGTTAACATAAACATTCATTGAGCTACCTGTGAGGATAGCAAACATTCATTGAACTAGTGGGGTGGTTAACAAACAATCCATGGAGCAAGTAACCATGGAAATATTTGCTGCAGATTTCAACTTATGGGTCCTAAGTTAAGACATCATTATGGTGGTGTACCGTTCTTCAGTGGTTGCATTTTCGTTTGTTAAAATAATAGTGCTTTAACAAAATAGCAGTTTCTCTTACTTATTAAATAACAAGTTACGAGAAGGCTATTAAGAGGTCCAGAATGATGAATTTTGCTTCCTGTTGGAATGTTTGCCAGAGAAATTATTTTCTCTTTACAAGATGTTTATACTCCACAGTCAAGTGTAAAATTCTTATGTCATATACAAGTGGCACTTCAGCAATGGTGCGAGAGCCATTTAAAAAGTTGCATAGGAGCAAAAAAGTGCTTGTAATCCAGGTCCTGTAATATGTGCTGACAGTCCACGTGGATTTTATTACTGTAGTTTATCATCATGTTATAATGGCGACAAACCACAAAGCCTGTCAAACTTTTTTGTCCTAATCCTTCAAGTCTTAATAGCAAGTATTGTCTCTGTGATTTATTGCAAGAAGACTTTAGAAGGCTAAGTAGCAAGATGAATACACTGTTACATGTTGAAAATGATACTTGACTTCTACTGCAATTTGGTTGTGTCGTGTAAAGTTTTGAGGTTTGCGTTGCATGGAGTTTAGGACACTTTCAAATATTGCTGAATCTTTAAGTGTAGTTTTGCGTGAAAATAAAAACATAATAAATCCAGATGATAGGTTTATTTATGTAAACGGCGATCAATGTAAAATTTCTATATATCTTTTCTTTGTTCTTCAATTAATAACAATCTTTCAGTAGAAAATTGTGCAGAATATTATGGATTTATTAAATAATTGATCGCTTCAGTTCTTCAGTATTACAAGACGTCCTGAAGCTCAAAAAGAATTTACATTTTTTCTAAGAATGTGGGGGGGGGGGACATGGGAAATTGTAGAATAGTAAGAGAAAAACATGTGAGATTTATGCCAAGATTTTAATAGGAAAGGAATATCGATGTACGCAGGGTTCCTAAAAATACACGAAAAAAACTTCAGATATTAGTCCTTCATATCGAGGGCATCATTCCAGAAGGACGTATCAATAAAACTGAAAGTTTACATTATAGCCATATAAATATGGAACGATTTTTCCTATCTTTGTCTACATAACAAGATACTTTCTCTCATTCTTTGTAATGTCCATTGTAAATCTCAAACGATTGTTTTCAAACATGAATAGTTGCTGTTTAGTCAACGTAGATGTGCAAGGGACACGATTTTGAGGAAAAACACTTCGATTTAGTTTCCGAGGAGGAAGTTCAAACCACTGCTGATTGAATTTTCTGTTCCACCAGTTCACCCCCACCTACACTTTTGAATTTTAAATTCCACTCCTATCTTCAGATATAATTTTAAAGGGGATGATAAACACCATCCATCTACTAAAATAAAAAGAATAATAATTTGGTCCATCCGTTTCTGAGATAGGGCAAGAAACGAATCATTCAATGAATTAAGATTCGGTTGATATTTGACCGTATTGTGAAGATACTGTGTTATTATTGTGTGTTTGCCTGGTATGACCGAAGTTCCTGTTGTCGTGGAATTGTCCGGAGGGTTTTCTTAAGTTTATTTATCATATCGTTTGTGTAGGATCTTTGAGTATTCATCAGGTCATGAACTATTGTTATGGTTCTGTTTCTAAATTGTAATTTTTGTTATAAATTAGTTCTAGTCATTTCTAACTTTTGTACAGGTCATTCGTTATCTCGTGGAATCAAATGGATGCGTACGCCGTAGCTCAAGATCAAGAATCTTATGGTGAGGGCAAGGAGCTAGCTGCAAGTTGAAGCATAGCGAGAGAGAAGTTTCTCAATCTACTTTCTTCTTCCCTTTACGCACAAGTAGATTTCACGAGATAACAAATGCCTTATAATCGTATTATTGCTATTCATTAAATGATACCGAAATAAAATAATAATTCGGTCCATCCGTTTCTGAGATAGTCACAAACGTATCATCGTTCATTGTTTATATAAAAATAACTTAATTACAGCTAATCGATCTGATTAATCACTGAAAAATGTTCACTTTTATTCAAGCCTAACATATACGCAGAACTTTATACTAAAAGTAATTAGAACTGAATAGAATAAACAATATACCGAAGTGTGTCGTAAACATTGATATCGATAGGTATAAAGTTCTGGAAGTGAGGTTTTAATGTAGCTACAGAAACAATGAAACTGCAAAAGCAAAATAAAACATATAGCGCGACAAAGCGTTCAGTCGTATAAGGTAACTGAACTAAATGTCTTACGTCATTTTTGATAATCGCAGAGTTCATGTCATATCAGACTTCACAACCTACGAGAGACGAAATGTGGGAGATGGGAATTTAATAGCTTTTATCCTTTTTAATAATAATAATAATAATAATAATAATAATAATAATAATAATAATAATAATAATAATAATAATAATAATAATAATTATTATTATTATTATTATTATTATTATTATTATTATTATTTTACATGCTACTTTTGGTGTAAACTAACCAGCATAATAGAGTAGCATCGTTTCAAAACGTATTAAGTCCCCCAGTGGACGAAATTAAATTTGTTACTTTCTATTTATCTTTCATGCTGTGAAGTTTGATGGTTCCAAGTCGTCATATTTGTAAACTGTGAAATCAGTACTTAAAAATGGTTTCATGTAATGTTTTGAAAACTTCTCCGGTTTACGAGTAATCCAGTTTTTCGTCGTTCGTGTAAAAAAAAATTGTAAGGGGCACATAATACGTTTTGAAACGATTAGTCATCGGAAGTTTACATGACGCTAATTATATCGAAGGAAAATACTCCACTTCTATTCTTTTCGTCCACATTAAAATATTCAATTTTACTCCATTTTTTTTTTTTTTTTTTTTTTTTTTTTTTTTTGTATTTTTGATCCAATAGAAATACTTGCCTTTTAGGAAAATCCTTGTTTTTTGTTTGAAGATATAGTACAGGGCCATTGGTCCAGTAGGGCTTTGAAAATGAAAATAAACCGAAGGATGACCTCGGATTGTAAACTTCAACCCATAGCCTACGTTGAAATGATTCAACTAATGCATTTTCAATATAAATTCAGTGTCCAGTTTGTTGTTAAAATCCTTGAGTGCGCGAAACAGAAATTGGAAACTAAACTGTAGGATGACCCACTGCAGACTATAAAAATATTGACATTATCAATGCTTTCATTGGAAAAAGATTTTATCACGAAAATTCAAATTTTCAACCATAAGTTATCGATAAGTCCCTTCAAAGCAAAGTACATAGTGCTACTTCAGAAAGAAGTCTATTCTAAGTGTTTTCAAGGAAAATATTGAATATAAAAATGTACTATATTATTTGGAATTTTATTTTTTTTCTGACTTTACTCGTAATAACAGCTGCTTCTTTGAATAGTTACGGTTTATTTGTTATCTCATAAAACGGAATCTCTTTCTTCATACTTTATTATTTCTGTGTGTCAGGGTTAAATCTGTATGTTGTGTGGTTTCAGGGCAGTTCTCAGAGTGTAAAATTCATGGATGTAGGAATTTTCGTAATAAATTTTTCGTCACCATAGTGAGCTGTAACAGTTTGTCACGAAACTATTCGGCACACAAAAACAGTATCAAATTCGCCACAAGAGTATCGGTCTTCACCGTTTAATGTTCTGCTATATTTATGAAAAATTATTTCCCTTTAGTCCAGAAATTTTGTTTCAGGAGGTAGAGTTTATCTTCGAGTCTTCCGTACAGTTCTTCGAACAGATTCCCTTTTGGAAAGTTTAATAATTGCTGCTTCACTCGAGAATCTTGAAAAATGTTGCTTCTTCATTGATTGTAAACACTCTGTTGACTGTAACTTCCCCAAGCAGGAGAATGAACTCAATTCTTTCATAACACTTTAATAACGTTCTTCGGATCATGTGAAGTAATTAGCATAGACCTTCACTCATTACATAGATCACAGCAACACGCAATTTCATTCCGTTGTTCTCGACGTCTAGCGAACTTGTACCGTTTGTTAATAAATATGTGGTCGTCACGTTTACTTTTTAAAATATACTTTCGAACTCCCTAATTCTTAAAGCTCACCCCAAAAATATTATGCATTATTAGCCTACTGAAATAAAAAAAAAACATGGAAATATTTTGCGACACTGGTGAAAAAAAGAATGGAAATGTTTGCGACACTAGAGAAATAATAACCAATGTTTCGTGATACTAGATAAACAGAAAACATGGAAATGTTTTGTGATTTCAAAGAAATATAAATGGAAATTTATTGCAACACTAGATAAATAAAACTATGAAAAATTTTGCTATATTAGAGAAATAAAACCATGAACATATTTTACTATACCAGATAAATAAAAACCATGTAAGTGTATTGCGACATTAGAGACTAAAAACAATGAAGAATATATTTTGCGAGGCAATAGAAATAAAAACCATGGAAATGTTTTTCGATACTGCACTAATAGAATACATGGAAATGTTTTACGATACCGGTACTAGAGAAATAAAACCCATGGTAATGATTCGCGATACTATAAGATTACAAACCATGGAAACGTTTTACGAAACTAGAGAAATAGAAACCATGGAAGTATTTTGCGATAATGGAGGATTAGAAAACATGGCAATGTTTTACGAAACTAGAGAAATAAAAACCATGGAATTGTTTTCCGATATTAGGGAAATAATAATTATGGAATTATTTTGCGATACTACAGAAATAAAAACCATGAAAATGTTTTGCAGTACTTGAAATATGAAAACCATGCTAGTGTTTTGTGATACTGCAGAAATGAAAGCCATGGAAACGTTTAGTAACCTTAGAGAAATAAAAATCATGGAAATGTTTTGCAATACTTGAAATATGAAAACCATGCTAATGTTTTGCGATACTACAGAAATGAAAGCCATGGAAAAGTTTAGTTACCTTAGAGAAATAAAAACCATGGAAATGTTTTGCGATACTAGGGAAATAAAAGCCATAGAAATGTTTTGCGATACCGGATATAAAAGCCATGCAAATGTTTTGCGGCACTAGAGAAATAAAAACCATGGAAATGTTCTATGACACTTGAGAAATAAAAATCATGGAAATGTTTTGCAATACTTTAAATATGAAAACCATGCACATATTTTGCGATACTAGGGAAATGAAAGCCATGGAAAAGTTTAGTAACATTAGAGACATATAAGTCGTGGAAATGTTTTGCGACACTAGAGAAATAAAAGTATGGACATGTTTTGCAACACTAGAGAAATCAAAACTATGGAAATGTTTCGCAATACTGGATGATTATAAACCATGGAAATGTTACTAGAGAATTAAAAACCAAGGAAATGTTTCCAGATATTAGAGAAATAAAAACCATGCAAATGTTTCGCGATACTGGAGGATTAGTAACCATGAAAATGTTTTGCGGTACCGGATATAAAAACCATGGAAATATTTTGCGATACTAGAGGATTTAAAACCGTGAAAATGTTCTGCGACTCTAGAGCATTAAAAACCATGGAAATGTTTGCGATACCAGAGGATTAAAAATCATGGAAATGTTTTGCGATACTAGAGGATCAAAAACCATGACAATGTTTTCTGATATTAGATGCTCAAAAAATAGAAATGTTTCGCGATACTAGATGATTAGAAACCATGGAAATGTTTTGCGAAACTAGAGGATTAAAATCCATGGAAATGTTTCGCGATAGTAGAGCTTCAAGAATCATGCATATCTTTTGCGAAACTAGATAATTAAAAACTATAAAAATGTTTTGCGGTACTAGAGGACCAAAAACTATGGAAATGTTTTGCGACACTAGAGGATTAAAAACCATGTAAAAGTTTTGCGAAACTAGAGGATTAAAATCCAAGGCAATATTTCGCGATACTAGAGGAATAAAAACCATGAAAATATTTCGCGATACCGGAGGATTATGAAAATGTTTCGCGATTCGGGATATGAAAACCATGGAAATGTTTTGCGACACTAGAGAAATGAAAACCATGGAAATATTTTGCAACACTAGAGGAATAAAAACCATGGAAATATTTCGCGATGCCGGTGGATTAAACCATCGAAATGTTTTGCGATACTAGAATATTAAAACCATGGAAATGTTTCGCGATATTCGGGGATTAGAAATCATGGAAATGTTTAGCGGTACTATAGGATTAAAAACCATAGAAATGTTTCGCGATACTAGAGAGTTAGAAACCATGGAAACGTTTTGCGATGCTATAGAAATGAAATCAATAGAAATGTTTGTGACATCTTAGAAATAAAACCCATGGAAATGTTTTGTAACATTAGAGAAGTACTGTAAAAATCATAGAGATATTTTACGGTAGTAAAGAAATAAAAACCATGTAAATGTTTTGCGACACTAGAGTAAGTTTTACACTATTAGAGTAATAAGAACCATGGAAATGTTTCCTGGACTCCAACATTGGTAGATATCAGTTAACTGCAACTATCTATAAATTATACCATGAACCAACCTCTGTATGATTTTTGAAGTTCACCTTCTTTTATATCTTTTAAATATAAATCTATTGATTGTTTCACTCAAAATTATTAGGTTTATATCTATTTTTGGTTAAACAAATTAGAATATAAAGAATTAATGAAATTACAAGAATTGAATAAGATAAGAATTAATAAGAAAAAAAAAGGATTAGTTTTTTTAGTACTATCTATAATTATAATAAAACGTATATATTCAAAAGATTTGAATAAGTAATAATTAGAAAAAATGTGTTTATACGCTTATTTATACAAAGAGTTGAGTCTTGCACAAAACTAGACGCAAGAGCAAGATAAAACATCATATTAAATATTACATTTTATAAATTGTATTAAAAATTGTATATCTATGTGTAAAATTATAGTGCATGAATGTAAGTTATCAATGGTTATATGTATGTACTTTTTTCTGTGAACTGTAAATAATAAATACCAAATATCACTAAAAATTATAGCTATATGTCACATTCTTCATTCTCGGACAAATTAACTCGTAGATACTGAATATGAACAAAATTCAACTAACAGTTTAGGAGAAATTGTTGCACATTGGTATTCAAGCTACTTTTAAGATATCAAGAGTTGTGGCACGAAAATTTCGATCGATATCGATTTTTGCAGTATCACAATACTTTCTCGTAATATGTCGTATGACATTTAAAAACAGCACTATTACAATGGTCTGAGGATCGCTGGGATTATCAGAGACAAATCAAATTTTTCGTCTATACTTAATTATTTGTCTTTTTTTATACCAATGGCGATGTTTTCTATTGTTTGAAAAGATATTTTAAAGAGTTTTAACATTACCGTTTATTGCAGCATCGAGTAAGAAACTTTTGTAGAAGTGTGAAAATTAATTTTAAAGGACTGTACTTAAAATGCTAATTCTCAGTTGGAGCTCTCATGAAGCTACAGGTACTTAGTGGAAGGTATAAATTATGTGCGCCGTGTGAAGTAAGAAAGTTCTTTAGGTTTGTAGCGCTATTAATTTTAATGCTGAGTACCTGCGAAGGTGTAGGGACCGCGACGGACGGCGGGGAATAAAATTAGCAACGACCTGTGGGTAACGAGGTCAGAGGGTCATAGCTTCTCCTCGCCGTCACAGGAAGATAATGGCGTGTCGTGGTTGTTGCATAAGCGAGCCGAGTCGAGTGGGTGAGTGAACATTTTAACAGCTTCTATTACATGCTTGAGGCCTGGAGAATTCTGACCCTTTGCATCATAGTGTAACCACATAATCTGTTCGAATTGGAGCATCATTTAGGTGACAATCATACCGCGACAAAAGAAAAGACGCTTGTTATTTCAAATTATGTATGTTTCAAAATACCTGCAAAGATGTCATACTTACTTCTTCTACAACAATGGTATTCAATTTTTTTTTTTTCCTTTCGCGTACCACTAGATAAAATTCCGTTTCAATTTTGTGCCCTCAAAGTAATAATAATCCGTGGCGCTACAGCCCGTGAAGGGCCTAGACCGACCAGCCGGCTGCTGGCCTCACGCCCACATGCCGAAGCAGAGGTGGACAATCATCCAACCAGAATGGAGGTATCGTGTGGTTAGCACGATGATCCTCCCAGCCGTTATAGCTGGTATTCGCAACCGGATTTCGCTATCTATCGTAGCTCCCCAAGTGTATCACGATGCTGGGTGGGCACCGTTCCCATACACTGGCCGAAATTTCATGAGAAAATTTCTTCCTCCATGAGGACTCGAACCAGCGAGCATTCCGTAACGCGAGTCCTAGGCGGGGTGCCTTAGACCGCGACGCCTCAAAGTATTCGGTGCATAATTATATAGTTCTGTGGCCGGGAGGAAAAAGGTCTTAAGTAAAAATTTTATACTTTTCAGAAGAGCAGAATTAAAATTGAAATTGGTGTCAATTATAGAGTTTTTTTTAATTAAGAGGTTTTTCCTGGATATTATTTGTTTATATTTCGGAATATGTATGATAAGACTTTCTTGTGTTAAATTCTAACGTACCTTGTTTACATGTTTCGACCTTTATGGGTCATCTTCAGAACTGGTCGTTGCTGGTCTTGGCGCCTCTTGTTTTGTTTCCTGTGAGGGTGTGTTCGTGTGGTGTAAAGTGGAGTCAAAGCGTGTGTGTTCTGAAATTGACCACACACTCTTTGACTCCACTTTACACCACACGAACACACCCTCACAGGAAACAAAACAAGAGGCGCCAAGACCAGCAACGACCAGTTCGAAACATATAAACAAGGTACGTTGGAATTTAACACAAGTAAGTCTTATCATACATATTCCAAAGTGATACAGTGTTAAAAGTTGTGTAATCAAGATGTTTGTTTATATTTCTACTAAAATAGGTAATGTTGCTCATTTAACAATTTTCTTAATTATTTCCAAAAATAGCCGCACTTAAGCCCTTTTAAGACTAGAACCCAAACTGAGTAGAAGGGACTATTTAAACATAAGACCTTTTTCATGTCAAAATTAATGAGAAATGTAAATGGGTCTTATACAATTATAGGACTGTTGACCCTGGTGCTTAAAGTTTTAAAAGGAAAGGGCATCAGTATGTGATAAAATGACTAAAATACAAGTTAGACCTATTCAATAGGGAAGAATGGAAAGTAAATATGTGATGGTTTGTAAGGAATAAAGTATTAAATATTCTTAAGTCCTTTATTCTGTGTGTGCTCGATTCAAAAAGTACGTAGGACATTTGGTAACGCTCTATAAATCCAGTCAGGAGTCTTATTTGACTTTAATCGTTTTACCATATTGTAGAGAATTGTTTCCGCTTTCAGAGTATGTAAAAATCTCATTTTCACAAAAATTGACTTAAGACCTTTTTCCTTCCGGCCACAAAGTTATAAATATTTATATACGAACTAAATTAAATTCCATACAAAGTGATGCATTAAATCACAAATATTAAGTGATAAAAGGTGTAATGAAGTTGTGAAATAACAAATTTATTATTCTTTATTATAAGTAAAAATTAATAAATTAATACGGTGATACTATTATAGAAAAGCAAAGTTATCTGATTGATTAAATATTATATACATTGTTAATTAATATAGTTCTGATTTGTTAATAACATGAGTTTGTTATTTCCAGTATGCTAGAATTCAAAATTTGGGAACGAATGTTCATGAGTTTAAGGATCACAACTGAATCTATATTGAAGCGATTTCTGTGTTTCGTTTTGATTGAAATTATTGCGGAGAAACTCCGTTCACACAAATACAATGACGAGAATGGCAGGAGGTGATAAATGACATCACTGAGCTAGTCGAACTCTTTGCGAGCAGAAATCCAAGTCGCAGATTGACATGTATTCAAATTATATTTTCAGTGAACCGTAAATGAAACTTTTCAGCAGGATTTCTTTCAGTTTTAAGTTAAGATCAGAAATGCTTATGGCGACGATGTAAAAAGAATTGTAATTGGGTATTAAGTAGTTTCTCAATTTCTGGAAAATATTTCAAAAACAGTACCCTCAAACTTTCCAAGTATCATTTGATTATTTACAAACAGAGAATTTAAAATAGTACTCTTGATTATAGGATCACAATAATGTCACAGTCTAGTATATACAGTCATGAAGCTCAATATGTAGGGAATATGCATCCATAGGTAGTTGCTAACCACTTGGATCGCTACTATCGCCTCATCACATACAATGTGAAACAGTACCGGCACAGTCTATTGTTCCTAGTACCCTCATCAACTCAAGCTTCGTGACTGTATGTACTAGACTGTGATAATATTATCGTAACGAACACAGCTGCAAAATGTTGAGTAAAAACACTACTGGGTGTTCATTTCAAAGTGTGTCATGACGTCACTGTTGTGAGTCAACGATTTGAAGCGAGTTTCAGCTTTTATGTCAGAGAAGTTGCCTATTAATCAAGCCGTTCATTCTGAACTTGAGAACGTGTATGGTATAACTTGAACGTCGTAGGAACAGGTGGAGATCTGTAAAGTCTGTGTGCTACCATAACCTTTTTCGAACTGTGTTTTTGCGCGGGCAAGTCGTACGCAGGGTATTTGTTATCATCGGTTGCGTACGGCAACATTCCACAATACAAATCAAATGCTCCATGTCCATGTTGATCGTCGAAGTTAATGTCAACAAATGCCTAAGTAATCGTCTTAACCTCTCCCCATATCCCGATAGTAAGAAAAAAACTCACCTTAGTACGTGTTTCCAAACAGTTCATATTCCTACAGACGTTACCGTACCTATCGGTAAGTAGACTACTCTTCGGAATGAACGCCTTACTTGCTAGGCAACTTCTCTGGCACATAGGTAATACGCCTCTGCGGAAGTGTAGGAAGATTGAATTCTCTAGGCTCATCGACTAGCCACATGACGACATACAGCGAGCCATGACATACTTTGAACTGAACACGCAGCAGAATTAGAAAATAATAAGGATTTGTTTTGGAAAGAAATATTCTTGTGAAATTAAAAATTAAATCTTGCGACTCTGATCATTATTATAAAGAAAGACAGAGAGAGGGAAAGAATATGGCGTTTCGAAATTGCATCATCTTACGCCCAAGTCTCCTGTGGCTCACCCTGAATCTGACCCTGATCATTCAGTGTCTATCAACAGTAATCTCACTAGAAGTTTTGATTTATCTAGAGAAAATCTAAACTCGACTGGGATTTAATTGACTGTTACACAATTAGAAGAAGGTATATAATGATTATAAGAAATAAAATACTCTAATAAAATAAAATATTAGTTTACTTATTAAAATTATATTTCACTAATGTTAGCTTCACCAAAACGTTTGAACGGAGCCGCCATTTTCAGTCGACTATCTGTGCGGTGAACAAATGACGGTCGTAAAGCATGTTGTATAGTACCATAAAGAATTTTCAGTTTTAAATGTTGGCAAACAAAGAAACAAATGGTAGGGAGATGATAAAAACAGAAGAAAGTATATAAAGATTAGAAGAAATAAAGTACTCTAATACAATAAAATACTGTAGGCATTAATTGATTTGCTAACATTCTATTTCACTAATGTTAGCTTCACTAAAACATTTGAAAGCAGCCGTCATTTTCAGTCGACTATCTATGCGGAAAACAAATAATGATCGCAAGGCATGTTTAATAGTACCTTAAAGAATTTACAGTTTGAAATGTTAGCAAACAAAGAAACAAATACTAGAGGAATGATGAAAACAAACAAATTCTAAGAAAGTGATAAAATTGTAGAGATAAACAGCCATGATTGGTTGAAACACGTCCTTTCGTACATTTTAATTGGTCAAAAGTAGTAGTCCACACCTGTGGAGTAACGGTTAGCGCGTCTGGCCGCGAAACCAGGTGGCCCGGGTTCGATTCCCGGTCGGGACAAGTTACCTGGTTGAGGTTTTTCCGGGGTTTTCCCTCAACCCAATATGAGCAAATGCTGGGTAACTTTCGGTGCTGGACCCCGGACTCATTTCACCGGCATTAATACCTTCATCTCATTCAGTCCTAAATAACCTAAGATGTTGGTAAAGCGTCGTAAAATAACCTACTAAAAAAAGTAGTATGACATAGTAAAAGTGTAATAGTCATGAAAACATATTTCATTGTTTCTAAATTTTAAGTACACCCTAGCGTGTCTTTGCGTACCCCAGGTTGAATACTAGGCCTACTGTTCTACAACATATAAGGAGTTTGTTTTTTCTTTAGATAGCAACTGTTTTTACGTCATTATCGGTAATCTATTAGTTACAATGGTAATACCATCTCTATTGATACTCTATATAAAACTCTAGTTAGGAGTAAGCTAGAGTATGCGTCTGTAATATGGTCACCTCAGTTCCAGTCCCATCAAATGCAAATAAAAAGGATACAGAAAAGATTTTTACGTTATTTATATTAAAAAAAACATCACGTGTCATCTTATGACAAGCAAATTTCATATAATCAGTTACTTTTTGAATTTAATTATAAAACTTTAAAATCTCGACGATTAATAAATAGTCAAATTTTACTCTATAAGACTGTTAACGGTATATTGAATAACTGTGATTTTCTTACATTCCTTCAGTTCAATGTAAAAAAAAACAGAATTACGTCATAGGCAAACTTTTGTTATTCCCATTCCTAGAACTGTTTTCTTCAAGAACTCTCCATTGTTTGTTATGTGTAATACTTACAACTCTCTGTCTTTAAACTGTGATTCTCAATTGGATTTCAGTTTAACAATTGAAAAATTTCATACAATATTAAAAATAATTGTATTTCCTTAGATATTCAAATTATGAAGAAGTGTACTGTATTATAATGTTTTTACTCTAGTTTTTAAATAATTCTGCATCATTATATTGACATTTGGCGGTATATTAACTGCAATATTATATTCTAGCATCTATTACCGTTATGTATTTACTTTCTTTCGTTTGTGTTGTTTGTTTTGTTGTTTTCTTATTATGTATTTTGTGTATGTATCTGTGTAAGCCATCTGTAATTGGAAGCCTGCTTCTGTTGGTGGTGGATTTAAATAAATAAATCTCCGAGCCTGACGACCATTACGTTAAAGATTTCAGTTCCTGGGAGCGGACTTTCGGGAGGAAGAGGCGGGTGTGACGACATCACAAACAAATTCTTCACACTGCTGAAATTAAAAACATTCGCTCACTGTCATTGCATATTTTTACGTAGAACTACATGTGGGTTCGAGCAAATGTTGACTGGTCCATAGCTTTAATATGCTGCATATTTTTACCTAGAACTACATGTGGGTGCGATCACTTGTCTACAGGTACATAGCTTTACTATGCAGATTCCTAAGATGAACTAAGGAGCTTGCCTGCCGGTCCGGAGTTGCGCTCGAACGCGGGTTCGATTTCCACTTGGGCCGATTACCTAGTTGGGTATTTTCCGTGGTTTTCCTCAACCGTAAGGAAGATGTCAGATTATCTATGGCGAATTCTCGGCCTCATCTCGCCAAATATCATCTCGCTATCACCAATTCCATTGAAGGAATTATTCTGAAATGCAAAGGCTTAATTTCTTCCATGAAATTCAGGTTGTGCAGTTGTTGGATATGTTATATTTCCTTCACTTGTAATATACATTGGGAAAATTAAATTCAAATTCAAATTTCAAATTTATTTACAATTTACATTTGAAAAGAATACATATGAATAGATACCCGAAATGAGCATATACTCGTGCTCTACATAAATTTTACAGGGATCAAATAATAATGCTGATGATAGAAATAATAGTAATTATTTATTTATTTATTTAGAATATTAATGTGCGAAACAACAGCACAAGGCTAATTAATAATAATAATAATAATAATAATAATAATAATAATAATAATAATAATAATAATAATAATAATAAATCGTGACAGAAATGATACAAAGATTGTAATACAAAATAGTTCATTAATAATAATAATAATAATAATAATAATAATAATAATAATAATAATAATAATAAGTGATAAAACAAAAATATTTACAATAATAAAATAAATACTAATACGGATAAAATAAAATATAAAACCACTAGCGAGAGTTAACACAACTTAAATAAGCATATAATAACCGGAAAAAAATGACGAACTCGAAAATCAAAAGAAAAGTTCGTTGTATCGCAGACGACAGCAACCGCCGTATTGATATTGTGTTGTGCATTTAATGGTAGTAGGGGGGAGCCGAAAGTCTACGTAAGTGCCATTCTCTTCGAATCTTCTCGTACAATCATGGGAAGTTAATGCTGCAAAAACAAAATGTCTACGAGTCAAACTGTTCATTATTACCAGGATAAATACAAATAATACTGAAATATATTAATCTAGTTTCAGTTATAGATCTCCCCTTTTGTGCAAGAGGTATAATATCAAAATATTTTATGAATGGCGGGGAAAATATAAATTTCAAGAACTCTCTAGTGACAAGTACAATCAAGTGTATCTGTGGCGATGCTAAGAAATCATTTATTGGAGATATACACTGTTATTAATTAAGAAAATGATCTATTTATATTTATTACAATGTTTTATCTTATAGGTTTCATGCATCAGATAAATACAATAAAAATTAGTACCATATAATGCTAGTAACAATAAAAAAATAAATAAAAAATAAAATTGATCAAATATCATACAAACATTTTCACTTTATTTTTAAACTTAAGAATGTGTAAATTGCTTAGGTCTGGATTATTTTTCAATACTGAATTGTATAGTCTTGGTCCATAATTCCTACTGTGTCTTAATCCAGCTATAGTGTGGAATTTAGGTTCTGCCAAAAGAATTGGGACATTTCTTCTGGTGTTATGTATATGTTTTTCAGTTATAAAATTCATTCGATTTTTGTGAAAATAAATTAGTACTGTATATTTATATATTTGCTCAATTCGTTCTTCTCTTTCTTTATTTGTCTTCATCTTGATTTAATGATCCTCTTTTAGACACTGAAAACTACCTTAAGTTTTCTCCAAAAGATTAGCCTACTTCCCATTTGTAACCACTGTAAAGGTGTCAACATTTAGAAAAGTAGCGGGCTACGTGGCTTGATATCTGGAAAACCGAACTCTGCAGTCCTCACTTAAATTGAAATCACTGAATTAGGTTATATGTAAACATGAACTGCAGAGTGTCACACGAAATATTGAACTATTTATATTAGGTTTCTGTCTACATTATTTCACATACTTACTTACTACAAATAACTTTTACGGAACCCACAGGTTCATTGCCACCCTCACATGAGCCCGCAATCGGCCCCTATCCTGTGCTAGATTAATCCTGTCTCTATCATCATATCACACCTCCCTCAAGTCCATTTTAATATTATCTTCCCATCTACGTCTCGGCCTCCCCAAAGGTCTTTTCCCCTCCGGTCTCCGAACTAACACTCTATCTGCATTTCTAGATTCGCCCATACGTGCTACATGCAATGCCAAACGTCTGGATTTTATGTTCCTAATTATGTCAGGTGAAGAATACAATGCGTGCAGCTCTGTGTTGTGTAACTTTCTCCATTCTCCTGTAACTTCATCCCTCTTAGCCCCAAATATTTTCCTAAGAACCTTATTCTCAAACACCCTTAATCTCTGTTCCTCTCTCAAAGTGAGAGTCCAAGTTTCACAACCGCATAGAACAACCGATAATATAACTGTTTTATAAATTCTAACTTTCAGATTTTTTGACAGCAGACTAGATGACAAAAGCTTCTCAATTGAATAATAACAGACATTTCCAATATTTATTCTTCGTTTAATTTCCTCCCGAGTGTCATTTATATTTGTTACTGTTGCTCCAAGATATTTAAATTTTTCAACCTCTTCGAAGGATAAATCTCCCATTTTTATATTTCCATTTCGTACTATATTCTGGTCACGGGACATAATCATATACTCTGTCTTTTCGGGATTTACTTCCAACCTTATCGCTTTACTTGCTTCAAGTAAAATTTCCGTGTTTTCCTTAATCGTTTGTGGATTTTGTCTTAACATATTCACGTCATTCGCATAGACAAGAAGCTGATGTAACCCGTTTAATTCCAAACCCTGTCTGTTATCCTGAACTTTCCTAATGGCATATTCTAGAGCAAAGTTAAAAAGTAAAGGTGATAGTGCATCTCCTTGCTTTAGCCCACAGTGAATTGGAAAAGCATAAGATAGAAACTGTATTATTTCACGTATTTTTACAAACTACGTGTCTTCTAAAACACGAAAGCATGGGAATTCTTTTTGACGTAGGATAGTTTCAATGTAAACACTTTTTCGTCGTACCACTTATTTAAGACGAAGTTGCAACAACAGGTATTCATTAATTATGCTGCATAATAGCATGATACGAATTCTGAGCCGCATTAATGTGTAGGGATTCTGTATTTTGAGATTCTCCACAGGAAGGAGTCATAGGGATTGATATTAGGGTTGTGACGTGACACATTTGCTCACACTGATAGCGCTGAGAAAAGTAGTGGAGTAGAACTCTTTCGTCAGACGTTTCGCGCAGGAAGTCGAGTACTGTATTAGCTGTGTGTGCAGGGCTCCATCCTACATGAACGATTGCGTATGCAAAGTAAATTCAATTGCATACAGTGTCGGAAGGAACTGGTTTCGTAATGCACATGTACCGATTAGCACTGACCGTCACATGGAACAAGGAAAGTCCTATTATGCCAGCGTTGTATATTCAAGCACGGACGGGTTAAAGCGCGCGGCGGGGAGATTGCACTGCGCGCGGATCAACTTTCATCCCCTACTCCAGGGATGAGACGATATTAGCTCCCAATCATGGTAGAAGAGCTCGACCTTGATCACGAGCGTATAGCGCATCCGATACATAGCGTCGTAACGTAGACGTCAGGGATGTACATGCACACGCAGTGAATAAAGGCAGCAATTATTACAATAACTTGCGTACTAAATGTCTGGCTATGTAATAGGGCTAATTATTCAGGTATTTAATATACATGTATATATATATATAAACAAATCGCAAAGGGAAGGGTTTTTAGGAACAAAAAGAGAAATAGGAAAAGTTAATTGTATGTAAACCATTTTCTTGTTAACAGCAATTATTTATTATGTAAATACTTCACGTCACTGGTTAGGAGAAAATAATAGGGTCTACCTGCTCGACGTGTGTGATCTCTAAGTACTTTTGAGTATTTGTTGAAAAAATAATAATGACAGTATTGATTGAAATAGAGTATATTGATTGTGTGATTGTAAAATGTAGTCCTTACTCTCCAGTCGTGATTATGTAATGAGTTTTCTTAGAGCGATTTGTGAGATGCACGTAATACGAAAAAACAAATTGATTAAATTAAGATATTGAGAGCCATTGTAATTTTTTGGGTAAATCATTTAAGGGGATATGTATGATTTTTAAAACTTCCGGCCAAAATTTGTTAAATTTAAACTATATAAACAGATCTATAATAATATCATCTGTACAAAATTTGGTGCAATTAGGTCTAATGGTTTTGAAATTATATTTTTAAGTATATTTTTATATTGACGTTACTAAAAAAGCTCCTTGCATCAAAGTTTTCAAAATGTTTAGTTCATATTTGCTCAAAATCCTGAAAATAGTTATTGAAATAAAAGTGAATTAGCTTTTTGAGCTTAGTAATAGTATAGATTAAAGTGCACTCAAAGATAAAATATTATTTCTAAATTAAAGAAACACGTAGTCTAATAAAAGTAAATATCCAGAAACAAGCAACAAATAAAACATCAACAATACATTTAAAATAAAAAAATAAAAGGAATCTAGATACAGTCTACTGACCCAAATGTAAATTAATTTACCTTCGATGTCAATTCCGAAAGCAATTTATTTCTCTCTTCTCCTGAATAATGCCTATATATTTTTTTTCATGTTGCGTCTCATAATGCCGTTTTATGTTCCTTTTTTGCAAATGATATATTTTTTACACAACAAACCTGGACTTCATCACCATGTTCGAAGCATAAATAGTGTATCTTTCACTATCCCTTGAAAGCTTTAAGCGCTACAGTTCCGTCATGATGCGCTGTGTTCTAAGATCTGTACATCCTTTAGCAATGTTTACAGGTAAAAGAGCTCCGCGCGCGCGCAGCGGGCAGAAAAGAGCTCTCGCTCTAAAGTAGTAGTCGCCATCACAAGACTGCCCTACTCGAACGCAGCGAAAGAGGGGTAGCAGTGCAAAGTTTATCCATGCATACTTTAAATAAAGAAGCGATACATAGAACAAGGAGGAGACATGTACTGTCTTTAATATGTGGAAAACATTATTAAAAAATGCAGAATTCAAAGGCGATAAATGAAAATGCTTCAACACAAATTAAGAGTTCTTTGTCGTCCCCATTCCACAAATCAGGGAAATTTGCCTCCAGAGTTGCAGCTAAAATTGATTATCTCTCACATACTGCACTGCTGAAATGTACAGATGATGAAAAGGACTTGTCTAGCTTTCACAGTTCCTTAAACTATGAACTGTGCCAAGGAATCGTAAATTTTTGCAAAGAAAATTAGTCTATTACGATTTGCAGCGCAACATAAGTACCGATAGGTTTTTATGAACCTAACAAAGCCAAGATTAAGGGCCAAACTATTTGATCATGTTAAGCGCTCTATGCTCAGATTTTCTTATTTAAATAACATTTTGCGAGACGTACTAATGACAGTGTGAGACGGAAATAGAAAATAATATTCTGGTGAAATTTCATTTTAAAAGGTTTATTTTCGCATAACAGTATTTCTATTGTGACGAAAATGATGCAATAGTCCAGAGATAGATAGATAGATAGATAGATAGATAGATAGATAGATAGATAGATAGATAGATAGATAGATAGATAGATAGATAGATAGATAGATAGATAGATAGATAGATAGATAGATAGATAGATAGATAGATAGATAGGTAGGTAGGTAGGTAGGTAGGTAGGTAGGTAGGTAGGTAGGTAGGTAGGTAGGTAGGTAGGTAGGTAGGTAGGTAGGTAGGTAGGTAGGTAGGTAGGTAGGTAGGTAGGTAGGTAGGTAGGTAGGTAGGTAGGTAGGTAGGTAGGTAGGTAGGTGGATGGATTTATTGAGCAATATTATACACACAGATGTACTATATTATCAGAATTTTCTCTTAAATTCAATGCACGGGTCTTCTGACCGTACGTGCTGTGTAAAACAAGTCCTACTTTGTAGGTTTCATCCCCTCACCTATGATTAGATCGAACCACTCTCCAAAAGAACACAGATTAAAATGAAAATGGCACTAACAAAACTTACTTACTTACTTACTTACTTACTGGCTTTTAAGGAACCCGGAGGTTCATTGCCGCCCTCACATAAGCCCGCCATTGGTCCCTATCCTGAGCAAGATTAATCCATTCTCTATCATCATATCCCACCTCCCTCAAATCCATTTTAATATTATCTTCCCATCTACGTCTCGGCCTCCCTAAAGGTCTTTTTCCCTCCGGCCTCCCAACTATATGCATTTCTGGATTGGCCCATACGTGCTACATGCCCTGCCCATCTCAAACGTCTGGATTTAATGTTCCTAATTATGTCAGGTGAAGAATACAATGCGTGCAGTTCTGTGTTGTGTAACTTTCTCCATTCTTCTGTAACTTCATCCCTCTTAGCCCCAAATATTTTCCTAAGCACCTTATGGCACAAACGAAACACATTATATAATATATCCTAATCTAAAACAGGCATAAAAGTGTATAACTGAGTAGTTACCATTATCCCTTCGTCTGTTCGCATCACAAACTTCAACAGCTGAAGTTCTAATCTGTCTCGCCTTCAAGAGGAACAATCCAATCTTTTGTTCGCATTTTCTATTCCCCATGAGGTCAAGACATGCAAGCGAACTCCTATTCTGACTTAGCATCGAGGGTGATAGATATTTTCTCCGGATATGTTCCAATTCGACACACTGCAATAAAGGATGTCTCCAGGAGTTCTTTTTCCCGCACAGGTGCTCTCCTTCTTCGTTGACAATTTTATTACCCTCCCATGCCCCCAATCTTCACCACGCTAAACTTTCTTTACTATCTTTAAGTTATTCAATCAGTATTGTAATGTACAGGGAACATTTTGTTGGTTATTCAAAATCATACGTCTACATATATGACATTTCTGCTGTGAAATAATTATATTGCATTTATTAAAAATGTGTAAACAAAAGTGTAAAGAGTTACTGTATCTCGACTTCTTAATATTAATTGTGTTCACCCATGTCTCTTGGTCGCTTCTATTTGTACAGCACAGAGTACATACTGCAGCCAGAGAGCACGCGGAATAATCGAAGCTCGTTCGCCAGCTGTTTCTTATGCATCCTTGGATTATGTCTTTGCTTTACTGCGCAATTTAAACACAAATATTTTCCACGGCAATTATATCTTTCGTTCAAGTAGTATGGACGTTCTGCAGCCTAAAATCTGTCGTTTTGTTTATTAACTACGAAATTCGGATGTAAGCAATCTTCGTCTAGGAACAAGGTCTTGTGCCTTTAGTCTGCAAGATCCAAGATACATAATTTAGTCTTTCCTACTTACCTATCACTCTGAACTAAGACTGCAGCATTACCATCTCGTACTGGAAGGACCGAATGGAGAATCCGATGATTATATCGACAGAGGCATAGTTGACTATGCTGTGTATCTTAACTTAGAAATACGATATCACAAGGGAATACTAGGAGAGCAAGGAGAACAAGGGAATGACAAGGAGAATAATAGGAAGAGAAGGAGAACATGTGGAACACTAACAGAACAAGAGAAGGCAAGGAGAACAATGAAAACATAAGAACAACGCGAAGATAGAAGAATAAGAAGAATAAGGAGAAGACAAGGTTAAAGCTAATATAAGGAAAAGAGATTAGAGAAAGGAACATGGAGAAGACAAGGATAATAAGGAGAATATACGAAGAATAAGGGTAATGAAAGGAGAACAAGGACATGGCAAAGAGAATAGGTGGGAGGCAAGGAAAAATGGGGAAGACAAGGAGTATAAGGGAAAGATGAGAATAAGAGGAAGACAAGGAGAATAAGGGGAAGACGAGGAGAACAAGGGGAAGACAAGGAAAACAAGGGGAAGACAAGGAAAACTAGAGGGAAAAATAAGGAAAAGAATAAGTAAAAGACAAGAAGAACAGTGAAATTATAATAATATATAATTAAATATTTCTTTTAAAATTTTGTGGAATGCTCCCTGAGCACGAGTAACTTATGTACTCTTTCTGGGGTGCTAGAGTGATATATACAGAGTGATTCACGAAGATTTACTGTCACTTACGGAGCTTATTTCAGAAGACATTCTGAGCAAATAAGTCATATAAACATTTATCCTAATAGTAATATTTTCAAAGTTACATTAATTTGAAGTTTTTAGTAAAATACCCTTTTCATTTAGTTTTACGGGTAAAAAAATATTACAACTGGAGAATGAACTATTCAGAAGTGTCATTTCTTTAATTGGCTAGTGTTCTGAAGCTAAAAACGAGTTGTTAATTGCTTTGTACAGATTTTATTTTTCAATTTTTAACTAGAAATGGCATCATTGTTACGCACTTATCACAAAAATTGCTACAAATCATACGACTTTAGAAACTTCATTCTTTACAGTTTAATTATGCATCCTAATGTACAGTCTTAAATAATTTACCAGAGTGACGTGATTTCTAACAATTGCTGTGATAAATGCGTAAGAAAATGTAATTTTATAATTAAAAGTCGAAAAAAATTCTGTACGAAGCAACTATGGAATTCAAAACACATTTTTAGCTTCAAAATACTAGCTAATCAAAGAAATGATACTCCTGAATAGTTCATTCTTTATCTGTAATATTCTTTCACCTTTAAAACTCAAGACTAATGGTATTTTACAAACAACTTCAAATTAGTGTAATAAAATTCTGAAAATATTGAGATTAGGCCAAATGTTTATATGACATTTTTTGCTCAGAATGTCTTCGGAAATAAGCTTCCGTAAGGGACGGTAAATCCTCGTGAATCACTCTGTGTATATATACGAGTATACATATATGAAACAATATGTATCTTTATTCTAGCAATAAAACATTATTATTATTATTATTATTATTATTATTATTATTATTAGTATTATTATTATTATTATTATTATTATTATTATTATTATTATTATTATTATAAGAACGAGAGGACAAAGAGAATAAATAGAATATGGAGAAGACAAGGATAATAAGGGGAATGGACGGAAAATAATTGTAATGAAATGAGAACAAAGAAAAAAAAACAATGTGAATAAGGGAAAAGGAAGGAAAAGGAATGAAAGGAGAAGAAAGAATTTAGAAAGAAAACAAGGATGACATCGAAAAACAAGGAGAAGAAGGAAAACGCAAGGAAAACAAGAGAGCAAGGAGAACAAGGCGATGATAAGAACTAGGGAAATACCGGTATAATAATAAGGGGAAGATAAAAAAATAAGCGGAAGATAAGAAGAACAAAGTGAAGACAAGGAGAAAGGGGGGAGTACAAGGAGAACAATAAGAGGTAGTTTGATTCTTATGTGACGGTCAATTCCCAAGTAACCCCCACCATAACTAGTGAGGAGAAAGACTTGTTCTATATCATAAGTGACGAGAGATTACCAGTTCAGCTGCGGCTCTTCTTGTTGACTAACGGGGCTACTCTGTATTGCCACTCTCACAGCGTCCACGTTCTCCAGTGACCGAAATTGAAAGCGTTGAATACTGTGAAAGTATCAATCCACACTTTAGTTAGAAGCTTCTATCTGTATCTTCATACGTTTGTGGAGTGGGTGAGAACAAAAGGATGGGCGTTGGTTATCTTCAGGTGGATAATAATACTGACGTTCAACTGCTGTCGTTGCCCCTGTTTGTGTCACAAATATTATTGAATCGTAGTGGGATCTAACCACACTCCATTTTAGCGAAAAGCCTTCAGGTAACTGACAGAATTACTGCTGCCCGAAGTTGTTTGATGTCATAAGTAAGCTCATAAAAGAGTAAAAGAAGTGTGTTTTATTAGCGATATGGCAACGTTGCACATACCTATAAACAAAATGAAGATAGGGATCATACGAGGCTTTTCTCTTGATGTACGTATAAAGACCAAGCGCGGCCTCGATATCTATTATTGTTCACTAACTCCGTTGATCGCTCTGACGTCTGCCGGTCGAGGACAAAGCAAGAGAGAACTCGAATGTAGAAAGGAATAGAAGAGAAGAGAAGAAAGGAAATAAAGTCGATGAAGGAAGATACAATTAATAATGAAGAAACCCATAAATTGAAGGAACTTGCCGGCGTATCTGCAACTCCACCTTTCACACTGTTACGCGGAGTTCTGTTAGCTATTTGGCTTTCACTGTCTTGTGCGGAAGTGCCTGGAGCGAATTTGTCATTTGGCTAATGTGATATGGTAACAGGTTATGCATTATACTTCTCCGAATTGCTATTGAGCTGCAGGATAATGAGGTGAATTTATTACACCTGCTGCAATTAATAATTATTTTATAGCCTCTCGAATATATATGTATTTCTTTATCATCATGTGGTTCAGTGAAAGAGAAGATATTACGGACTTCACTCTGTCAGAATAAATAAAGTGTTGTTATTATTATTATTATTATTATTATTATTATTATTATTATTATTATTACTACTATTATTATTAAAAAATCAAATGCGCTACAGCCCTTTGCAGGGCCAAGACCGACCGGCCGGCTGCTGGCCTCACGTCCACATGCCGAAACAGAGGTGAACGATCATCCAACGAGAATGGAGATATCGTGTGGTTAATACGATGACCCCCACCAGCCGTTAGAGCTTTTTTGCTACCTACCGTAGCTCCCCAAGCGCATCACGATGCTGGGTGGGCACTGGTTCCATACTCTGGCCAAAATTTCATGAGGAAATTTCTTCCCCCATGAGGACTCGAACCAGCGCACATTCCGTAACGCGAGTCCTAGGCAGGATGCCTTAGACTGCGACGCCACGGCGCAGGACTGTTATTATTATTATTATTATTATTATTATTATTATTATTATTATTATTATTATTATTATTATTATTATTATTAAAGTTGCTAAGTATATGGTATAAGCAGGTAAGGTATGTAAATATATCTCTTCTTAGAATATGAGAATTAGTTATTTGACATGTAGGAAATAAATATTTTATTCTCTTTTACTTTCCTATCAATCTACATAGTTACAAAGACAGCGAATTCAGCTTTGATGACCGAGAGGAAAAAACTATATATATATATATATATATATATATATATATATATATATATATATATATATATATATATATAGTCTATATGTCTTACAGGGGCTCAGTACAAGTTCCTTGTGTAATATATTATGATCTAATAGGGCATTCGAAAAGTAATGGCAACATAGGCCTAGTTACTGTTTCACACTGAATTTATTAGGTTACTTTTGACATTACATACTTCAAATATACCTTCTTGCCGTGTCAGCAATACGTCGCCAAATTGTTGGAAGATCGCCAACCCCATCTGCAGCAGCATTTCTGGATATCTAACTCACTGATAGATCTAAAGCTCTTCGGATGTAAACTCTTGATTGAAAGCGAATGCCTCGCTTCCACCCAACTTGCAATACCCGTAGTTCTTCCACAGGCTTCTTGTAATGCCCTAAATTAGAGGTCATCAGGTCGAAGCTTTATGGAGCGCGGTCTACCTGCTTCGTTGCTCCCATGCCGCGCGGTTTAGAGAGCGGAGAAGTGGTTTCAGCAATGCCGTGTCGAAATTTGACACACAGTCAAAATATGGCGCTGGCAGTACAAACTGATTTTTGTATATTATTATTATTACCTCCGGATTCCTTAAAAGCCATAAGTAAGTAAGTATTACTACTAATATTACTAATACTATTATTACTACTACTATTTCTACTACCAACTACTCTTATACTATTACTACTAAAGCTACTCTTATTACTACTGCTCCTAATACTACTACTACAACTGCTACTACTATTACTACTGCTGCTACTACTACTACTACTACTACTGATACTGCTACTACTGCTCACATTATTATTTTTATTGCTACTGCTATTAATACATTGCTGTTACTACTATTATTGCTAATACTTCTATTATTAATATTAGGTCTACTGATACTCATATTACTGCTACTTCTATTGCTACTACTACTACTACTGCTACTTAATATTATTATTCTTCCTTTAAAAGTGGTGGTAGTAGTAGCAGCAGCAGTATTTGATCTTGTAGCTGTCATGTTTCGGTCTCAATATTTAAATTTTGAATTCTATATCAACAATTATTTTGATGTTTTGGACACCCAGAAGTATGTATTTTAATTCTACCAGGATTTGGAATAATTTCACATATTATCTGCTTCGATGTAACTTCATTACAGTTTTTAGCATAAATATAATATGGTCAGATATCTTTCATTTTTTAATATATTTGACAATCATGTGCTTTCAGTTTTTAAATTACTTATCATAAAATAAAACAAATTTAGTTGAAAGCTTTATAGCGTCAGGAATGAAACGAATGCAACGGAGTAAAGTCTGAAGCATATCAGCACCACGGAGGGCTGTACTGTACTACCCGTTCAATGTTACATGACTGCTGAGCGCTAATATCGCCACTGCTGTTGTGTAGAAGATATCGTGGGCGATTACGGAGCGCGAGACATTGAGGGGATCAAAACATTCGTGGAGGGGGATGACACTCTGCTAGTTCGTGGAATCAACACCGGTCAATTTATAACGGACGGATAGTATTTTTTGTTGTTAACATAACATCCTATGAAGGTAACTTAGCACTTCCACGCAAGGCTGTAGAATTTTAACTTTGATATAAGGTCACTGTGGAAACTTAAGTCAATAAAAAATAACTGATCTTTTCTTGTGGACCATGGACCTGACAGCACATTACGTAAGATGTGATACATTACACTGCACATTGTTTTGAATGTCTTGGGTTAAAGCACGGCACTATACAGTATGTCGTAATACGTCTTTATTAGTACGAAATTATTACATCCGATTTTGGCCTATCATTTTTCCAGTTTTGGTTATTTATAAAGTTTAGCTTAGTCGGTGATAAATTAGGACCGCATTCTGTTCCGGGACATCCAGAGATAAGGTTAGTTGTTCACAGATTATATTGATATGACGCCATGTTTGGCTCGTGGTACAGGTGGAACACTAGTAGGCCTATATTGCTTGTGCTACAGTTGACGTTCTATTCATAATTCAAAACTAGACCTCTAAGACTGTTGAAAATGCATTCTAGTGATAAAGATTGATACTACAATGATCTTTCCTGCAATTTAAATTATTTGTTCATTTATTTATTTGATTTATTTTTATAGCCCATTCGTTATTTCGTAAAACTAAATGGATGGTTATGCCGTAGCTTACAGTAAAAACCTTATGGTGCAGGTAAGGGAGGTAGCTATCTGCAAGTGGAAACGTAGTGAAGTAGGGTAGCTTCGCAGTCAACGTTTTTCTTCCCCTTACGCACAGCTAGGTTTTACGAGATAACAAATGACCTATACTGCTAATGGCAGAGTTAAAGGCCATAAGACCTTCTGTTCCAGTCAACCAGTATAAAAATAGGTAGGGAATATATAGGCCTGTAACAGCACTGGAATAATAATAATAATAATAATAATAATAATAATAATAATAATAATAATGATAATAATAATAATGATAATGATAATGATAATGATAATGGTAGTACTAGTAAGAGAAAATGTAGACGTATTCAGTTACTTGTAACTCCAAGAGTTAAACAATTACAGTTTAGTGTTAAATAAAACAATTTGGGTAGAAAAAATGATTAACATAATGAATGAAAATTTATACATTAAAAATAAATATTCTACAAAAGTAATATTTGAAGAAAGATTATACTCT
Organism: Periplaneta americana; assembly: GCF_040183065.1. Taxonomy (NCBI): domain Eukaryota; kingdom Metazoa; phylum Arthropoda; class Insecta; order Blattodea; family Blattidae; genus Periplaneta; species Periplaneta americana. The sequence continues at coordinate 115,920,241 of NC_091123.1, forward strand.
AGAGACGAAAGCAGTCTTCCTGGCAATCGGCGTTTGAAAGTGGTAAATGTCTGACAGCTACGTGCACTAAAATCGGTATTTCTACTATTTACGCTACCATAAAGAATGAAGGCTTACATTGATCATTATTTACACTATTATACATAATAATTTGCATTACAGTATATAACAATAAGCTTAATAGTGTACATATTATATGATCAATTTTATTAGGTTATTTTACGACGCTTTATCAACATCTCAGGTTATTTAGCGTCTGAATGAGATGAAGGTGACAGTGCTGGTGAAATGAATCCGGGGGTTCAGCACCGAAAGTTACCCAGCATTTGCTCACATTGAGTTGAGAGAAAACCCCGGAAAAAACCTCAACTAGGTAACTTGCCCCGACTGGGAATCGAACCCGGGCCACCTGGTTTCTCAGCTAGACGCGCTAACCGTTACTCCACAGGTGTTGGCAATAATAGAATAAGACAGACTGTTACAGTAAACGGGGAGCACTACTACAGTATGTTACAGAACTTCGTCATTCCTAGACTGAAAAATCATGATATGGAAAACATAATCTTCATGCAAGATGGCGCTCCACTCCACATCTTTATTTCTGCAAAACAATTAATTACGAAAATGTTTGGCGATCGTGTCATAGTAGGCACTTTCCAGCAATGTGGTCTCCGCAATCTCCAGGTTTCAATCCGGCCGACTTTTGGTTGTGGAGTTACTTTAAAGAACGAGTTTTCCTGACACATCCAACAACCCTATTGCAACTGAAAGATGCCATCTCGCAAGAAATTGCCAATATTCCAAGACAATATCTGCAAAATGCTGTGCTTGGTGTCGCGGACAGAATGCTGTACGTTGACATCTTTCCAATGTTTTGTAAACCTCATTGTTTACCCAACACTTAGATATTTTTGTTTTTTCCCTATCTCAAATATTATATTTATAGCTGTTTAATGTTTGAACTGACTTTTGAAATACCCTTTATTTCTAAAGGTATGTTATAGGCTATAAAAAAGTATGATAAACGCACAAAGTATGGACTTTCTTTCATTATGTTTATTTCATAAATTTCTCTTAATTTCCGACGATGGCTTTACACACACTGTAAAATGTGCCAGTGTTTCTTGCTTCAAACTTGTATAATTACAAGGACATACGTATGGAATACTGCTTTAAATGCTGGTTTTTCCGTTTGTACTTAATTGGAGAAAAGTCTTGTCTGCATAACGGAAACCGCAAATTTATAGAACTGAATGAAGAAACAGGTAACCAATTAGTACAGGGTCATCTGAGCCATAGAAGAAATACTGCGTTAATGAAGCCTCAATGATCTTGAATGTGTCACATAAATTTGTCTGCTAGGAACTATTCTAGCTATCGCTTTCACAACATATACAGTACCTAAAGTCTGTCCTCAGAGTCTTCATTTTGGTGTCTGTATTTCCAAACAGATTTGTATGCATTAAGAGCTTAAAATTGTTTGTCTTAATATAACCACCACCACCACCACCACCACCGTTACCGTCGCCGCAGTTATCATTATAGTATTCTCTCTCCTCTCTTCTCTATTCCCATACTCCTCTTCTTCTATTCATTTTCTTCTTTATCGTTTTCGTCTCACGTCTCTTCCTGATCTTTATTTTCCTTGATCCTTTCTCTTCACCCTCCACTTTGTCCTCTCCTATTTTGTTTACTCATCCTTCTCTTCTTTTATTTCCTCATCTAATTTGCATTTCTCTCCTCATTCTCTTTTACCTTCTGATTTTCTTCCCAATATTATTCTCATTCTCTCCTCCCTTTGTTTATCTCCTAAAAGATAGATCATTTCTTATTTATTTCCTCTCTTTTTATTCTCATATTCCTTTTTATTCCTTCAATTCACACATTTGTCTGTCGCGGTGGCTCTGAAATAGGTAACTCGTATTCCATTCAAGCTGTCCATGGTTCGATTCCAGATGTGGGCAATGGAAGAAATTTATCTTCCGTCTAAGGTTCTGGGTAGTTCTCCGGTGATGTTTTTGCTGTGGCTCTTCGTCATGATAATTCCACATCCATGATGGCCCGCAATGTATGAATATGTATAATGTCGATTCACAGAAAATACCCTATCTTTCCCCTACGCCACCATATACAGGGTTGTTTCCGATCTCTGATAACGAATTTGAATGATGTCATGTGCGTCAGGAATCACACAACAGCTGAACTGTGGCGCGAGATGACAGACCAGTAGTGAGTGAAATCATAGTCAGAGTGCACGGCGACTCACAGCAGAAACTACCAAGAAAATTGAACCTTTTTTTTTGCAGGGGTACATAACAACCCTTTCGGATGCCAAATATTGATAAGTGAAAATAAAAGAAGCCTGCAATAAACGATGTTTCGTTATTTTCAAGAAAGACATCTTCTGTGTACTTAATAATATTGGTAAAGCTCGAATGGAATTAAATTGTATCATCTCCTGAGGTGTGGCGGCTTGTGACGGGGGGGGGGGTGGATTTTCTTGCTTTTTCCACTCTGGAATTAATCTCATCAGAGCTTTGCCAGTCTTATTAGGTACACACAAGATGCCTTTCTTGGAAATAACGAAACCACGTTTCTTGCAGGGTCCTATGACTTTCACGTAACTGTACTTGGCATCAGAAAGGGGTGTTATGTACCTCTCCCAAAAAGGCTCGATTTTCTTGGGCATTACTATTGTGATACACCGTGCACTCTGATTATGAAATCACTCACTATTGGTCTGTAACCTCTCGCCGCAATTTAGCTGTCGGTCTGATTCCTGACGCACATGACGTCATTCATATTCATTATCAGAGATCGGAGACAACCCTGTAGGCTTAAAAGCTGGTAAAATAGAGGAGGTAAAACAGGAAGAGAAGAAGAATAATTTTATACTTTTAAAACAGTGTAATTTTTCGATCATATATGCAAACCTTTTTAATGAGATAAAAAGGACTAAGTGCATAGTCCTTTTATATTACATTTTCCAGGAAACGAAACCCACTCCACGGAATAGGCTGTCTAAACCGCTGTCGCCAAGTAACACCCGACGTTTCCATATATAAATATATGCACATGAAGTTCGAGAAGTGCTTGAAAGGCAAAGGCTTTCAGAATGTACAGAAATAACCGGCATTTTGTTCACTTGGTGTGCTATACACACGAGAATCGACTATGAGGTGTTGTGCAAAATATAAAAAAATATGCTGATAAGAAATAAATACTTACTATAAGTTCTTACTTCCACCATTATACCTTCAAAATAGCCTTGTATACAACTGTACCAGCGATTTTCCCATTCTTGGAAGCACTGGTTAAAGTCTGCTGGCGTTAGCTTGTTCAACATAATAATAATAATAATAATAATAATAATAATAATAATAATAATAATAATAATAATATTTAATACTATACACTTGAGCTACATTAGGCATTGCAGCCCGAAAGAATAGAAGCTCGTGCTCGGGCGCAGTTCAGATCAGTTACACAAAATATATCACAAAATTAAGAGAGTTCATTAAGCACAATCACATTAATAAATGGTAAAATACATACAGCATGTAATAACAGGGTCTATATACAAATAGAAAATACAAAAGTACATGAATATTAGAGTATCAATTTTTAACTCAATTAGCTTAAACAATTAAATAATTAATCTGATTTGTTTCTTAAATCTCTGTGTGTTAAGTTCACTTAGCTCAGGGTAAGCTCTAATTAATGTATTATATAGTTTGGGTCCAAAATTTCTGCTGTGCTTTAATCCAGCAGTTGTGTGGCATTTGGGAGTATTTAGAAAGAAACTGTAGTTTTGTCTCGTATGGTATTCATGAGGATCAAATTTAATCTTCAGAGATTCTGTTTTGTTCTCTTCAATGGAGTCAAAACACCACTATTTATGCTTGAGTATCACTTTAGGGAAGAGGTAGAAGTTACACCGCGCCAGGTTAGGCGAGTAGGCAAGGATGAGGAACAATGGTAATGTTATTTAGGTCAGGAAATTCCTCACAACGAGTGAGGTATGTGCAGACGCATTGTCACGGTGCAACATTCAGATTTTTTTTCCAGATCTTAGGTCGTTTTCGTCTGACTTTTCCCAGGATCCGGATCATTAGTCACAAATTACTCGTCATATGTCTGATTCGTCACGTACGGTACATATTACATTTTCGTTACAGGACTGTGGATCACAGGCTTGTATTTCACACGATACTCGTTCGTAACTTTTCCGAGGTTTTTATTTTTATTGTATCGCAAAAATTTTCCATGATTTTTACTTTTATATTATCCCTAAGCTATTCCATGGTTTGTAATTTTATAGCTCCGTTATCGCAGAACATTTCCATGGTATTTGTTTTTTAATGTCGCAAAACCATTTTATGGTTTCATTTTTATAATATCGCAAATATATATTTTTTATAGTGTTGTAAAATTTTTTAAGAGTTTTTCTTTTAATATCGCACAACATTTTAATGGTTTTAATTTTTTAATGTTGTAAATCATTTTCATTGCGTTTATTTTTATTTTATTGCAGTGCTACATTACACCCCTTCTGGACAACGATCTGTTGGAAGAACATTAAAAAGTTGGCATGAGACCATTGAGATCGCAACAGACCACTAGGTCTAGTGCTTGAATTGGATGATGATGATGATGATGATGATGATGATGATGCAAAACATTGACTTTTTTTTAATATTGCAAAGAATTTCCACGGTTTTTCTTCTATAGTATCATAAAACATGTCCATGATTATCGCAAAGCGTTCGCTTGGTTTTCATGTTTTAGTATCGCAAACTTTCTCCGTGGTTTTTATTTTTATAGCGTCATAAAACATTTCTATAGTTTTTGTTTTTTGTAGTAAATTATCGCAAATAATTTCCATGGTATTAATTGTATAAAATCGCAAAACATTTTCATAGATTTTATTCTTATGGTATTGTAAAACATATTCTTTGTTTTTATTTTTGGAGTATCAATTCAAAACTTTTCTGTGGTTTTTTATGTTAATAGGACCGAAAAACATACAGTATATTTTTCTTGATGAACTGTAAATTATTTCTGGAAAGTATATCAAAACATTAAACGGCAAAAATGGATATTCTTGTGGCGAATCTTGTACTGTGGAGTATTGTGTTTGTGTAACGAAAAATTCTGCGATGGATTGTGCATTGACGAAAAGTTTGTGACGAAAAACCCTAGTCACCATTAACCATAGCAGGCAGACTAGTGGTTGAAGAATAAACCAGGAGACACTTAGCGGCGTAGGGTCGTACCACTACTGGTTTGCGCGCGATATTCAAATTATCGGATATTTTGAGTTGTTTTCGTATGTAACCACATTAAATTATCGTTTACGAATCCTGTGTGATTTTCTATGGGTTAAAAATAGTAGGAATTATATTATGAAAGATATTAGATATAATACTAAGGAAAATAATGTTTTGAAGAATTCGAAGTTTTAATATTTGAAATGCACTTTTGCTTGGAATTTCATATTCCTCGCATACGTTTTCTAATACGCTGGAACATATCTTCTTTCCTATTCCCCTGCCTATTACTATTCTGTAATATTATTTTCTGTTGTACAGAATTCTTGATCTTAGGATATTTAGAAAATACAGTAATTTTTGCCTGTGAATGGTTCCTTATCATAACTCTAAAACTGCAAAATTTAAATTAATTAATTTATACCCGTTAAATCTGTTCTGTTCCTAGAATTTTATTATTGTTCAATTTATTGCATTGAATCATTGCGTAAATATTTTAGGTAACATAAACTTTTAACTGTTTATTTATTAATTCTTAGATAAGAGAAATAAACGAATAAATAACAAAAATTGTTATAACCAACCTTTTTCACTGTTATGCGCAAGGATTTCATTTTCACTACTTTCGGAGTATACACTGTGGTATTTTATTTAAATAATTACTCAGAGTTACGTTGTAAAAATATGAGAAGCATTTAAAGAACAAAAGTATATGTTGACCGGCACTGATACATACGTGGGATAGAAAGTTATTTTTTGTGTGTGGAGGATGGTACTTTTCATAGTTTCCGGAGTTTTTTTTTTTTTTTCAAAAGTTTTGTAGCCAGAATGTTAATATGATTTTAGCGTTTCGATATGATGAAAAGTGTCAGAAGATTGTCGTTAAATGAATTAACTAGACTTTTTAACAGTAGTATATATTATGTTATGGCATAGCATTCTTATTGATGAACTTGTCCGAATATGAAGTACAATTAACTTTCACGAAAAGGAAATTAGACGTACAAGTAGAGGAAATGGCCACTTTTAAGCTGTCACATTTTTCGTGCATGGAAAAGATATATAATAGATTATTAAAAAGTGTTTTATTTGTCAGGGTATGCAGTCAGATAAGACAACTCGTGAGTGCACTGCTAATACATTAGCCCTTTGTGGGATCAAGTTCACCCTGCAAATCATCTGGACCGGTTCTAGCAAGGAAAGTGGAGTTTGTTGTCCAAGAAAAGAAGTCGTAGCTCAGTCGACTGACGGCTTCTCACCAAAGTTTCGATTTCATGCACTGGATTGCTGGAACATCGGCTATGCACAGTCAAGAACGAGATTCAGATGCAGCCGAGTCCAAGTGGACTTCGTGATAGTGAAGAACTATATTTGCAGGAAATTTTCGCGCGATACTTACCTTTCCCTTGTCCGTATTCACTTACTTCCCAAGATTGAGAAAAGTAAAAATAATTATGAGACAAATACGTCAGGAGGAAATTAAACGCAGAATAAATATGGGAAATGCCTGTTATTATTCGGTTGAGAAGCTTTTGTCATTCAGTCTGCTTTCATAAAATCTGAAAGTTGGAATTTATGAAACAGTTATATTACCGGTTGTTCTGTATGGTTGTGAAACTTGGACTCTCACTTTGAGAGAGGAACAGAAGTTAAGGGTGTTTGAGAATGAAGTGCTTAGGAAAATATTTGGGGCTAAGAGAGATGAAGTTACAGGAGAATGGAGAAAGCTACAAACGCAGAACTGCATGCATTATATTCTTCTCCTGGCATAATTAGGAACACTAAATCCAGACGTTTGAAATGGGCAGGGCATGTAACACGTATGGGTAAAACGAGAAATGCATATGGAGTGTTAGTTGGTAGGCCGGAGGGAAGAAGAATCCTTTCGGGATGTGGAAACTTATGGGAGGATAATATTGAAATTGATTTGAGAGAAGTGGGTTATGATGGTAGGGAATGGATTAATCTTGCTCAGGATAGGGACCAATGGCGGGCTCATGTGATGGCGGCAATGAACCTCCGGGTTCTCTAAAAGTCATGTGTAAGTAAGTAACACTAATAAAAACAACTATAAGTATAATACGACATAGAAATGAATAAAATGAGAACTATGGGAAAGGGGAGAATAATAATAATAGAATAAAGATAATAGTAATAATGGAATGAAGGCAATAATAATGTGTGTGGTCAATATAATGAAAATGAACATACACGAATAACAGTGAGGAGATTAATGAATAAAGTAGGTGTGAGAATAACACCAATGATGAGAATTAGATAATAGTGAGAGTAATGAAATTAATTAAGACATTAGTCCACCGCCGTGAAGTAACGGTTAGCATGCCTGACTATGACACAAGTGGACCCGAGTTCAAATTCTTGTTGGGACAAGTTACCTGGTTGAGGATTTTCCGTGGTTTTCCCTCAGTCTATTAAGAACAAATGCTGTGTAACTCTCGGCTCTGAACCCTGGACTCATTTCGGTGACATCTCATTCAGTCGCTATAGCCTATAACTATACCAGCTAATAAATAATCGTAAAAAATAAACAAAATACAGAGTAAAATAACTATTGATAGTAATAAATAGTAATAATGATAATGTTGCTGATGATGATGATGATGATTATGATGATAATAATAATAATAATAATAATAATAATAATAATAATAATAATAATAATAATAATAATAATAATATTTAAAACATATTAAAATGTTTTCATTTGAGCTTGGAAGTTTATGATGAAAACCTTCTAGGCTTGCAATATTTATGAAAATGCGCTTTAGGGAAACTATATATATATATATATATATATATATATATATATATCTGTGTGTGCGCGTGTGCGTGTGTGCGTGCGTGTGTGTGTTTTTCAAAACTTTCAGAGTATAAAATAGTTGCATTGTGCGTTTACATAACATATTATATCAACAGTAATCTCACTAGAGGTTTTGATTTATCTAGAGAAAATCAAAACTCGAGTGGGATTTAATTGACTATTACACGATTAGAAGAAAGTATATAAAGATTAGAAGTAACGAAGTACTCTAATGCAATAAAATATTAATTGACTTACGAAAATACAACTGTCTTCAAATGTATTATTGTATCATATCAACATTACAAATATTACGCTAGATGCATGCTAGATGGCAGTAGTGTTCTGATTAGCTGTCTTCGAACATAAAATATACTTTAATGCTCGAAGTTAGCTCGAAGTTACTATCAGTTGTGCCAACTATGGAATCTTCATTCAACTCTGTAGAAGATTACTAGCAATGCCTTCTCGATCTAGATCACGATGGCAGTGTTACTAGTCAAGAAGACTTTGTTGATCCAGTTTCATTTTTATTAAAACAGTCGCATTCCATTTCAATTATCCGAATCCCAGTAATCAACGTCACTTGACAGATGATTTTCAATAAATCTTAATATTAAACAATCTCTGATACGTGACTATCCATAATATCATATAGCAGAAGCTATAACATAACCTAAATAATATATACAAGTGTTAGAAAAGTTTTAATTAACGACGATGACATAAAAAATAAACGTGAATAATTTTAAAAGGAATAATTATTGAATGTACGATTTTCAAATTTGAATGTTTTAGTGCTTGGTGGTTCAGTTGATGTTATATTGGACTTGTGCGTAAAAGAAGTCGAACTCGTTGCTGTAGGCCTACATGGTGTATTCAACTTATTCAGGATTTCCGAAAGGTCCTCTTCATTCATTTGTAAATAGGATTTCAGGGAAGATGCATAGGTATGACCAGTGATCTTTATTAATTCTTGTTCTTGAATGCCAATGCGAGTCATATTCGAAACTGCTGTGCATCGACTGGAGTTGTTTGTAATTTTCTGTTTTTTTTTTTTTCTTACGTCCAGACCAGCGCAGTTTGAAATGTTGGCAAACAAAGAAACAAATGCTAGAGACGCGATAAAATTAAACAAATGCTAGGGACGCGATAAAATTGTGCGATAAGCAGCCATGATTGGTTGAAATACGTCCTTTCGTACCATTCTATTGGTCAAAAGTAGTATGACGTAATAAAAGTGTAATAGTAAAAAAAAAAAATTGTTACGAAAAATCAAAAACTTCTTTTATCTTTCTGCACATTTAATTTGTGCAATTAGTGCACAGAATATCACGAGCATTTTATTAAGAATTTCTTGTGCTAAGGAATGTTTTCTTATTAGAAAATATCATTTTGCACTTCGAAATGAATTTTGTACATCATTTGATGTTATTCATAATGTTCTATCCAAGGGCAGGTCTTTCACAGTAAACCCAGCATTCTCCAATCTTTCCTATTTTCTGCCTTCCTCTTAGTCTCCGCATACGAATCATATATCTTAATGTTGCTTATTATCCGATATCTTCTACTCCTCCTAATTTTTATCTCCTTCACCATTCCTTCTAGCAGACAGTTTCTTCTTAGCTAGTGACCCGCCAATTTATTTTCCTCTTCCTGATCAGTTTGAGCATCATTCTCTCTTCACACATTCTTTCTAGCACAGCTTCATTTCTTATTTTGTCTGTCCATTTCACACATTCCATCCCTCTCCCTATCCACATTTCAAGTTTTTGTAATCGTTTCTCTTCAGTTCGTCGCAATATCCATGTTTCTGCCCATACAATGCCGTACTCCACTCAAAGCACTTCACTAGTCTATACAGGTCAGCAGAAGATTCTCCTTTCTACTAAACGCTTTCTTTGTCATTTATATTCTCCTCCTGACTTCCTAGTAGGAGCTCATATTGGTACTTATACAGGGTTGTTTCCGATCTCTGATAACGAATTTGAATGACGTCATGTGCGTCAGGAATCACACCGACAGCTGAATTGAGACGAGAGGTGACAGACCAGTAGTGAGTGATTTCATAATCAGACTGCACGGTGTATCACAATAGCAATGCTCAAGAAAATCGAGCCTTTTGGGATGGGTACATAACAACTCTTTCCGTTGCCAAGTACAGTTACGTGAAAATCGTAGGGGCCTGCAAGAAACGTGGTTTCGTTATTTCCAAGAAAGGCATCTTGTGTGTACCTAATAACACTGGCAAAGCTCGAATGGGATTAATTCCAGAGTGGAAAAAGCAAGCAAATCCACCCCCCGTCACAAGTCGCCGCACCCCACGAGATGATACAAATTAATTATTACAATACATACAATTAATATACATCATCATCATCATCATCATCATCCTGTCAAGTACTAGTCCCAAAATAACTATTACCGCCTGAAAAAGCGATTTTCTTGCCATCCTTTCATAGGTCTACCAAGTGACCGTTTCCCATTTAGACGATACTTCATTATTGCCTTAGGGATCCTGGATGAAATCATTCTTAAGACATGTTCCTTCTAGTTTAACTGATATCTGGAGATATAGTCCAGTATTGATGACACATTAAGTTCTTGAAGGATATCTTCATTTTTCTTTCGATCCCATTTAGTGTAGCCAGCTGTTCGGCGCATGAATCTCATCTCGCCAGCTGTTAATCTGCTTTCAGCTTTTGTCCTTATAGTCCACGTTTCACTCCCATAACATAAGACTGGTCGAGCTATTATTTGATAAAGACGAGTACGAGTTGATTTTTGTTCTAATGCAGGTTTTAAAACTCTATTAATGATGCCCATCGGTTTGTTGAATTTTACAATTTTCTCTGATAAATCCAAATTTTCAACAAAAGAAAGTTTGTATCCTAAATAATTAAACTCATTAACTCTTTCCAAAATTGTGTTATTTAAACAAATTTTGCTTGGTATTGGGTATTTACCACAAAAGGTCATTATTTTTGTTTTGTTAAAAGATATTTCCATTGAATATTTTTGAGCTATTAAATTTAAATTATGTACTGACCATTGCAAGTCATATTCTGATGTTGCTAGTAAAACAAGATCATCTGCAAACGTTATTACATCTAATTTTAAATGTCTGTTAATAGTGATATATACGTGTTTTGTTTCTCTAAAATCTTTCAAAATGGCATTGATATAAACGTTAAAAAGCAAAGGAGAGAGGCCACAACCTTGTCTGACTCCTGAGTTTATTTCCGTCCAATAGGTTATTTTTTCTTTTATTTTTACTGCAATAACGTTTGAGTTATAAAGGTTATAAATATTATGTATGATCTGCTTTGGGATCTGATCCTTTGTAAAAATTTCGAATAACAAACTTCTGTTCACTTTATCAAATGCTTTTCTAAAATCAATAAATGTCAAATGTGTTTCTATATTAAATTCTCGATGCTTCTCAATCAAAATTTGCATTGTAAAATATCCATCGCAGCATGATCTGCCCTTCCGGAAGCTATTTTGTTCGTCACTAAATATATCTTCATAATATTTACATAATTTATTCTTAATAATACTAGAATAAATTTTATAACCAGAATTTAACAGACTGATCCCTCTGTAATTGTCACAGTTTGTCCTATCTCCTTTATTAAATATTGGAATAACTAATGATTTTGACCAATCTTGAAGTGGATTTTCTCCTTGCCATACGATATTTAACAGATGTAAAAATCTTATGAGAAATGACTGACTGGAATGTTTGAATAGGTCAGCAGGTATACCATCTTCACCAGGTGCTTTGTTACTCTTTATATTTGAAATTCTTCTAAAGAAATGGAGTCTCTTTGCAAATCATGTAACTCTTGTATCTGAATGGAGTGACAGTTGTTTGTCCATAAATTTTGATAGTAATTAATCAATTTATCATGGGGGATTATATTTAATCTGGCATTGTCTTTGTTTTCCCTATTTCAATTTTTCAAAATTTTATATATTGAGGGTTGGGGTTTTGTGACATCATTTTCTAAAAAGGATACAAATTGTTTCCAACTTTTGCTATGGTACTTTCAGACCTCACGTTTGGCTATGGCTCTTTTCCACAATTAATATACAATTAATACAATTACAATTATTAGCATAATAAATAAATAAATAAATAAATAAATTCCATTCGAGCTTTACCAATCTTATTAAGTACACAGAAGATGCCTTTCTTGGAAATAACGAAACCTCGTTTATTGCAGGCTTCTTTTATTTTCACTTACCTGTACTTTGCATCGGAAAGGGTTGTTGTGTACTCCTCCCAAAAAGACTCGATTTTCTTGGGAGTTTCTGCTGTGAGTCGCCGTGCACTCTGGCTATGAGATCACTCACTACTGGTCTGTGACCTCGCACCACAGTTCAGCTGTCGTGTGACTCCTGACGCACATGATGTCATTCAAATTCGTTATCAGAGATCGGAAACAACTCTGTAGTACAACCCAAGTAATGTCCATGTTTCTGTCCAATAAAATATCACACTCCACACAAAGCATATCACTAGTCTGTTCCGTAGTTCTTTTTCCAGAGGTCCTCAGAAGTTGCACCTTTTCCTGTTAATAGCTTCCTTTGCCATTTCTATCCTCCTTTAGACTTCCTGGTAGCAGCTTATGTTACTATTTGTAGTATACATAACGGACAGATGCGGTCTCCTTCTTCGGTTACTATTTTAAAAACCTTCCATGCCCCCAAGCTTAGTCACGCCAAACCCCTCTACTACCTTTGCTACAAGAATTTGTTTGTTACTTACATCCCAAGTATTTGAAACTGTCCACTAGTTCCACTGTTGGTTCCCGCTATTATTTCATCAATGCTTTGCACCTCCCTCGCATAATTAAAAAGTAGACTGGTATGAACTCTTGGGGGTAGTACGAGATTCTGATGCTGGTATAGGAAGGGCTTGGGGTTGCGGGGCCTGGGAATTATGAGGTACTTCTCTGAGGATGGGACCTAGTTCCGTGTGGCCAACCTGTCAGCATCGGATTCACAAATGCCACCATGGCCATCTTTCGGACTTGGACAATCATCACTAGAGCCCGGATTTTATGTAATATAAAAATAAGACATATATAGCTAGAATGGCAAACTATGTAGATAAATATGAAATAAATAAAGAATATATAACTTAAAATATAATTTTCATTAGATGTATTTTTGCACACTGATAAACAATTACAGGTGCACATGTGATTGAACCTCATTTATTATTGTTTGGAGGCACAATTACTAATTAAATTTAATATTTTTCCATAATTTCTGCGGTCATTGATTGTCTTGTCAACGGCAACCCATAAATAGGAATCACCAAGTTCAGCTCAATCCTTTCCATTGTGACAGTGTAGCAGGATTTCAATTAATTTTTCCGGAGTGTTGATTCATCTGGAAAATTGAAATTCAATTCTTGAAACTTTGGCACTTCAAATTTATACCACGGTATGTTGGTATGTTCGCAGCAACAATGTCATGCACAAATCTTTATTAAATTCACTGGTAGAAGACGAAGAAGGTTCCAGCACCACTTGTGTAAGAAGAACTTGTTTCTGCGGCGGAACACTTTTTTTAAATGTCACATTAAGTTCAGTTTTTAAATGCATTTTTCGAACACTTTGCACAGCACGATTTTGCCGTCACTAGTAAAGACATCATCAATTGAAATCCAGTCTTTTAAATTGGATGCTACTGGCTCCATAGCAGTAGACTAGGTAGCTGTATCACCTAATGTCCAAATAAATTTCTCAAGAAAACTAAAAGAACGACTGTTTTCTTTCAGAGCAACTGATTGGGGTTGTTTGTGCCAAACGGTCATACCCACAGGGTAATTTTCCCCTTTCCTTCACCGCGGTAACAGTACAATGACCCATATTTCGCGTTAATATTTGTTCCTACTTTACCGTTTCTTCTTAAGGGATACACAAAATGTTAGCATTGTAAAGGAATGTCCTTTTTTGACAGAATACGTTAATATTTGCAATTATTAAATTATTTTTATGCGTTAAAGACGAAAGGAAAGCTTTATGAACAATTTTCAAACATATAAGTTATGAGTCAAGTCTTGGGAAAATTAGTGAAATAAAGTGTATTCTTTCAAAATATGCAATGTATTCTTCGAAATATGTAATATATGCCAAAATATTTATCATGTACCAAAATATGTAAAAATATATGTAACTTAAAACTTCGGAATAATGATCCCTTTGGTGTGATTCGCCGACATTTTAGCTCTTATTCTAGCTACATTATGTAGGAACAGAATTTGTGGTTACATAAAATCTGGGCTCCAATCATCACATATATAAGGCGCACAATGGGCAATGCACAATGCAATCCTAAGTGTAAGGATCAGACCCATATCCAGCCTGCAAATCTTAATGGCAGAACAGAACCGTTGCGTCCACTACTGCCAATGGAAAGCAAGTTCGAACGAAACAAACATGGGGCTGTTGAAGCTGACGGTAACTCTACAGTCTCTACACAGCGCGTAGTTGCAGCCATACCACATCACCTGATGTATGGTTTGGAGAAGCGGCTCACTGCGATCGGAGAATAATGAACCTTGTCACAAGCCGGATACTGCCGGACTCTAGAGATGGACGACCTCGAGGACTGCACGAGGTGGTTGAAAGCACGTGACCGATTTGATGATGTCGAAAGGGAAAAGCAGCTGACTTGGGCGAAGTGTTACATGGCGCCAGGATCGGGTTCACAGTCAGGGCCGTCCGTGTACAGTCCCTTTCCACTCTGTGTACCGTCAGTTCTGCGTCGAAGTGGTTGCTGCTCAAGCTGTACTGTATGGAGCTGGAAAGATTTCTGTTCCGAGAAGGCTTCATTCTAAGAATGCTATATATCAATAAATTTAAATCTTTTTATTCAGTCTTATGGCTTAACACTAATATAATATAAAACAAATTAATTCAATGTTTTATATATTTACATCGTATTATGTCATCATACAAACGTTTTCGCCCTCAGGTACGAAGTGTTTACAATATCAATCTAAAATCAATTAAAATAACCTGGCCTCATGTTTAAAAATAATAATAATCTTATTGAAATGATAGTATATGTAAGTATTCGGCATAGTGGCAAATATTGATCATACAAATTATTAAAACATAATCATGTCAAATGTTAAAATTCACAAGCCTACTTGGCTATAAAATGTTGTTGAAGAAGAAGTAATGATGACTAAAAAAGAATTAAATCTTAATACAATAATAACATAGCCGCAGTGTGATATTGACAATAAACTTTTATTAATAATGACTTATAAACTTATTGTGTAAGCGTGTGTATCAGCATATTGACCAATAATAAATATATTATAGAATTATTTTATAATACAAAAGTATTATTGAATGTTGAGTCGTAAAGTCTGAAGTCAAATGGTGTGATTGGCTTTTTCTGATGGGGCAAGTGGGTTATTTTTATATTCGTGTGTTAACCATCGTATGCTCGACTACAGGGACATCATTTTATTTTGACTAACATTTCTAATATTAACCTGGCTATACCTTTGAATTAACGGTTGAGAACAGAAGAAACCGTGTGCTACCCACTTCCACGACTGGAGTTCGACGATACTGGCGTAAAATACAAACAAATCAATTTACTACAACCCGTTTCAGCTCACGTTACCCGCGGCGTCTTCGTGAACCATCCGTTACGTCATACACTGTACAGTCGCGAGAGAAAATTAGTCTATCAGTCTAGACTAGAGCAGCGTGAGGGACGTGTCTACAACCCGTTGAAGCATTTTAATACTGCGTTAGTGAGTTATTTAGTTGTATTATCATTGAATATACTGTGCATTGAATCGAACGGTACGTATTTATACTCCACTGAAGCATTTTAATACTGCATTAGTGATTCATTTAGTTGTAATATCTTTTAATATGCTGTGTATTGAATGAAACGTTTCGTGTTTACATGCCGTTGACGCATTCTAATACTGCATTAGTGATTTATTTAGTTGTAGTATCACTGAATACACTCTGAATTCAATCAAGTTCAGTTTAGGTTTTATATAATCGAATTCATAAGATAGCCTAATGTACTGTGTGGAATTTTCAGGGAAGGATTGAAATTGTGACAAAATATGGAAACTCCTCCAAAGAAGAAACCATCCCCGAAAATGTACAATTCTCAAAGCAGGAAGATAATTTATAACGTATTGAAATTTTGTAGCGAGGACAAAAGGGCGGGTCTCATTCTACCTTTAGCAAAAGCAGTAGAAAGAGTAGCAAAAGCCGTTGGGGTAAGCGAAAAAACAATAAAAACAATTGGGAAAGAGTGTGAAAGAGCAGAAAAACTAGGAATTCAAATATTAACTCCCGGTAAAAACCCAAGACGCACAAAAGTAGTAGAGCTAGGAATCATGTTATACTATGATCGCTTCCATTCTACTGTTGCATGGTATGCGAGAACCTACATACTGTCTATAACATTGCAACACGTACTGTACCATGTTTCCTACCCCCGCAACTCCGCTTGCTGCCCGCAGTCACCGTAGTTCTCATGTAAACAGAGACGGTAGCGACATCACTCCGAGAGGTAACGTGAAGTGGAACAGGTAGTAGGTATAGGAGGGAAGAAAAGTAGTTCATCCATTTACGTAAAGTAGGAAATATCGCAATTTTGAGTATGATAATTTTCATTAGGTTTTTGTTTAATCAAAATACAGTACTGTATTAACAATAAGTGTTTTTACTCACGAACTGAGCTATCCATTCGGACGTATTCATTATCCAGTGTGTTATACTGTTTACAGCACATTAACATACAATTTAGAGAATGAAGTTAAATTTAAAAATAATCATAATATGGATATTTAAACACTTTTTTTTAAATGGTGGCCGTTCATTTCGATACAGGCTTCAGTTTCTTTGTGCATGTTAACGCACTGTAGACTTTGTACCTAATTCCAATTACCAGTTTCTTCCTTCCTACAAGTAACTCATGTTGAAATAATTCTGTACCTATTCTATAAAAGAGTACCTTACATACTGTAAATTCAATCTTCATTTCTGCTCGATCCGAAAAGATAAAATTACTCAGACATGCTATCTACTACCGTCCAAGTGGTTTTGTCGCAGGGTCATGGAGATGGAGAAAATCACTGACAGTTAATTACTTAACGAGGCCCTTTTAAGTTATTTTAAACAGTTGTATAATATTACGTAGACGTCCAATTCCTAACAGAAATTAATGTTTTCAGAAAAGAGCTAAGATAGCCCAGCCACTAGCCTTTACAGAAGCAGGTGGGGGAAAACAGGGATGCGACGTAGACAAATGCACGACAGTACCTGTGCGTAACTATGATTCAATATTGAAAGCTCTTTCGTCATCGGAAAACGCGAACATATTTCTGAAACGTACTGTACTCACTAACTCAGTACTGCTTACTATGACCGCATACGCGGCCTTGGTTCTGTGTGGAGAACGGTTGGAAGTTTACTAGTAGAGGGGGTGGGAGTGAAGTACAGTAAAAAATTCAGGTACAATAACAACTGAAGTAAAAATAAAATGATGTCCCTGTATATCGACATGTGGGAGTTTCTGAAGTCTATTATAATGTACATGTATCTTTAAATGTTGAATTAAAGTTGATGTTTTGGCTGTGATCATTACGTCGGTTCGAATGAATGAGCTGTTCTCGGTGTCCAAATAATATTATCGTGTATTCAATTTGATAAGTTGAGCATCGGAAGCAGAATGTATTTACTGGCTCGTGTGTTTGCTTACGACTATGCCGAATATTTACATATACTGTCATTTCAATAAGTTTTATGGATTATTTTTAAACATGAGGCCACATTATTTTAATTGATTTTAGATTGATATTGTAAACACTTCCTACCTTAAGATGCCCCATGAGGGCGAAAACGTTTGTATGATGACACAATACGATGTAAATATATAAAACATTGAATTAATTTGTACGTATGTATTTATTTACACTGCAAGTGGGCAAGCACCCGGTGGCAGTGGTATACACAATATAAACAATACACAATAAAATGATAAGCAATACACAATAAAATTTACAGTACACAATACAATTTTACAATACATATACAATTTTATACACAATACAATAAGAATACACAATACAATTTAACACAATAATAATAAAACATAAATAAAATACCTAATTTTACAATACAACCTACATAATTATGTATAGGCCCTACATAAATTTCAATAGTCTTTCACTTTACTCTCATCTCACTCCCTGTAGTGGCACTATGACGCATTTCACTGACACTTTAGCACACATTTCACTGACACTCTGTAACACATTTCACTGACACTATAGGACACATTTCATTGACGCTATAAATTATCACTGATCGGAACTGTTCACTGCACTGTAAAACCATAACTTCACTGACTCACCTCGCTTCACTGATACAACAGCTCAAATAAGTCAAATAATTACACCCTTATGCATACTTATAAACAGAATTACATTTAAACTAAACATTTCTAGTCTAAGGCCCTCTTACACGCTATTTTTAAATAAAGGCCCTCTTACACGCTATTTTTAAATAATTTACAATTCAAACCAAGGAAGTAACTCATCTGGCTAGATGTCACCTTAAAACATTAAATGTTAAATATCACCTTAATTTTAATTTGTAGTTTATACACAACTTTTTAAGTTATTCTTGAACCTCCTTAAGGAAGGACAGCCCTCAAAGACCGCTGCAGGTAGGTAATTCCAATCATTTATAGTTCTATTTAAAAATGAGAATTTACCGGCATCCGTTTTCTGTTTCCTACATTTGATTTTAAAATCATGATCGTTCCTACCATAGTACGTTGGCTTTTCTAACCGAGCCGTTATGTCTATCCATGCTTTCTGACCTAGATGTGCTCTATACAATGATGTTATTCTAATTTTCCTACGTCTGTTTTATATTACATTAGTGTTAAGCCATAAGATTGAATAAAAATATTTAAATTTATTGATATATAGCATTAATAAGGGGCTTAGCTGACCATTCCAAAATAAATTGTAAATTCATTCTATAGTCACAGTGCAATGTAGCTATAATCCAAATAGATGTAAAGTGCGACAGATCGCACTGTGTAGTCAAGGTGCAGCGCAGCTGCATCGTACCGGGCTGTATAACGTACTAATTTCACCTCCAAGAGATATGACATATTTAAAATTGACATACAAAATTTTAATGCATTACTAATATACTTTTTCTTCCTTGCATACGATATTTTTATTTGCTTCACATTTTGCCTACTCATTAAATATGACGTAGAATACTTATCATTTGCATGCTATTAATTTGGTATAATATTCATTTGACATACTTTGTATAATGTACCGACATTTTAAAAAATGAACATAAATAATTATAGGCTATTGTAAAATTACGACCACATGTTCTTGAGTAATTTAAAATGCGTCCCTCATCCTTATGTTGTTGATATCTTAGGGCTATATGTTGTAGTCTTCTGATATAAGAATCCCCTAAAACAGGAGTTCTCAAACTTTCTGAGACTGCGCCGTCCTTCACATGTCAGATTTTCCGAGATCTGTATAAGTCTGTAAAAATGGAGGAGGTGGTTGAACACGACAAAGGAAGGAAGAAAGTTAAACGTAATATATGAAACTAAAACATTACATAAACTGAATTAATTATTATTTTTCTGTGGTGATGTTACCTCAATCTGCATTGAAGCCAAAACAGCTATTGTGGTTGGAAAACAATACCATCACAGGTAGCTACATGTTGCAATCTCGAGGTATGAACAGAATTGCCACATGTTCTTTAGCAGGTGGCATTGAACAAACTTTTACTCCATACATAATATACTGAACATATTACGATAAATATGGGTAAAAATTAAACTAAAATATAGTCGCTTAAGAACCAATACCGCGTAACTGACAAAATGTAAATTTTACAGGAGAAGGAAAAAACCGAATAAAAACCATAAAAATGACGCAATAGTCTTGAAAAGTGGTGTAAGGCTATGAAATAGCTTAACTAATTTGTAACTAAGTGAAAATGGATGATCATGGCTGTAGACATTTGGCCGTGTCACTTACGCGGTATTGGAACTCTGCCGTTGACTACATTTTGTTAGTTATGCGGTATTGTGAGACAACTTTAGCAGCTTCAAGACACATGTTGACAAGCGTTTACTTTACGTTAAAACTGCCTTCTGGAAATATTATTCGTGCTCTTGTATATGTCAATGTGTTATCTGAATTATTGTCCTACCATCTGACTTGAGGTCAAGGTCAGTAGGCTGTAGCTTGAATCAGCACTAGATTACGTTCCAGACAATGATTGCTGCATTCTTAGTCAATCAAATGCTGAAACTATGGGAAAGGAAAAATGAAGACACAGTTCAATGTTTATTGTTACAATAATAATAATAATAATAATAATAATAATAATAATAATAATATGTTACTAGGTACTTTATTTTCACACTACGTATTTGAATAGATAAGTAGAATTGTTACTAAAACGTTGCTGACAAGTATAATTTTATAATAAAATAATAATAATCATCATCTTCCTACCAAGTATTAGGCCAAGTGGCCTGAATAATAATAATAATAATAATAATATTATTATTATTATTATTATTATTATTATTATTATTATTATTATTATTATTATTGACAATGGACTTGACTGACTTACGAATAATGAAAAGAAAATCATATAAAAATATAATAATGATTATAATTTTTCAGGCACAATATTCGTTAAACACAATAAAGAAATAATTATAGGCCTATGCTGAAATCACAAAAAGTAATCCTTGAGTAACCCTAGTGTCGAATACTATCATAAAAACTATGGCACAATCGATTCTACATACAATAATGTGACGGTAATTTAGGCATGGTAATAATGCTCTTTTTTCTGTGCTTTTGCACGAGAACATGACTTTTTTTTACTGAAAGGACGCCATCAGTACTATTAGCTAACCAATATCGCACAGTTCATTAATTCCCAATGTGACTATAAATTAAGATTTTGTAATAGTATTAAGTTTTTTGACTTGTTCCATATTCTAGCTGTAAGCATGTATGAACACCATGGAATGTTAATAAATACAATACAATACAATACAATACTCCTCGCTATACTCAACTGAAATCTACTGTTTTGGTAAGAACTTCGAACTATGGTTATCACAGATATTTGCATTGCTGTCTTAATTGTTGTGTTTTCTCTAGTCGCTCTTGTTATTGCAACTGATGTCGTTGTTATAAAGTTACTGTTACTTTTGCCATTCCTACAGTTATTTTGCAATTGCTTGCTCCCAAATTTACCCTGAACTAAATACGTAAGTACTGATCATGAATGGATAATTTTATTATTACTCGCAATATCATGTCTGCAAGTCAAAGACGTTTATTTTCCTACATTTGACCTGTCTACATCATCAGGAAATGAGAATTTCTACAAAATGAAATCTAACGAAATCACCACAGACTTAAACAGGATGTTTTGAATGCATTAATATTTTCGTCCGGGAAAGGCATACAGCCTTCAATCATATCACGACAGCCAAAACATGTTTTCAAAGTTTTTGTTGAACTGAAGAGAGCATAGGTCACGAAATTATCAAATGTAGGATGTAAGACAAGAGAAACCGAATAATAAAACCTTCTAACATTTGCATCAAGAATGAAGAATTTTTTTGTGCAGTGGCTCTGAGTTTTTTATTTACAGCGTCTTAAACCGGATATAGCGCCGAGTTGAAAAATGAACACCGCACGCGACATTTTAATACCTCCATCCATTCGTTGTACCCTCCAGGGACGTCGACAATATCTATGACGATAAGAAGGGAATCTTTAAAGTCGGTTGTAATTTATAGCGGTTAATGAAAAATGTAAAAGGCGATGTTCCCACACCTGACTACACATTATTCTATCGAAGCTTTTCAAAGACAAGTGGTTTCAGCTAATACCACAGTCTAGTATATAGTCACGAAGCTTGATTTGTGAGGGTGCTAGGAACAATAGACTGTGCCGGTACAATTTCGCATTATCTGTAATGAGGCAATATTAGCGATCCTAGTGGTTAGCAACTAGTCTATGGATACATATTTACTACGTATTGAGCTTCGTGACTATATAGTAGACTGTGCCAATACCATAAATTTGAAAGATCCTATTTCACCAATTGAAGCGCTGGGCCCAATAATGGTCTATGTTACAATCTGCTAACTGTACAGAAGGAACAAAAATGTTCCATCGTAATTCCGCTCATAAATTTACTATCGGACGGGCAACATAGACGGTTATTCCATCAATATGTTTTGTACACTAAGCGAAGTATGTTATTGAATTTTGTAACTTTTTAACTCCACAGAAATGCTACTGGAGAATACAGACAATAAACAGTTTTATGCAATCAGAATATTATGAAATATACAAGATGTATAAAAATTATGAACAAAATGATTATGGCTTTATCTTTAATTGCTATATATTAATATGAATTAACACCATGTAACTTATTAAAGTTTCGCTTGATATCATATTATGAATAAACATGCAATATTGATCAAATAATAACACTATTATTAGAAAATAACTCCAGTATTGCAGGCACCATTAAATTAATGAAAGTTGTAACAATAACAAATGAATAAAGGAAATTAAATATTACAGTTGAGAAATTGTTGGGGAATGGAATTTGAACCTCTGTCTGAAATATTCAGTATCCATCCTAACAGATGGCTTATCTGTTAAGTATAAATTTTGTTAATAATGAAGACAATAACAATCACAGTTTTTAAATGCTGACTGTAAGAGAGTAATACATTTTAAACAGCTCCTTTCTGACATCAAGAGCAAGCTGTGAATACATCTTTTTACAAGAATTTCCACAAATCTGTTCCTGAAACGAAATACCTTGATAAAATTCTAAGATAAACTATAGTGGCAAAACATAACATAGACCAACTAACTCTAGGATAAGCAAGTACAACTAATAAAATACTGCAAAAATAACAGACAGGAACTTACATTACTTAGGAGATATTTCGCACTAACTTGCGACTTAGTCTTCCTTGTTGCATACTCAATACCACTATCTCTCAGCGATTTTCGTGGCACATCTTTCCACTTATTAATATTAATTTGTCTGGTTTCTTTTTTTTTTCTTTTAGATTTAGCCTGTAAATATCTACTATAGAAATCGTCACTGTCTTGCTGTTGTCCATTTTACAGAATAGATCAACCGAAACCTGATACACACAGTTCAAGTATCCAGTATTCGTAAAGAGAACAAACTCCCGTGCAATAACTGGATGGCTCAAGCGGTAGGGGCACGGCATGTCTCTATCGCTTGGTCCGAAAGGTTGTGGGTTCGAGTCCCACCTTGGGCATGGGTGTTGTTTATGTACTAGTTTAAGAAAGCGGAAAAACAGAAAACAGAAAACTGAAAACAGGAAAACAGAAAAAGAAAAACGAAAAAAAAAGATAAGATGTAAACAACTGGATACGCTAGAAGTGACAAGTGACATAGACCATTGTTCCAACCAATAAATTCATGGTTGCAACTCGTGTAGAAACGCCTCTGATATTGACATTGCAAAATTTTTGTGACAGCTGTGTAAGACTATACAGGGCATTATTCCATTAAAAATTCGAATTTGAAAAGTAGTTACATAGACCGTTATTCGGCCCAACGCTTCAATTGAGCCTTAATAGAATTTAAAGTCATAAATAATAAAACAACATCGCTGTCTTAATAATAATAATAATAATAATAATAATAATAATAATAATAATAATATACAGAAATAGATTTTTGGGTATTACGCTGTGTTCTGTAACTTAATATTTTCAATGTTTCGAGACTACATACAGAGGGGGCGAAAAGTTCTTGTATCCCTATCATCAGTATAGATTTAAAATGATTTGACATGCCTGTTATGGGTCCTAAACAGTCATATTATATTCCTCATTGCTCTTTACAGAGATAAATTTACCTCCAGATCCGTTTGCTCATTTTATTGACATTTGTGGTATCACAATGAGCTGTCATATTTGGATTTAAAACGGCGCGATTACCTGGTTGGGTTTTTACGAGGTTTTCCCAACCGTAAGGTGAATGCCAGGTAATCTATAGCGAATCCTCGGCCTCATATCGTACATACCATCTCGCTATCACCAATCTCATCAAAGCTAAATAACCTAGTAGTTGATACAGCGTCGTTCAATAACCAACTAAAAATAATTCAACAAAATCCACCTCACATGATTTGGGCGGGAGTTACAGATCAACTGTCTGTACCATATTTTTGATGACCGGTGATTCAGACGACTTATTCAGACGACTTACCTCCACATGATTGGTTGCTTCCATAATGCTATAGGAAAGACATATCTGACATTGTGTGGCTTCAAAGAGATGCCGCACCGGCTCACTTCGCTGTCAGTGTGAAAATGTGTTTTAACGAGCTTTCCGCAGATAGGTGGATTTGTTGTGGATTTGAGAACTCTTCTGTAGGTGGATTCGAGAACACTCCTATAGATGGATTCGTCGGGGATTCGAGAACTTTCCATCTTTGACACGGCCACCACGAAGCCCAGATCTCACCATGCCAAACAATTCTCTTAGGCGAATCATAAAGCAAAATGCCCGCAAAAGGCGCTACCATTCAAACACCGAGTTGAAGAATGCTGTCAGCAATGTCTTCACGAGTTTCATGCCACAAATGCTATGGAAAATAACCAAATAGACCTGGAGACGTATCCATCTATGCAGAGACCATGGAAGAGTTCATGTTGATCTTTTGGATTCGTAATAGGCAAGTCAAATCATTTTAAATCTATACTGATGATAGGGGTATACGGACTTTTCGCTGACTTCGTATTGGTTCCATCATCAGCCTACTCCGATGGGCTCGTTTTGTCTGGCTACTCCTGACGATTTATCTATTTTAGAGAAACGTTTCCTTAGATCCTTAAGAAAGGATAACGATACTACAGATCTCAGGGCAGCAAAAAGCTGTTCTTGACACTAAAAAGTATCGAATCTTTTAACATACCCCATTCACAAACAATTATAAACAGATCCTGTTAAGAAATTAGAAAGGAAAACTACGTATCTCACTCACAAAATAGTCCGAGCTAGGAGACGAAATTATTAAACAAATTATGTATATATTTTTATTTTCCCTTAGACTGCATTATTGTTGTTTAGTCAATTCTTCGAAGAATATTCGAACATCATAAGTAACACAAATAAGGCATAACTCATGAGACAACTAAGCCAGGAGATAATGGGGCAGGGTGACCAGTTCCTTTCCCCCTCCATTGCATACATCGCTGACTAGTAACATATTACACTAATCAGAATTCAGATATATACAAACAATTGTTCTTCCACAAATCTGACTTTCAGGTATAGTCGGAGGCACCGATTTTGGCAGATGACCTCGATGACATTTCCAGTAGGCGAGCCAATATTGTTTGTGTAAGCTGCGAGAATGAGATGCGATAACATTCTGAGTCGTTCATATTTTCATAACAGCAGCTCATATCAATTATCCTTATTATGAAACACACCACGGTACAGTCCTACTCAAAGAAAACCTTTAAGAAATGTAAATGACTTTCGTTCGCAATGATTTTACAATACGTCTCCTACATTTTCTAAATTAAATTAATTCTTAATTAAAAGGAAAATCCTACCCTTACCAGATCAATATACAAGATTTGTCTAGTAATAATCTAGGGATCGTCTACTGGTGGTGCGACAATTCAAGTTAATAAAATTACGATTCTTCTTAATAATCAAAATATAATTTGGTTAATTGGGTAAAATTGCATGCTGCGGAAGTTAGATTTATATAAGAGTATAATAAATAGGATTGTAATGGATATTACAAGGGCAATAATTTCTTCACACGCACATTGTGAATAGAACAGAGAAGAAAGCATTTTAAAATATTCGAAATCGTACAAAATATCGGAGAAACCAATTTTCCCTGCACAAATTGCACCAATTGAAAAATATAATTACCATTCACAATAAATAGGCCAACTGTATTTTATGGATTCTAAAAAGTTGTTTATTAATCTAGAGGTATTGGCTGATGACTATACTAAATTCCAGCACAACATTCATTCAGAATATGTAGAAATTACACTTTGGATTTTACTAAATGTATAGGCCTACTATCAAAAGGTGTTACATACCCCCTTAAATACTGTACATGTGTTACCTGTGCGATATCCGATGTTTAATTTTTTTTTTAATATAATTCATAGTTCTGAAACTGCCATATTGAGTTCGCACAAATTGTATTATTCGTAATTTTCGTCTCGGAAAACCCCTAAGATATTTAATTTAATTTTTCACCCATTTTTGTCCCACTCCACCACTTTAGGGACAAAGTCGGACTAAATAATACCTTATTCGTATTCTGTGATCGCAAAGATCCCCAGATATCTACTTTCATCGAGATCGGATGACATGATATTTCTCACTCCCTTCTGCCTTTTCATCAGTACCTTAGGATATGGTATTTAAAAAATCTAAGAATGTTTAACCAATATTGTAGAGAGTAACCTTCATTTTAAATTTTACGTCTCTAGTTAAGTATAATTTACTGAATTTTTAAAATCGTCGACTTCTTATTTCAAGGGAGTAGCCTACATGAAATTGAATTTTTTTACTTTCCTTATACATTTTAGAAACAATTCTGAGAGATGAGATGAATAGTCTAACCCAATTTTATGAGTGAATCTTTGTTTTAAATTTATAGGCTGCACGTCTGTTGGTTAAAAAAAATAAATCGGTATAATTATTTTGATCATTACTGCCTCCCATTCTCCACCCCTTAATGTTCGTAATTCGTAAAACTCAGTCTTATCTATTGACTAAGGATTAACATATTTCCATATATGTAACAGATTATATTTCCATTTCGTACAATATTCTGGTCACGAGACATAATCATATACATTGTCTTTTCGGGATTTACTACCAAACCTATCGCTTTATTTTCTTCAAGTAAAATTCCCTTGTTTTCCCTAATCGTTTGTGGATTTTCTGCTAACATATTCACGTCATCCGCATAGACAAGCAGCTGATGTAACCCGTTCAATTCCAAACCCTCTCTGTTATCCTGAACTTTCCTAATGGCATACTCTAGAGCAAAGTTAAAAAGTATCTCCTTGCTTTAACCCGCAGTGAATTGGAAAAGCATCAGATAGAAACTGGCCTATACGGACTCTGCTGTAAGTTTCATTGAGACACATTTTAATTAATCGAACAAGTTTCTTGGGAATACCAAAGACACATATAGACTACTGTAATATTTGTTTAGTTTTTGGAGGTGACTGTCCAGAGTGCACAAATACTCGGGCGTGCATGTTTACTCTTATGTCCTACCCATTCCACTGCGACAGAGATAACAGCCGATCTTGCAGTGCTGAGGAACTCGCTCTCCAGTTCACAATAAGAAAATCCATCTGCTAAAATCCCTGGCGCGACCATATAGCTCCTTGTGAAGATGATCTAAATTATTTCAAGGGAAAAATTGTTTCGGGACCGGATATCGAATCCGAGACCTTTGGCTGAGCGCGCCATCGCTCTACCGATTGAGCTACCCAGGAACTACAACAGATACCGGCTCAATTTTTCACTTTATATCTATATACCTCACGTGGACTGACAGGCACCCAGAGACCCACTCGGTAGAACGTTGGCGCACTCAGCCAAAGGTCCCATCTTCGATTGTTCGATACCTGGACCCGGAACAATTGTTCCCTGAAATTATTCAAAGCAGCTTCAAGCCAGCTTCAGCTGAAAGCCAGACTTCTATAATATACGTTACTGTTCGTTAACAGAAAACCACAATTCAAATCACACAGAGTTTGTGTGCACTCAATTTTGGGTCTCTGGCTGCCTGTCAGCCACTTGAGGTATGTGGATATAAAGAGAAAAAATTGAGCCGGTGTCTGGTGGTGTTCCTGGGTAGCTCAGTCGGTAGAGCGTTGACGCGTTCAGCCAAAGGTCCCGGGTTCGATACCCGGCTCCGGAACAATTTTTCCCTTGAAATTATTCAAATTGTTTTTCCTCTGACACATATCGTCAAATGTGATATACTGCCTGTTAATAGCTGTAACATATCAATCAGAACCTCAGTCAGAGATAATAGACTGCATGGACTACCAAATATTCACCAACAAGAGGCAACACTGAGGCCCATCATAAATTCCACAATATCCCTTACTTATGGAGCAGCAAAGAGAATGGCTGAATTATCTGGGGTAGCCGGACGTAACGACCCAAGGTGGTGATGACCATTCTACATCATCTTTGATTTCACTGTTTAAGCCAGAAGGTCCTCCAGAAAGGAGTCTTATTCCCTACTCAGGTGCAGTTGATCTGACCATGTCTTCTTCGGTCATCCGATATATTTTTTTTTTCTGTCAGTTGATTTGTAGTTCAGTAATTGCTTCAGCAGTTCTTTAACATTACGCTACATTGATATATATTTTTTTGTCAACAACGATGATTCAGTTTAAAATGAAAATTTCATGTCTTGCTGGAATTCATACATGTATTATTTTGTACCTGTAACTATTTTCTCTTTCTTAAATATTTCGTTATCTAATTTTGAATCGATATAATGATGGATGTTTCCTCGGCGTAAAAGTCGGTACATTAGCTCACCACATTACCTCATTGTAGCGTGTGATCATAAAAGCAAGGTACCACTGTGTTCACCATGCGCCTTAATAGTCTGTAATGGAGAGGATATCTTCATTTTTACATACTTGTTCTAAAAGAAGGGATATACAGAGTGATTCATGAGAAGCATGAGCTTATTCCCGAAGACATTTTGAGCAAAAAATATCGTATAAAAATGAGTCCTGTTCTCAATATTTTCAGAGTTACAGTAATATAAGTTGTCAAAAAATACCTTTTTTCTTTAGTTTTAAAGTTGAAAGAATATAGCAATAATTAGAGAGTGAACTATTCAGCAGTACAATTTTATTTAATTGGCTAGTATTCTGAAACTAAAAATGTGTTGTTAATTCCATAGTTGCTTCGTACACAAATTTTTTTTCCAATTTTTATCTATAAAATTATATTTTTCTTTCGCATTCATCACAACAATCGTTACAAATTACGTCATTCTTGTAAATTCTTTAAGACTGTACATTAGGATGCAAAATTGAACTACAGAATCAAGCTGCTAGAATTCGTGTGATCTGTTACATTGTTGTGATAAGTGTACACATAAGAATAATGCAATTTTTAGTTAATATTTAAAAAAATCTGTACAAAGCAACTAATGAATTATAGTCCCGTCGCTCTTATTTCCGGCAGCCAATCACGTTGCAGGGCGGCTAGATTTAAACATGTGCGTCTTGTGATTCGCTGCTGATGACGTTATGCACTTCTTAAGGCTCGATAATTACTTAATATAATCGCCCTCCATTTTGGCTCTTTCGTTGGCGTTCGCAGAAAGCACACGAAGATGGTTATTTGCCGCTCAATTACAGTGCGTTTGATTTATTATCATAGGAGCTACGACATGATTATATTTAATGGTGCGGAAAATAGATTCCTCGTCTGGTAGCTCGGCAACGAAAGGACAAAAGTAGCGAACGATACTACCTACCTAGACTTTAAAGAGCCTTCACTTCCTAAGGCGTAAGCAATGAGAAGTCACGCCGGAAGTAACAGCGACACGACTAACAAGACATTTTTAGCTTCAGAATACTAGCGAATTAAAGAAAGTATACTTCTCAATAGTTCATTCTCTATTTGTAACATTTTTTTATCCTTAAAACTAAAGACGAAAGGTATTTTTCAACAATTTCAAATTAGTGTAACTCTGAAAATATTGAAAATAAGACACATGTTTATGTGACAGTTTTTGTTCAGAACGTCTTCAAAAATAACTCCGTAAGTGGCGATAAAAACTCCTGAATTACTCTGTATCATCTGAAATAATAACTTACTTTGAAGGAAATGTGCACGAGAGAATTCAGACTTGAATGAGAATATTATTATTGATGCTAATATACCGTGTCCTCCTTTGAGGGATGGAGAAATAAGTGATATTTGCAAGTGTAAATAATGATTTATTAACATACCTTTTTACATAACTTGATGTAAAAACTCTCCGAGTTTCGGAGAATGCTGAATGCAACTCGATGTGTGCGCCTTGAGCTGCCCTGCAGACATCTAAACTGTATTCAACCTCCCGCCAATTGTTTTGTAGCATTTGTGGAGTCACTAGCGCAGCTGCACTTGTGATGCGTTGTCTCATTTCCTCCAAAGCGTTAGCTCTTCCTATTTATTACACAGCATCCTTCACAAAGCCTCGGAAAAAAAAGTCCAAGGGGGTCAGATCGGGTGACCTGGTTGGCCAGGCAATGGGTCCTCGTCTTCCGATCCACCTACGACGAACACGGCGTTGTACTCGCGTAAGAGATTTTTCTTCTGCTAGCCATAGCACATACTGAACTTTCTGTTGTGGTGCCCACATGTTGACAATGGCGTGTTCTCCTACAAAATGATACTAGTTTTGTTTTAGCAACAAACAAACTAAAGTTACGCATGCAGCTGTTTTCAGACTTTGTTGTGTAAACTTGGACAGTTTCTCTATCTTGTCAAATGTAAATCTCAACGATATCTTTATCTGGTTTTAAGTGGTGAGCATTTATTTCTCGATCCGTCTAAGCGGGACACACTTTATATTACAGTAGTAATGAATAATGATAATGGAATCCTACATTGTATGATCGGAAGCAATTCTTGGCACGAAGCACAGTTCGCAGTATTTGTGCAATCTTATGACGACACGTCGATGGCAGAAAATTATTCTGCAGTAATTGTACGAATATTATAACGTTGCCGCTACCTACTGTCCCAATTGCAGTAATTATGCACGCAATATTAGATTATAATCAATAATGTAACTACATTAACAAGCAAGACGGTTCAAGTTCCGTCTACTGAAACTATTATTCCGTTTCTTGAGCAATCCGACACCGGATGTTTCCATGGTTGCTTAGTCCACAGTTTATTCACCTTCAACAATGATTTTATTTTATTTATGGTGGAATGGAAATAAGTGATCTCGAGTTTATTGCATTTCCTCGCTTCACGTTTATGCAGTAGACATTAAAGACATACCATCATCATAATTGTCACGTTGTCATTATTGTCTTTATCATCGCCGCCATTGTCATTGTCGTAATCACTGTTTTCATTGTCATTACTATCATTATGTATTCAAATGTTTATTTTGTTTATCATAACCATAACCTTATTCTTAATTTTCATCCATCTTTTTCCATCCGCTTTGTACTTCGATATCGACGATCATTATTAGCCTATAAACTGCACGGTATGGGCTCTTAGCCTATTCCGGTTTCACAAAGTTTTGTTTGATTTTAAAATTGTTCTCTACAGCGGTTCCTAAGTCTCCTAACATTTCGTTTTTCAATAGCTCTATTTATTATATATTTGTAATGGTATTTTAAATGGTTCCATCCTAAGCATATACGTAGATAGTCCTAACTGAGCCTATATTCTACTATTTAACTTATTATATTATGCTAGACTCTCGCTAATCCGGCCTCTCAATTATCCGGGCTCATTTTTGTGTACTATCACGTCTACTATCATAGTTTTGTGGAAAATATGCACCGATGCCATGTTTTATACTGTATTACTTATACACATACATACTTATCAGTGACGTAGCGTGACTTCCGAAACAGGGGAAGCAATCAAGATTAATTTAGTAATAATAATTATTCTTAAAATTAAGAATATAATATTTTAAAATATCCATAATAAAACAAAAGTTATGTACTATCGAGGTAAACATCCTGTGCGCTCAAAAATAGTAATAGAAAACAAAATATTGGAACAAGTATCTTATTTTCATTATCTGCGATGCAATGTAATTTATGACAAAGACAGAGACATTGGAAATAAATTGAATAAATTTCAATTAATATGTTGGACAATAAATAGAGCTCTGCAAAATAAAACTCGAAAAGATACAAAGTTGAAGTTTTATAAGATTATGACTGTGCCAGTATTAATGTTTGGAAGTGAGTCTTGGATATTACAAGAAAGAGATAGAAGCAAGATTCAGTCAGCTGAAATGAAAGCCTGTACAAAGATGGATCGGATATAAAATGAAGATATACGAGAAGAATTAAATATACGCAGCATAAATGAAAAAAAAAATAGAAGAGTATAAGGATAATTGGAGAGATCATTTGGTTCGTATGAATAATGAAAGAATCTCAGTCCTTGTAAATGATTATCAGCCTCAAGGAAGAAGAGGTGTAGGACGACCGAGGAAAAGATGGCCCTAACACTGTGAAGACGGAACAGGCAAGATGCCTAATCCCTGCAAGGTTGATGATGATGATGATTCTTAAAATTAATTAAAAATAAGGGTATAATTTTACGTCTATAATAACAAGATTCATAGATGTTTGAATAAGTAAAAGTAATATTCTACTAACAGTCTTACCTTATAGCTTATAATTCAGTGTATTATTTTTAAATGGTTTGTTTAAAAGTTATATATATATCAGTACTCTTATTTTTAATTATTATGTATTGAATAGCATGTCCATTACAGTATCCATCGAAATGTATAAATTAAATTTCTCATAATTCAAAAGTTACAAATGTAATTCCTCACTAGTTCACCTAAATGCAATATAGGCCTAATACATTGTAATATTTTCATTATTATTTTTATACACATTCTTAATAATTCAATACATATTATCTTATTCATATTTTAATTAAAGTTAGGTATATACTGTATTTACAGCAATTTTAGTTTTCTTGTTTAATATGGAATGTTTAAGTGAACATCTATTCGGGAAAAACGTTCGTTGCCCTATCTGTAATAGGGCCTACTCCACGCACCTCTTGCTTCTTAGTGGGAGTACGCCGATGCAACCTGCAACAACTCGTTGTTCCTTAGTGGCAGCGGGCCGAAGCAACCCACAAAATATCATCGTTTGAAAAGTAAATATAACTTGAATTTAATCGTAATTAGGCCTATATGTATAACATTCAAGATATCACTAGTGGCTTGAGCAGCCACATTTCACGCAATTATAGCGATTCTACGAATCCCCTGCCTTTCTTTTTAATTCAAATATTGTTATTCTCCTCCAAGATACTTAAAATACGTAAAATCAAATTTTTGTAATTAAATTTAGGTTAGCTTTCTATATTTTATTATTGTGTTGTACCGAAGTACGTATAATATTTCCGTGCAGGAATTCTGCATTACCAAATGATGAAGAATGGGTGGAGGGGAGAAAAATTCTCTCCGGCACCGGGACTCGAACCCGGTTTTTCAGCTCTACGTGCTGACGCTTTATCCACTAAGCCACACCGGATTCCAGTTCGATGCTGGATTGAATCCTCTCAGTTTAAGTTCCACCTCTTAGATTCCCTTTAGTGGCCAACATTCATGCACTGTGTCACAGATGTGTCCCCTTTCCTATGAAGACATAAGGTAAAAGATTGTGTATTAGTTAGACCATCTCAGGTGCTACTTCAATGAAAAGGAGCGGTAACGCATCTCTATCAATTATGAATTTGCATTATTAATTGATGTGTTACGCTTAACATTTATTCACTTTGGATAGTGGTGGTAGAAACAGTGTATTGGCATCGGCATAAAATTAATTGTAACTAGGGATAATCTTCACAACGAAAATGTGATAACAGCGCTCAGCATTACAAGCATTGATGTGTGTAAAAAGATATAATAATAATAATAATAATAATAATAATAATAATAATAATAAGTTAATAATAGTAATAATAATAATTATTATTATTACTATTTATTTATTTATTTATTTATTTAATTATTTATTTACTTATTTATTTATACTGGCAGAGTTAATGCCATAGGGTCTTCTCTTAAACTCTACCAGGTCACAAAGTATACAAGCAGTGAAATTTTAACAAAAAGTTAAAGAATAAAATACTAACATATTATAAAAAAAATAGCATAACAAAATCGACACTAAACGACATGAAAGAAATACCATAATAGAAAAAAGGAAGTAAAATACAGATCTAAATATTAGAATACAACAAAAGCAAGTCAGTTATTACAAATAGTTAATAGGGAAAACGTTAGGAATACAACAAATGGAATGTAATAAAATAATAATAAAAAAGAAGAAAAAATACCTATATTAAATAAAATCCACAATAAAAAGGGTATGATAATAAATTCATCTGGTGATCAAGAGAAGAAAAGGGGAGGGGAGAAGGTAGGAAAAGATATAGTAGGCCTATATATCCAACACAGAGCCTGCTTGTCATCTTTGTACTAATATCACTGTCTAGTAATATACAGTCACGAAGCTGAATACTTACTAAATATGCATACATAGACAGTTGAAATATGAATCCATAGATAGTTGCTAACCACTAGGATCGCTAATATCGCCTCATCACAGACCCTTCCCCCAGCAGAGATAAAATGTATTCTACTTTCGATATCGTATTCTTTTGAAAAAATTAACACCTTCCTTCCACTATTGAAATATGAAATACATAAGGTTCATATATTATTTTCACAAAGTATATATTATATTTTATAAACTCACTTTCCTAGATCTTTCGCAAGAAGGATAACTCTGACCTCTTTTTCTTACAATATTTATAGTACCGCAAACGTCTCCTTGTCCCATATTATTATTCTAATTATTGCATTTTAGCCATTTACAGTTATTACAACCGATAACGAACATTTCGCAGTTTACACAACTTTTCACAACAAAGCGAAATACGGCACAGTCAATGCCTTTTCGATCTAG
Organism: Periplaneta americana; assembly: GCF_040183065.1. NCBI lineage: Eukaryota > Metazoa > Arthropoda > Insecta > Blattodea > Blattidae > Periplaneta > Periplaneta americana. Next base: position 115,955,213 of record NC_091123.1, read on the forward strand.
ACCAGGCTGTAATGTATGTTCTGGTTTTGTATTTCAGTGTGTGTAGCTCAGTGAAATATTATATTATAACTTTATTGCGTATCATTGCTAAGTTTTATTTAGTGTAATGTGTCCATAAGTTCCGTTTGCTTCTTGTTGCATAATATGTTGCAGAAATAATTACAAAACTGTGTTATTTTAATGTGAAGAGAATTTTACGTGTTAACATAATCTGTTCGCATCAACATTTTAAGTTTAGAATGGAAGCTATTTTGAGGGTCGATAAAAACGAATTTATATTGTGATTTCAATTTAGCACATCTACCTTCCTTAATTGTAGACAGAAAATTTACCATACCACTCCTATGAAATTAGTTACGATTGTGTTACTTCGTCTCTTGGGTAGTAGATAAATGCAATAATTCAGTACACAATTGTAGTATTAAAATACAGACAAATAGAATGTGACGGGTGTCATACATGATATTATGTTTAATTATAATGTATAATTGCGAATATAGGAACATAAGTTAAATATAATAAACATAACCTATAATTTCCATATGGCATACATAACATACATATGTAGTGGCAGGGCATTGGAGACCACTAAAATTAGACAGAAAGGGGCAACTGGTACAGTACACATAACTTATAATTTCAACATATCTAAATATTCGTGCGGTGCAACTGAAAATTATTGAATCGTGCATAAATGAATGTACTAGAATTTCGCAATATTTAATCGAAATAAAGGCAGGTATTACACATACGAACAACGTAATTTTCACACCAAAAATAATATTAACCTTAACTCCCAAGGAATCATGTCTGAAGTGTCTCCTAATCATTGTTTTAAATTTTATTAATGCAATTACACTTCATTTTAGAGAAATATATGTTACTCTTTATGCATTCCAATTAATTTATATGGTTGAAACGCCGCCCTTTGTGATCGGGTTAAGCGAGTCACATGGTCTGCCTTACGGCCTGTATTAGATCACGATGGCAGTGCCACAATATCTTGTTCCTAGTACTCACAGCGCTCTAAGCGGCTAGCAACTATCGCGAGAAATGCAAAAAATCATCCCAAGCTTCGTGACTGTATATACTAGACTGTGCTAATGTCCTTACTTCGTATTCTATCTCGCTTCGATTTTCCTGCTGTTTTTCTGAGACTGAACCTACTCATCTCTGAGGTTTCCAGAAGTTGTTTTATTTGTATCTACTCTCTTTTCAGCAATATAAGTATGGATAGGTCTGGCTGCAGTTTTATCCTGGTTTTGAATTCAGTCCTTAGATATTTTTTTTCCATATTACATAATTTAAATATGCAGGCTGTTCATTGACTTGGTTTCTGCCTTCCTTTCTTAATTATTTTAATTACATTGTTTATTATTTGAGGGATTCGGGCGTAAAACATGACTGACAATTTAGTCAAAAATGATATATGTACTATGTAGCATATAATATGGTATCTTATATTCTGCGTCTAATGCAGCAGTTAGTTTTCCAAAATTTCAACAGATGAGAGAAGTATACAGATTTTACTTTCCTGGTAACTATACATGTATAAATGTTGCATGTATAAATGTTTCCAGACCTAATTTGTAACTAGTTTCTAATATTACCATTAACCTTCTGCGATTTGGGGGATTTGACAGATTGCAATGATCCGTTTTTAACTGATATCTTCTTAAGATAAAGGCTATTTCAATTGTTGTGCAAGATTTGAAACCATAAAAAGTATATAATTTAACAACACTGTTTATTTTTGTGTCATCTTATTTTAATAGGAACAATTACAGTACTATATGCAGAAAATTGTTGTGTGATAGTGACGTTTATTAATCAGGTTTTCCTAGTCGTAGAGCTAGACAATAGAAACTGTTGTAGTATCCTTCAATTAGCAGTTGCGTCATCGGACAGACGTAATTGTACGCGACCGCCATGCCAGTGTCACACTTTCCCTGGTCGCAGTGTCGTCCTTCGCACGGGCCATGTCACGCACAACGTGGAGTAAGAGGCAGGCTGAATCTGCTGGCGCATTCCTTCGCCGCTACTGGGATGACGTATGAATCTCGAATTGGCGACTAGAAAGCAGTCCCTGCGTATTCGCGAAGAGGTAAACAACACAAAATGACGTGACTTGCTTTCAGGTTTGTGCGTGTGCTGTATGCTACACGGTGTCTGTATTTTCTAAAATATTTTAGGCATACCGATCCACACATCCAAATTTGATACATTGGTTCTAAATGCCGATATGGTTGTGTTCTTCTTCTTTTCAGCTTCTTAAAAGTTACATAAAATAGTATAGAATCTGGTTACGTCATTTGGGATAAATTAATAAATAGACCTGCAGAAAATGTCATAAATGCAGTACTCAAAGCAGAAATGTCTCGAGAATTATTTCATTATTCATTCACTAATGTTTCAGTTTGAAGCATGTTACATGATACAAAAAAATATATCTCTTTTCCTTAATGCTTTCGTCTTCATTCTATTCTTTCTTTCACTACCTATTATCCTCACTTTTAATTTCCCTATTTATTCCTTTCATCCTCTAATTTACTTTTCTCTCTTTTTTACTGGATTCTCGGACATTTTCCCGATTACCTATTCTCCCGAAATACTCCTTCCTGAATGACTTCGACTGAAAACAAATTTCCCGAAACAAAAATCATCCCGAAAAAATGCCTATTATTGTGAATAATTGTGTAAATATGTGTATGTATGTATCCAATGTCTACCCATTTCCCTTTACGTGATTCGGGTTCCGCATATTGTGGATAGATGGCAGGACTGTGACCCATTTTTCTAATTGCACACCACTTCGATGGGCCACGCTGTACATGATATGTATCTGTGGAGTGTTATGTCTTGGTCTAGGGTGAGTATGTTTAAGTATAGTGCATGGAATGAGAGATGATAGGGAAGGGAGAAGGGGAAACCCGGTGATGGCATGTAGTCTACTCCTCTCGAATAGCACCAAGAGGGTCGCCAGGCTTAACGTCTCCGTTCGACGGACGAATCACTATCAACAGTGATATATGCCTTCCCTTCATATACACCGCGGAGAGGTATAGGATTTAACCCAGGCATATGGGTGCACAATCTAATGATTAGAAGTTGTGCATCGCCATCTCTCCTAGTCCCGAGGTAGAAATTTTACATGAAAATTTCTGAACCCGCCGGGGATCGAACCCGGGCCGGGTAGTCTGGAGGCAGACAGGCTACCACAGAGCTAACTCGGACTTAAGTAAAGTAAAGTAAAAGTGAATCCATGGCGCTACAGCCCATGAAGGGCCAAGACCGACCAGAAGGCTGCTGGCCTCACGTCCAAATGCCGAAGCAGAGGTGGACGATCATCCAACCAGAATGGAGGTACCGTGTGGTTAGCACGATGATCCCCCCAGCCGTTATAGCTGGTTTGCGAAACCGGATTTTCGCTACCTATTGTAGCTCCCTAAGTGCATCACGATACTGGGTGGCCACCGGTCCCATACACTGGCCGAAATTTCATGAGAAAATTTCTTCCCCCCTAGAGATTCGAACCAACGTGCATTCCGTAACGCGAGTCCTAGGCAGGATGCCTTAGACCACGACGTCACGGCGCGGGACACTCGGCGGACTTAATTGTGTAAGTATATTGGGTCTCATTTTGAACGTTTCATCGAGAAACCATAATGACTTTTGAATAATAGGCTATTTCTAAATTTCTGGTGTTTTCCGAACACGATTAGCCGATTTTCAGTCTCTTTACTTTAATCATAACTCTCAAATGGAAGGTAGTTATCGCGTTGAAAGATTTTTTTTAATATCTCTGAGATCTCCGAAATTGTATTTGTGATATTGGATTAACAGGTAGATATTTTCGTCTTTCCCTCCTTATAGCTTTATTCAAATATTCATATTCCGGTAGCAGTGTTAAAACACGTGCAGGAACTTCTTGTCATTCATTTCTCAAAATCTGTCCAGGATTTACTTCAGGAGATTCAGGAGGTGCAACACGTTTCAGGTTTGCTTATACAATTTCAGCATCAGTCTCTTCTCTGTTGGGTGCATGAGAATATGGAGAATCCATATCGCCTTTAGTATCTCTCTTTACCTTGGCTTAGCGTAATGGCTCTTGCATTACGCTCCCTCTTTCCCAGTTTCTTGCATTCCAGTAGTTTTTTCTTCTGTCCAATTACTACTTTTATAATAAATGTAACCATTTAGTAATAAATTAATGCTTTTTTCGTATGTTGTAATTTTATATCAGTTATCCATTTCAACTTTTGGTACTGCGTCACATTTACTTGAAGATTTTGAAATGTTGTAAAATACGTAGCAACTTTAAGATATTGTTCGTATATTATACTGCTATAGAAACTTACATAACGGTACATATTACACTAGTCAGACTTTAGATGCATGTACAAACAATATTGTTCTTCCTCAGACACATCTCGTCAAGTGAGATGTACTGCCTGATAATAAATGTACATAGGCCTATCAGCCATAACCTCAGTCAGAGGATAAGAATTCATTAGGGTATATCAAATGTTATATAAGCAGCATTATACATGGCTCACTGAAGAGAATAGCATGCATTATACCCATTTTCAAACATGATGGTTGTGTTACATTAAAAAAAAATATATCTGTAGGAAAATATTTTCATGGGATAATTTTGTGTAGATATATGTTATTTATGTTGACTATTACACTCTTACTACGTCATACTACTTTTGACCAATAAAACGGTACGAAAGGACGTATTTCAACCAATCATGGCTGCTTATCGCACAATTTTATCGCGTCCCTAGCATTTGTTTAATTTTATCGCGTCCCTAGCATTTGTTTAATTTTATCGCGTCCCTAGCATTTGTTTCTTTGTTTGCCAACATTTGAAACTGCGCTGGTCTGGACGTCAAATATATATATATATATATATATATATATATATATATATATATATATATATATATACACATACAGGATGTTTAAAAAACACGGGGCATAATTTCAGGTATGTATTTCCCACATGTAGACAATCAAAATAGTTCATTACAACATGTGTCCGGAAATGCTTTATTTCCGAGTTATGGCCTTCACAGCATTGAAATTCACCGGAACGTTTTTCACCGGAACCCACGTGCAACTGTTCCATCTCATCACCAGATGCGGTTCTCCCTCAACATGTGGGCCGGTATCATTGGTGATCGATTAGTTGGACCCGATGTACTTGTAAACAGACTTACGGGGCAAGCGTACACAAACTTCCTGGAAAACACCATACCTCACTGTTTTAAAAGACACTCCACTGATCAATCGTCAACACATTCACTTCTTGCATGATGGCGCTCCTGCACACTTCAGTCGTACGGCTCGCAGGTACTTGGATCGAAGGTTTCCTGATCGATCGATGGATAGGTAGAGGTGGCCCAATTGCTTGGCCTCCACGCTCACCTGATCTGAACCCTCTCGATTTCTACTTGTGGGGCCATTTAAAATCATTGGTTTATTCATCTCTGGTGCCTGATTTGGAATCCCTTCGGAATCGAATTGTGGCATGTTCTGAGGACATACGCAATACTCCTGGAGTTTGGGATCGTGTTCGCAGGTCAATGAGACATCGATGTGAGGTCTGTATTCAAGCAGGAGGTGGACATTTTGAACATCTTCTGTAATGACAACGACCTGCGGAAACGTTCCGGTGAATTTCAATGTTGTGAAGGCCATAACTCGGAAATGAAGCATTTCCGAACACATGTTGTAATGAACTATTTTGATTGTCTACATGTGGGAAATACATAGCTGAAATTATGCCCCGTATTTTTAAACACCCTGTATATATAAAATTACAAACCACTCCAGTCGATGCACAGCAGTTTCAAATATGACTCGCATTGGTATTCAAGAACAAGAATTAATAAAAATCATTGATCATACCTATGCATCTTCTGAAATCCGATTTACAAATAAATGAAGAGCACCATTCGGAAATCCTGAATAAGTTGAATACACCATGTAAGCCTAAATCAACGAGTTCCACTTCTATTACGCACACGTCCAATATAACATCAATTGAACCACCAACCACATTCAAATTTGAAAATTGTACATTCAATAATTATTCCTTTTAAAATTATTCATCCAGGTGGCCCGGGTTCGATTCCCGGTCGGGGCAAGTTACCTGGTTGAGGTTTTTTCCGGGGTTTTTCCTCAACCCAATATGAGCAAATGCTGGGTAACTTTCGATGCTGGACCCTGGACTCATTTCACCGGCATTATCACCTTCATCTCATTCAGACGCTAAATAACCTAAGATGTTGATAAACCGTCGTAAAATAACCTACTAAAAAAAATAAAAAATTATTCATTCGGAAATTCTGAATAAGTTGAATACACCATGCAGGCCTAAATCAACGAGTTCCACTTCTATTACGCACACGTCCAATATAACATCAATTGAACCACCAACCACATTCAAATTTTAAAATTGTACATTCAATAATTATTCCTTTTAAAATTATTCATGTTTATTTTTTATGTCATCGTCGTTAATTAAAACTTTTCTAACACTTGTGTATATTAGTTAGGTTATGTTATAGCTTCTGCTATATGATATTATGGATAGTCACGTATCAGAGATTGTTTAATATTAAGATTTATTGAAAATCATCTGTCAAGTGACGTTGATTACTGGGATTCGGATAATTGAAGTGGAATGTTGCATTTTAATAAAAATGAAACTGAATCAACAAAGCCTTCTCGACTAGTAACATTGCCATCATGTATAATAGATTGAGAACTTCTCGACGAGAAGGCATTGCTCACTACTGCCATCTAGCATGCATCTAGCGTAATATTTGTAATGTTGAGATGGTACAATAATACATTTGAAGACAGTTGTATTTTCGTAAGTCAATTAATATTTTATTGTATTGGAGTATATCGTTACTTCTAATATTTATATACTTTCTTCTAATCGTGTAATAGTCAATTAAATCCCACTCGAGTTTTGATTTTCTCTAGATAAATCAAAACGTCTAGTGAGATTACTGTTGATAATTCAAATGTTATATAAGCAGCATTATGCATGGCTCACTGAAGAAAGTAGCATGCATTATACCCATTTTCAAACATGATGGTTGTGTTACATTAAAAAAAAATCTGTAGGGAAATATTTTCATGGGATAATTTTGTGTAGATATGTTATTTATGTTGATAATTCAAATGTTATATAAGCAGCATTATACATGGCTCACTGAAGAGAGTAGCATGCATTATACCCATTTTCAAACATAGTGGTTGTGTTATATTTTAAAAAGTATCTGTTGGGAAATATTTTCATGGGATAATTTTGTGTAGCTATATGTTATTTATGTTGAATATTCGATAAATAAACAGTCATTGTTAACGGCTAAATGAAGTAATCCACAACTGCCACACTTTTGATTTGTACTCGTATCAGCTACCTCTCCATCCCCACTCCTCGAACATAGACTGAAATGATAGTGGCTGCATTTGGAACTATCTGTTGCTTTGGACACGCCTGGTTTAAAGAACTGCGTGCAGGCACACGTTTAAAAGAGATTCTACGTTACTGTTGCTCTTTTAAGGGATAGAAATGCCCGAGCTTGACATGCCTGGCTTAAGCAAATAGCTTACTATAATAATACCGGACAGCAGTTCTGCGCGCGAACGGCGCGCGGCGCAGGTGCTGCTACCTAGGCGGCACGGTGTGCTGAAACCCGTGAAGTAAGCTGTAATGTACTATAATGTTGCTGGGATATTAAATAGATTTATTAATTAGTTCTATGTTAAAATGTCAGGGTATATATGTGCTGTTTATAACTGCTACAATTACAGCATTACAAACTGCTCCAAATTGTACTTTCGATTCCGAGGGATAATTAACGTGAGTCAACAACATTCTTTAGTAGGCCTAATGCCTAATGCCTTCGTCTCTTTGTTGATAAAACAATAAAAGTTAGATTTTTTTTATTTATGCCTAATAAATGAATAGAAGTTAAAATGTATTGGAGATGTTAAGGTTTTATCAAATTAAGTTTTATTATTGTCCACATGCCTTTCCTAATTGAAGAGTCCACTGCAAGAATGATGAATGTCATTTGGAATACATTTTGCAGGAGAAGCAATTGAAAATTTGAAATGCTTAGCGCTCAAAGCTTAACTGTGATTTTCCGATCATTACTGGACAATGACTATCAGTGTTAATGCCATATAACTCTGTACGTACATTCTATATGTCTTAAGCTATGCATTGACAGTCTTGGTTCATTTTCGCAAGAAAGTGACACCCATCATTCTTGCAGTGGACTCTTCAATTATTACAAGCATCACATTACTATCAATTTTATCTTTGCAGTTGCCAGCAATGCGTATATAAAGCGTTATTGTAATTTCATTTTTAATGTCAGAATTAATTTTGTCTCGCTAAAAAATATGTAACAATTAATTACGGAAAGTAATATGAAGTATGCAATATTTCTCATAATATGCAGCTTTGATGTTACATTAAATACTATTCAACATTTCTTAAGTGTCTCGTATATTATTCCACATTAGTACCTCACGTTTTAAACAATAGTCAGATTCCCACTGTGTTAATTATTTGTATTTGTGGTCGTAATACCACACCTTTCCGCTAGATGTCAGCTCCGTGACATTTCGCACTCACATCAATGCTACTAGTATACAGCTGACCGATATTATTATAGTAAGGCATTTGGCTTAAGGTATCCCGTTAAATTTTGTACTTTGGATAACACATACTTTATTTTGCTACATCTAACGCCTCTTGGTCCATGCTGCATTTCACACACTTGAACTTCATGAAGTTCTCCTTGTTAGAAGAACTGGTGAACGTCCCTTCACTGATAAGTTTCCGCTTCCTAACGACCATGAACGACATATGGTTCGCCTTTCCTGAACCGAACAATGCAGCGAATAACTACTTTCAGAAAGGAAAGCATCTTAGTACGGGTGTAACTAGAAATGGTTTCATGCACAAATAACTTAAACTTCCTTAAAATTTCTCAACGACTTTCGCGGGTAGCAGTAATAGAAATGAATCGAATTCTATAAAAGAGAACATATTTTGTATATTGTTTCTAAGATGCCTGGATGACTGTCTCCTTTATGTTAGGCTATGTTGCTAGTTACGTGAAGACTCCGTTCATCTCCTTTGTTTTACTCTATTGTTTACTTTTAAATTATCGCTGCATCAATTACAGAGACATTCTGAAGGACGTTGAGCAGTGATTTATAACTGCAGTACTTTGTGACGTCACAGATTTCTTGGTTTTCACTAAAGCGCTGCAAAGCTCGAGAGTGCTGGCTAGCGAACGCAGGCTTTTTCGGGTCTTCTTGTGAATGAAATATAAGTTAGAGAATTCTTCTAATATTTACAACTAGGGGTAAGTTGTATGCCGTTACATTGCGCTTCATGCGCCTCTGACTTTAGGTACCGGTACGTAATTGCGTTGGGGTGGGGGATTTCAGTGTGTTTCGTTCAGCAATGAACTTCAGTTGATCGGTTACATTACGACCGAATACTGCTACTCGTAACAGGCAACATTCAACGTTCTGTAAAGAAGAATAATGGCAAGATGCCGAGGACGAAATTTGTGACTTAACTTCAAATGAGGAAATTTGTAATAATGATAACGATTTTGAGATAAATAATGCTTGTGTAAAATATTTCAAACATTCCGCCATTGTTTCTGCAGAAGTGGAACGAAGTTTCTCTAGATATAAGGCTACGTTTTCTAGCAATAGGCAATCATTCTCCTTTGAAATTTTGAAAATGTGGTTTGTTATTCACTGCAGCAATATATGAAATGAAGAATTATTTAAAACAAAAACGTAGTGAAATAATAAGGCTGATACTTGTCTATGTCATATTAGGTGTAGGCTTATTTTCTACAGACATAAAACAGCATGTAGTCAATGATATTGTGACGAACCGAATAGTTAGAACACGAAAAAGGAAACAATGTAGCAAACAAGATGAGAAAAATACTGGATAAACATTATGGATATTTAGCTCTATGTAAAATTTGTGACAATTTCAAATGAAGAAATTTATAATAATGATACAGGTTTTGAGATAGATAATGCTTGTGTAAAATATTTCAAATATGTCCACATTGTTTCCGCAGAAGCGGAACGAAGTTTTCCTAGATGTAAGGCTGTGTTTTCTAGTAACAGGCAATCGTTCTCCTTTGAAAATCTGAAAATATGGCTTGTTATTCATTGCAATAATAGTATATGAAATGAAAAATTATATAAAACAAGAACGTAATACACCATCATATTAAAATAGTGAAATAATAAGGCTGATACTTGTCAATGTTATATTAGTTGTATTTTCTACAGACAGAAAATAAAATGTCTTTAATATAGTACAATTTTTCTTTAACAAAGAAAATGGTGTCTTTCAATTTTTCTGTAGCAGATAGTTGTGTTTCGAAGTCAAAAGAGTGGCTTTCAACCACCCAAATGCTGAGGACTAACTTACCGTGATGATAAGCATGAGTTCAAACGAACGAAAGACACTGCGTTAACTCAACCCAACTCTGAGATGTACTCAAGTTAGAAGAGCACGAAGCGCACTGGTAGTATAACGGCATATATATTTCTCAGGCCTATTGTTTTCCGAAATTTTATAATGCAGTTTAGTTAAGAAAAATAACCGTACCACAGCATCGTTACGTTGTTTTTACATTTATGCCGTTTTCTTAATTTAAAACCGTTTGGTTATATTTTTTATTTTTTCACTAACGAAGTAAACTGAAGTCTATATTAATATTTCACTCAGTCATAATAACTTCGGTGTCAGATCACCATATCGTACAAACATCATCATCATCATCATCATAATACAGCGGATTTTCGGTCCCTATGCTGAAGGTTAGATGTACGTGAGTCGCAGGCAGGTCGCTGAATTAGTTGGTACCCTTCCTCCGTAAGCCAAGGGACGTGACGTCTTGTAGCTGTGTAGTGACCGAAAATCCGCTGTCTGATCATCACCACCATCATCATGAACGATTCCGAATAGATTGTTCTTGAAGGTGATCTTGATCTATTCAGTATTATACTGGGTGTTCAGCTCAAAGTGTGTCATGGCTCGCTGTATGCCGTCACGTGGCTAGTCGATGAGCCTAGAGAATTCAATCTTCCTACACTTCCGCACAGGTGTATTACTTATCTGCTAGAGAAGTTGCCTAGCAAGTACGGCGTTCATTGAGAAGAGTACTTACCGATACGTACGGTAATGCCGGTAATGGCAGGAATGTGAACTTTTTCGAAACATGTACTGAGGTGAGCTTTTTCTTACTGTCGGGATATGGGGAGAGGGTTAAGACGATTACTTACGTATTTGTTGACATTAACTTCGACGGTCAACATATACACGGAGCATTTTATTTGTATTATGGAATGTTGCCATACGCAACCGATGATAAATACCCTGCGTACGACTTTCCCGCGCAAAACACAGTTCTAAAGACGTTATGGTAGCACACAGACCGTACAGACCGCCATCTGTTGCTACGACGTTCAAGTTATACCGTACACGTTCTCAAGTTTAGATCGAACGCCTTGATTAATAGGCAACTTCTCTGACACAAAAGCTGAAACTCGCTTCAAATCGCTGACTCATCAACAGTGATGTCATGACACACTTTGAAATGAACACCCAGTATATTATACGGAACTTACCTCACAGATCCTATGAAGAATGTAAAAGAAATGTATCAGTTGTTACCGTACTTCAAAACTACTTGAAATCACGCCCCTATTCACCAACTTCCGAAATGATAACGTCTACAATAAAAGCTTCATAAAAACATTAACGAATCACTATACCTGTATGAACCTCTGCGATAGCTGAATGGTCAGACCTTTAGTTTGTAACACCTCTTATCAATTCCACTACATCCCTAATCCCAGCTTCCCCTGTGATGTTCTCCTCCGGCAATGGTCGTTGAGGTGAGTCCCACACTGTGCCTGAACAGACTATGTTCTTGTTCTTTGTCGGGAAATGTTATTTGTATCAACATTTCAATTACAGTTATTAAATTTGTAGTATAATTAAGATAAAGAATACATTTGACGGTATCAAGAAAACTGGAAAAATCACGTCAACAGAATGACCAACAATAGATTTCCAAAGGCAATTTTAAATTATCGACCTAGGGGGAAAAGATCCATTGGCAGACTTCAGAAAGAGATGTACAGCAAAACAGGACCGTAACAGGCCATTCGGCCTAATACTTACCAGGTTGATGATGAATTATGACAAAATTAATTAAGGAACTTATGCAATTAAATACCTGCTTTCACTTACGAAAGAAAATAGACTATTAATTTAATTAGAAATATAAGATTAACACATTTATGGTTTTTTTAAGGAACCCGGAGGTTCATTGCTGTTCTCACATAAGCTCGCCATCGGTCCCTATCCTGAGCAATATTAATCCAGTCTCTACCATCATATCCCACCTGCCTCAAATCCATTTTAATATTATACTCCCATCTACATCTCGGTCTCCCCGAAGGTCTTTTTTTCTCCGGCCTCCCAACTAACACTCTATATGCATTTCTGGATTCCCTCATACATGCTACAGGAAAGATTAACATAAGTGTGCATAATAAATTAATTTTATTTAGGGTATTTATTTTATTTGTTTATTTATTTATATATGTATTTATTTATTTACATATTTATTTACTTATACATTTATTTATACATTTATATATATATTTATTTATTTATTTACAGCCCATGAAGCGCCAAGGCCGACTAATCGAGGGCTGGAATGCCTCAGCAGAACAGAACAATCATTCAACTAACACGGAGGTATCGTGGTTAATTTTTTAATTCGTTATTAAATTTTACGAAACATTACCAATTGCTATGTTTATCTAACGTATGAGTTACATGAAGGTGATATTGCTAGCGAGATGAGTCCAGAGTACAGCGCCGAAAGTTACCCAACATTTGCTCTCAGTAAGTTGAGGGAAAACCCTGGAAAAAAACCTCAACCAGGTAACTTGTCCCAATCAGGATCTAAACCCGGGTCTGCTAGTATCACGGTCAGATGTACTAACCATTACTCCACATCGGTGGACAGGTATCGTGGTATAGGCTGCATAATGATAATGATTTTGATAATGATAATAATAATAGTAATAATAATGTTTTATCGTTTTTCCCGCGTTTTACCTCATGACTGCAGTATGTCGACGCACCCCTTCGTGCTCAACTTTGCCGAGTACGCTACTCCGTCGGATAAGATGGCAAGCCTGTTGCGGATAATAATAATAATAATAATAATAATAATAATAATAATAATAATAATAACAATATTTATTATCCTCTGATTGAGGTTTTGGCTGATATGTACATCTATTATCAGGCAGTACATCTAACTTGACGATATGTGTCAGAGGAAGAACAATAATTGTTTATATGCATCTGAACTCTGACTAGTGTAATATATAGTTTGTCGGGGATGTATGCAATGGAGAGGGAAAGGAACTGGCCACATTACCCCGTTATCTCCCGGCTTATTTGCCTCATAAATGGTGCATTCTTGGTATCACTTTGATGTTCAGATCTGTCTTCGAACAGTTGACTAAACAAGAACAATATTTATTATTATTATTATTATTATTATTATTATTATTATTATTATTATTATTATTATTATTATTATTATTATTATTTTGTATAATTTAATTTTAATTAATTTTATATTTATCTGATACATGATCTTCGGTACATTCAATTTTCCTCTCTCAAGCTCTGTAAGGAATGCTCTTTGCCTCTGCTCCGTGAGCGAAAACCTGTTCGTACGCCAAAAGTTCAGGAGTTTGAAAACACCGATTAAAGGAAGAAGTTGTACACATTCCTTACTAGGATACACACCTGACTACTACCAATCCCGTCTGATACTTAGTAGTGATAGTAATTGGTATCTTTTCATTTCTTTAGTTATATTCTACAAAGTTAGGCTATTAAAAATTATGCTGTGAGTATATCGTCGTTGTTCCTGCAATAACTCCTATGTGCAAAATATAAAATGTTTCAGTAGGAAGAAAAAACACATTTATTCATCCTATGGCAGCCGTACATAGGAGACTGTGAATTCTTACATTTTCGAAACGAAAAAATATAATTACATATAGGATATTTTATTATTTGCTGTATCACTATTTAAGTTATTTAATAGAGCAAAAATCTGACAAATCTGTAAATATGTCACATAGAAGTTATTGCAGGAACAACGACGATATAATAACTGATAAGTGAGCAACGGTGGTTCGAAACGTTGAAGGAAACAAAGGATTTAATTTACATTGCAGTCGACTTTTCTATGTGAAATCTCAAGAGAATCTGCCATGATCGAACAACGGTAGCCTATATTTACTGAGTATCTGTCAGCTGAGTTCAAAGTGGATCATTTATGAACATTCGAAATATATACGAGTATGAACTCCGTATCGAAGGAAATCTATCTCGTGAGCATCAAATCAAATGTCGAAAACCTGGGTGTAAAGTACGGTACCTGTACATACAGTAACATTAATATTATGTAGTCAGCGTTTGTAAGTAGTGTCTGCATAGTGCTGCCATCTGTTGGACATATAAACTCTTTGATCGTTGGGAAGTCGATGGATCAACTGGATGTCTGTACTAGCAAGGACATCTGTGTGTTCAGTTTTCGAAGATACGATACATTTATTTGTGTATAAATGATAAATCGGTAGCCTATTCAGCAGAAACCTGCGTTACTGTCTTTCCCTTTCAACTCAGCTTAGTAATTTCAGAACCCGAATTGTAAATATGACTCGGTAAACTGATGCTGTACCAATATTTTTCATATAAGATTACAGTATCAATTACTACGAATGATACGATAAAAATATAGATTATAAGACAATAAGATATTGTGGGATGAGGTGGGATAAGTTAGAATCAGGTAAAGTGAATAAGAAAAGACTGTATGGAATGAGATGGAGTAAGATAGAATGCGATATGATGGGTTTGGATGAAATGAGGATGAATAGAATGGGAAAGGATGGAATGAAATAGGATAGTACAGAATAGAAACATGATAAAATGAAAAAAGATGTTTGATAACAGAAAATAGAATAGAATACTGTAGCAGTATTGGATGAAGTTAAATACAAGCAAGACGAATACCATGGTTATAAGAAGAAAAACAAAAAAGACAACCTTGCGAATTCGGAATGAGACAGTGAAACAAGTGGACAGGTTCAGATACTTGGAATGTACTGTAAGCAGTAACACGAGTTGCTGCCAATAAGTCAAAACGAGAATAGTAATGGCAAAGAAAGCTTTTAACAGGAAAAGGAGCATCTTCTGCGGGCCTCTGAAAAAATAACTGGGGAAGAGCCTAGTGAAGTGCTTTGTGTAAAGTGTGGCGTTGTATGGGAGCAGAAAAAAGGACATTACAGCGAAATGAATAGAAACAACTAGAAGCATTTGAAATGTGTATATAGAAAATAATGGAGGATGTAAAGGCTGGTTCACAATAAACCGGAAACGGAAACGACAACGAGAACGGAAATAATGTTAAATACATATATTTTAACAATATTTCCATTCTCGTTCTCGTTCTCGTTCTCGTTGTCGTTGTCGTTTCTGTTTCCGGTTTATTGTCAACTAGCCTTAAAATGGACAGATAAAAAAAGAAATGAAGTTGTGCTAGAAAGAATAGGTGAAGAAAGAATGATAATGAAACTGATCAGGGAGGGGAAAAGAATTTACTGGATCACTGGCTAAGAAGAAACAACCTACTAAACAATGCACTGAAAGAGGGGAGGGGATGGTGGACGGGAAAATGTTCGGGACAGAAGAAGATATCAGATGAAAGAGAACAGTAAGATAATATGGATCATATGCGGAGACTAAGAGGAAGATAGAAAGTAGGGAAGATTGGAGATGGCTGGGTTTACAGTGGAAGGCCTATCCTTTGGCAGGACCTATGAATGAATGAATGAATGAATGAATGAATGAATGAATGAATGAATGAATGAATGAATGAATGAAAGTGTGAGTGAGTGAGTGAGTGAGTGAGTGAGTGAGTGAGTGAGTGAGTGAGTGAGTGAGTGAGTGAGTGAGTGAGTGAATTAATGAAAGAAGAATATTTTATATATTTTAAGAATATTCTGTAGTTTCAAAAATTGACAGAAATTAATATTTATTTTCTACTGTTTTAACCATGATGGTACTATGCGTTTCAGTTTTTTTTTTTTTTTTTTTTGCCAATTGTCCCATTATATCTCTTGTATGCAACAATCAAAAATGTATTATTTTTACCCCAGAGTAGATTGAGATTCTGACAGTTAAAGAATTTACATTCTTTCTTCATGTTGATAGTCTGTATATCCCTTAGAGAGTATCGCTAAATGTCAGTAATGTTTTTGTAAGAAACAAATTCCAATGCAGAAGGTGATTTCCATTGTATAGTTACTGTTTTGCTACTTAATTAGATTTAATTATTAATTGTGTCCCCAAGTAATCAACCATAATTTTGATGTAGGCTATTTAATATGCATAGGTGAAATGTCCATTCTTGTCCTCTTCATTTTATTTTGTTTTGTGGCTAGTGGGCTTTTGTTTTGCTTGTAAAGACAGATAGAAACAATACAATAAATAGTAATGAAAAAAATATAACACTTATTTTACGTCTCACAAAGTGAAATGTTTCAAGCTTTCTTTTCTTACATCAGTATCATTGTAAAATAACTCCAATTAATAAAGATAAGATTTTTAGGTTTATGTATATTTTTAATTTATTACATATTTAGGCCTATGTACTTATTTTGCCGATTTTGGATACATATTTCTTACTTTCATATTATATAAAATTCTGGCATACAAACAAGAGAACACCTGTAGGAAGCATATCAGTATAGAAATTATTCCTTGCAGTGCTAATTTTATTGCAATATATTAGGTTATTAATTATACAGAGTGAACCGTAAGTAATATAATTAATTTTGAAAGATATTTATTTGAGAAATTTCAAACAAAAGTGTTTAATATAATTTTGCTCGACTTGCTTCCATTCTGAGATAAAATTTGTTTTATTAGAAACATTTCATATCGTGTTTTGAGAAAACCATTGATTTAATTCCCAACATGCTTAGTAGGGGAAAGGAACTGGCCACCCTACCCTATTATCTCCTGGCCTAGTCGGCTCATAAGTGGTGCCTTCTTGGTATCACTTCTGAGGTTCAAACTGTCTTCGGACAGTTGACTAAACAGCAACAATGCTTAGTAGATTTAAGAGAGCAGTGTATTATGGTAATAAATGATTGAAAGAATTTTATTTTTGTTCTTTAAATGTGCAGAAATTTGATCTGTAACATTTGCAAATTTATTTTCCGAACGAAAAGTTAAATTTGTTCGGATCAAATTTCTGCACATTTCTAGAACAAAACTACAACTATTTAAATATTTTAATATCATAATACACTGCTCTCTTAAACTGACTGAGCATATAGGACATTAAGTCAATGTCTTTCCCAAATCACACTGTGAAATGTTTCATACAAAACGAATTTTTAATTCGAAAAGGAAGCAAAATCGAGAAAAATTATGTTAATCTTTCTTGTTTTAAATACCTGAAAGAATAACCCCCTGAAATTAATGACATTACTTACGCGGTTCTTCCTGTATATGAAAGTCACAATAGCCTTCTATTACCATGGTACGAGAGTGACGTCAGAGTTAACAGAAAACCTTTGATCTAAAAACGTTTCATTTTTTCTCTCCTTGTAGGTCGAATATACATGTTTCGCGTCAAAAAAAAAAAAAAAAAAAAAAAAAAAAAACTTTATCTAAGAATCCAGAATTGTTACGATTTTGAAATGAAGTCAAAATTTGAGGTCATACGAAAAGTAGAAACGGCCCTTGAATTAGATCCTTCACTTTAAGTATTTTCTAAGGCGAAGTTAATTTCCATAGAAATACTGACTAATTTAGTCTTAACAAATGGACGATTCAGTTCTTCTCTGATTGCTATTTGAAACACCCTGGTTACAAATACTCCAGTCTAAAATTACATAAAACAAACATTGTGCAATAAAGTGTTCCGGCAATCTAGCAACGTGTACTACTATATTTTTCTGCACGTGGAATAGGGAAATTAAAATAATTCTTTCGTCTGTAGTATTGCCATTTTTAAATTATTTTCTCACCAGAAGTAACAGGATGGAACTGCGGAATATTTTGTTGCTACTTATGGTGAAAGAATGCTTCCGTGTTGTTCCATTTCCGTCTATCATCATGCTTTGACAGAATCTATTGGTTAAGAGAAGATTTGAAGGGTTCAGAGCCATAGTGGGCCAAGCGCCATTTATTTAAAACGGAGAAAGCAACAGTTAAAGTTAAGTAAATACCATAGTTTAATGAAGAGTGAGTGACATATTTAGTTTGAATGTGTATATTTAATATTACTTGCTGTATGTTTCCATTGAATTATGGCAATAACTTCATTTTAACCCTTGTTTCTATGGTTTTAGTAAATGGCGCTTGGCCCACTATGATTCTGAACCCTTCATTTATCTTAATACTTTTCTTTATTTATTTTCATCCACCATTGTTTCATTTTTGCCATACCGCCATGTAATGTAGTTCACTCTTAACATTCTCTGCAGAACGAAAGAGCCTCCAAAATGGAGTTACATTTGCAAAAAAGCTGCATTTATACTACTAATGAAAGACAAAAAACAGGATGCTCCGAAGGTTCCATCTACGTTCACCTTCAATTGAATGGATAGAGGAACGGAAAAGCTACTTGTTTGGTTAGTTATAAATGTTTAAATTAAATTAATTAACTTCAGCAATGGCCACAAACATTTTCATTTGCTTTCAGACAGATTTATTAGAATACGCCCACTCAATAATTAACATACTTTGTTGATATCCTCAATGTCATAATTATCACACTTTCGTATATCGCAAGAATGTGATTCTAATCATGTAATAATTTCTCGTTTTCTTTCCATGTCTGTCATGCCATTTTTAGATTTTATAATATATTAAGACTGTTATTTAAGAATGTGACAGTTATTTAGGAACTGCTCACAGGTTTTTAATTAGGTTATATGTCAGTCCATCTAAAATCTGCATTTGTCACATTTCCTTGAAAAGAAACCGTTATGTTATTTATTTTATAGTTTGTTCAAGCTGACAAAGAACTTCGCTTTCTGTATTTCGATTAGTGTCGACATCTAGCCTTCAGACAGAGAACTACGTCCAGCAGAGTACCGGCTACTCAACCCGTAATCTCAATGAGAGTTTCATTCATACACACAGATGTCGGTAGTCTAGCTTCTATTCTTTTCAATATCAGACATTAATTTACTGGTCATGCAATAACTTAATCTAAAGAACATAATGTTCTCTCTAGTAATTTTCTCAGTAGACCGAGTACAGTATGCTGCAAATATGGATTGTGATATTTTCGCGGACTTATATTTCGTCCGTATACAATGATTTATCCGAAATTGTATTTTATTCGTATTCAGTTACTCCGAGGGAAAGTAATCCACCAGTATTGTTCATCAAATGTAACAAAATATCTACCGTACTACTTTTTTCGAATATTTTCTTTAAAATGTGACGGTAAAAAATCAGGAAGGGAAAACAATTTATGGATAAAAATAGTTTTCAAATCTAAATATGTAATTAAAAATAAAGTTCAAAGAGAGGTTCAAACCCGGCAACAACCTCCCCCCATCCTTGAACACCCCTATAGTCAAGAAACAATTAAAAGTTTCCAGATTTCGGTATATTGGCAACGCTGGAATTTTGTGATGTAATTGGTAGATCAGACTAATGCATTGACTGGTCTACGATTTAAGTGACCATAGGAACTGCTAACTCCAACATATTCAGAATTGTTCAGCATGGCTACTTTCTAGGGTTCCAATGAGAAAAAAATCGAAGTTTTATCAGATTTAAGGTAGGAAAAGAATATCTGCATTAAGACTTCAGGAATGTCTGCTATTTTATGGAACGATCACCCAGTTCCCACCTAATGCAAAGCAATACAAAGTTGTTTTTTTGAGGTCAGGCTCCACTTTTCCGTTTTGGATGTTGGATATGAGGTCTTGTATCTTGCAACAATGCTTTCATTGCGTCGGAATCAATGGCGAATCTAGGATGTAAATATTTGGTATGCTAAAAAAAAATCTGCTTACCTTGTATCTTTTTATAGAGCAGATTTTTTTTTTTCGGATATTCTATCAATCTTTTTGTGTCACAGACCTCACAAGAAGATGATGACATTTTCACCCCGAAAAAAGAATACGTTTACAATAATAAAATTTGTCTCAGAGCACCCTGTTAGCCAAGGATATTCCTTATACCATGAAAATTTAAAATTTCTATTTTGTTTTCCTCGAACCGCTATTTTAATGTGCAAATTTAGTGTCGATCTCCTATCTTTGTAAGCACATTTTGTTTCATACGTCCAAACGGTTCTCTTTTAATTTTACAAATAATGACCTCAATCTCCTCTCAGTATGAGCTATTTTATGCAAAGTTAATATGTAAAACACATACACACACGCGCACACACACACACACACACACACACACACACGCGCGTATTTAGTTTTGATTAAACTAAACTCAATAACGCAGCGTTCTCAGAGAACACCAATATAGCGCGACGTAATATTGTGACGGAAGGTTAGCATCCTTTTGTACGGAGCGAATCGATATCCCGTTCCCGGTCTCCCCCCCCAAGCTTGCGGATCAAGGTCGTAGTCATGCCTGTACTTTGGAGGCTTTAAGTCACAAGCCTCGTGACTCGCACTACTCTTTCCGTACTGGAATGACAGCCAACAGTGAACTTAATACAGGGACATCGTTTTATTTTACTAACATTTCTAATATTAACCCGGCTATACCTTTGGATTAACGGAAACATCGTTTGCTACCCCCTTCCACGACTGGAGTTCGATGATACTAGCGTAAAACACAAACAAATCACGTTACTAGGTATAGGAGGGAAGAAAAGTAGTTCATCCATTTACGTAAACTAGGATATATTGCGATTTTGAGTTTGATAATTTGCATTAGGTTTTTGTTTAATCAAAATACAATACTATATTAACAATAAGTGGTTTTACTCACGAACTGAGCTATCCATTTGGACGTATTCATTATGTAGTGTATATTATACTGTCTACAGCACATTAAGGTACAATATAGAGAATGAAGTTAAATTGAAAAATAATCATATTATGGATATTTAAACACATTTTGTACATATTGTCGCACTATAGACTATTGCACATAATTCCAATTACCAGTTTCGTCCTTCGTACTAGTAACTCATTTTGAAATAATTCTGTACTTTCTCTACAAAAGAATACCTTACGTATTGTAAATTCAATCTTCACTTCTGCCCGATCCGAAAATATAAAATTACTCAGACATGCTATCTACTGTCCGTCCAAGTGGTTTTGTCGCAGGACCGTAGAAAGGGGGGAAATCACGTGACAGTTAATTACTTAACGAGGTCCTTTTATTTAAGTTATTTTAAACAGTTGTATAATATTACGTAAACATCCTATTCCTAACAGAAATTAATGTTTTCAGAAAAGAGCAAAGACAACCCAGCCACTAGCCTTTACAGAGAGACGAGAAGAAGCGGGTGAGGGAAATCAGGATACGACGTAGGCAAAAGGACGACAGTACCTGTGCGAAAATATGATTCAATATTGAAAGCTCCTCCGTCACTGGAAAACGCGAACATATTTCTGAAACGTACTATACTCACTAACTCAGTACTGCTTACTTTGACTGCATACGCGACCTTGATTCTGTGTGGAGTACGGTGGAAGTTTACTAGCAGAGGAGTGGGAGTGAAGTACATTCAAAACTGAGGTACAATTAAAATTGAAGTAAAAATAAAATGATGTCTCTGTATAAGCTTATGCAACGATCGAAGTGCAACCAAGCGTTGCGATATATCGTTATTATGAACTTATAGCATATACTGTAGATACCCTATTCAGAACTCTCTACAGTATTTGCGTATAGGACTAAATTTATAGGTTTAAATCAAAAAAATTATGTGTGGATTTTATAAAAATTGGAAAATTGTAAATTTAAATATATATATATTTTTATTGCGTAGTAGACATAAGACAAATTGTATTATATAATTCTTAATTTAAATTCAGGAACACGGCCCTGAGCACGAGTTCTAGTCTTCAGGAGCGAGCTAAAGTTTCTCTGTTTATATTATACTTTGTTACAATTATTGGCAAAATAAATAAATAAATACTGTTACTATGAATAACTATTTGGGGGGGGGTAGACTAAGCCGCGAAAGCATCTTAAGACCTTCGCCACAGATCGGAACTCATTCAAAACCTTTCATTATATTCATATAGTGATATGAATGAGTTGTTAGTTCTTGGCCGGATTATACAGTATCACATCTCCTTTTCATTAAATTCAGTAAGCCTATCTTTATCTCTGTCTCTAGAATAGCCGAAAAAATATTAAATCTTCTTTTATTAAACCAATTGTTTGCTATGCTCGCTCCTATAGTAGCAGCCCGTAAATTCGAGGGGCAATTATTGTTCAACATATTTATATATCTCTGTCTCTAGACAGCTACAGTAAATAACATCACAATTGCTTTAGTTTATTTCTTAATATTGTTTAGTTACTCATGAAATTTAATATATACTTGTATGCACACATATATATATATATATACAAATTTATATATATATATATATATATATATATAAATTTTCTTCATGCATAATTTGTTGCATATTCAAATTTGCACTCCTAAGGACTTACTTACTTACAAATGGTTTTCAAGAAATCCGGAGGTTCATTGCCGCCCTCACATAAGCCCGCTCTCGGTTCCTATAATATCCTGTGCAAGATTAATCCACTCTCTATCATCATATCCCACCTCCCTCAAATCCATTTTAATATTATCCTCCCATATACGTCACGGCCTCCCCAAAGGTCTTTTTCCCTCCGGCCTCCCAACTAATACTCTATATGCGTTTCTGGATTAGCCCATACGTGCTACATGTCCTGCCCATCTCAGACGTCTGGATTTAATGTTCCTCATTATGTCAGGTGAAGAATACAATACATGCAGTTCTGCGTTGTGTAACTTTCTCCATTCTCTTGTAACTTCATCCCTCTTAGCCCCAAATATTTTCCTAAGAACCTTAGTCTCAAACACCCTTAATCTCTGTTCCTCTCTCAAAGTGAGAGTCTGAGTTTGGCAACTATACAGAGCAACCGGTAATATAACTGTTTTATAAATTCTAATTTTCAGATTTTTTGACAGCAGACTATATGACAAAAGCTTCTCAACCGAATAATAACAGGCATTTCCCTTATTTATTCTGTGTTTAATTTCCTCCCGAGTGTCATTTATATTTGTTACTGTTGCTCCGAGATATTTGAATTTTTCCATTTCTTCGAAAGATAAATTTCCAATTTTTATATTTCCATTTCGTAGAATATTCTAGTAATATACTTTGTCTTTTCGGGGTTTACTTCCAAACCTATCGCTTTACTTGCTTCAAGTGAAATTTCCGTGTTTTCCCTAATCGTTTGTAGATTTTCTCCTAACATATTCATGTCATCCGCATAGACAAGAAGCAGATGTAACCCGTTCATTTCCAAACCCTCTGTGTTATCCTGAACGTTCCTAATAGCATATTCTAGAGCGAAGTTAAAAAGTAAAGGTGACGTGCATCTCTTTGCTTTAGCCCACAGTGAATTGGAAAAGATCAGACAGAAGCTGTCCTATACGGACTCTGCTGTAAGTTTCATTGAGACACATTTTAATTAATCGAACTAGTTTCTTGGGAATACACACCTAAGGACAATTTGTATAAATTGTGCTAGCGTTACAACTAAAATTTACACATTTGTAAAATCACTTCATTATGAAACAAAACGTTCTAAAGTATGATAAATTTAATTCTAAAGATTATTTAATTTATTTGCAAAGTTCAACTTTACAAACTCAGATTGTGAAACAGCAGTTTAGAATTTTATTTTTATATAAAAAATACAATTTACAAGAACTGTAAACATTGTAAAACAGGGATACATGTCTTGGAAATCAGTATCTGTAATTTTTGTAGTAGAACTGAAACCTGTCAGGCATTTGCCTTCTTAAATAACTAAATCTCTAGTTATTTTTGATCGAGAAGACCACTAATCAGATTGATGGACTCGGAATTTGAACGAGGGACATTCGAGTGTGTTTTGCTATTGAGCCACTTCGCTTGGTGCCATTTGGAAGTGACTGGGCAAGGGATGATCGGGGTTGCTTGTTCGAACACATAGCATAGTCTGCTGGTGTGGATTGGGAATGCACCAAGCTGGGGGTAAGCGTAATAGCTCAGTCTAGTATATACAGTCACGAAACTCAATACGTAGTAAATATGCATCCATAGATAGTTGCTAACCACTAGGATCGCTAATATCGCCTCATTTCAGACAATGCGAAATAGTACCGGCACAGTCTATTGTTCCTAGCACCCTCACAACTCAAGCTTCGTGACGGTATATACTAGACCAGGCATGTCAATTGATGTCCACAGGAGCAAGCGCGCACTTTAGAGCCCAGGAGAGCCTGAGCGCTTTACAGCGGAATGGAAAGAGACAGACGAAAGAGGTGGTTTATGCCGCTTGATCGAGCTATATTCAGGGATGGCCAGCACTGATTCAGTAGATAAAGAGAAGAGAACTTATTAAAACTGTATCCATGTTCATTTTTAGGTTTGCCTGAGAACTGTAAGTGCATTATAAGAACGTAAGTTTTAATTTTAATGCTCATTTTTCACAAGTTTGATTTTTTTTATTAAAAAGAAATACACCTTTTCGTATAGAAAAGTGAAATTTTCACATATAGGCCTATTTATTTAGTAGCCTTACAGAATGTTTTCGTAAATCTAATATACCGTATATACGTATTACTGAAGATAGTGTATTGAAAATTTTGAAAATATTCGCATGAAAATTATTTGTAAGGAAATTAATTAACAAACCAACTGCTGTTACCTCATAAGTAAAAGATACGTGCCCATGTGTTGTAAAAATGTCAGCTCTATAGCTTCAGCAGATTTCGAGAAAATAATTTAATATTTTGATGATAGGAAGTTGCTCACAAATATCATTTTAAAAGCATAATGCGATAAGAGTTTTGTTATGTAATATTAGTTACACTTAAAACAGATACAGTACCTAGGTAACTTTGCTTTGTACTGTAATATTGTTTTGATTAGTTTATTGATTACTTTTGTGAGGCTAAAGATACCATCAATATAAATTCCAACTTATCATGTCATACTCAATCTCTTTCTTTGGAATATCACTTTCTTTATGGATGATGTGTTTCATCCACTTAATACAGTACAATATTGTACTACTATGGAATTTAAGTGAATATTCCTTCTTAACTCTCTCTTGTGTTATTAAGATTCAAAACACAAATGCAATATTACGAAATCAGTGTTAGTACTTTTGTTTTACAGACAATATAGATAATATTAAACAGAAAGAAGCCATATAAAAATAACGACATAAAATTTCACGCTCCGTTTGAAGTTTGTGCACCACTGTTTTCTTAATCCAACAGGTTGCTTATTCATATACACAATCCTTCCTCTTTCCATACTTAGCGCTTGCTGCCCGCGCACGACGTCAAGGCCAGAAAAATGCGCTTGCTTTGACATCACTGTACTAGACAGTAGTAATAGTTCACTAAGACTGATGTAGCACTAGGGTTCGCCCTTCCTCTTCAGTATAATGAAACAATAATATATTTCTCATATGACACTTACTTAAATTCTCCTAATTTGAACTCGGACCTATAGCGTGGAAAGTGACGCGATAATCACTTATCTAACGGTATATCAACTTTCATTTCAGTGTTCTTATTAATTGAATGATAATTTTAGTACACGCGGTAGGTGATAATTTGAAGCTCGTGAATTGCAACCTGGCGAGTATGAAACACTTCTTTCCCTTCCTGATTTTAACTCGAAAGGTTAAAGGTAACAATGTAGTAAATGTTGGGTATTGAACCTGTTATTTGAAGAACAGTCACTATTCATCACTTTGTAATTATACAGATCACACCTGTAGTTATAGTTGATTTTACATTGCCTATTAAGGGCGGATCGATTATACCGTAGTTGACAGAGGATATATCAGCCTGGGGAGTTCCTCATTGAACTGTTTTCATTGCCGCCGGTATAATTTTTAATACGTTATTTAAGTAAACAATTATTATATTTAACCTGGCTATCAAATAAAACACCTCAAGCTTTGGAAATCTATAAAAACTGCTGCAAAGATACAAAAAAAAAAAAAAAAGATTAGAGAAGCCCACAATGTAAGCTGGGGTAAATATATTTCTAATATAGAAAATGATATACACGGAAGACAAAGAACGGCCTATAAAATAATGAAACATTTGAACAAAGATGAAAAAGATATAGCAAATCTACAAATATTAGACTACAACCTATGGCTTGAATATTGTACAAATTTATGGACTAATGAATATGAAGAAGAAATAGAATTAGACACACCTAAGATAAGAGTCAAAACTGAAATAGATAATTTAGAATTTTGGGAAATAGAACAAGCTATAAAGAACTCTAAAAATAAGAAAGCTCCGGGACAGGATGGAATAGATACAGAACTATTGAAATATATACCTGATGGAATGAAGTTTAGATTGCTAAACATTTTAAATCTATGCTGGCAACAAAAGAAAATACCAGAAGAATGGAAAACTTCATTGATTGTACCAATATTTAAAAAAGGTGATAAAACCAAACCGGAAAACTACAGAGGAATTAGCTTGTTAAATAGTGTTTACAAGTTATATACAAAAATTCTAAACCAAAGGCTTCGCAATATTATTGAAATAATTCTATTAGAAGAACAAACAGGTTTCCGAATAGCAAGGTCATGCACTGATAACATTTTCACTATAAAGCAAATAACAGAAAAAAGGAGAGAATTTAATTGTCCAACATATATCATATTTATAGATTTCATAAAAGCCTTTGATCAAGTGAAAAGATAAAAGTTATGGGAAATAATGGTTAACAGAGGTATACCAAATCATATTACTGAAATATTTAAAGAAATATACAAAGGTACAACTATATGTGTAAAAGAAAGAGGTGGAAATTTTAAAACAACAAGTATTAACACCGGACTAAGACAAGGGTGCTGTACATCACCCACTTTATTTAATTTATACCTAGACAACGCAATCCGAGAATGGAGACAGCGGCTAAACATTTTAAATATATCCTCTGATTATAATAGGAAGAATTTTATAATGACACTCCTATATGCAAATGAGCAAGTAATAATTTCTGCCAATGAAGACACGCTACAAAGAGCATTATTTGAACTCCATAAAATAACTCTTAATTACAATTTTGATATATCAAAAAACAAAACCAAATCTATGGCATTTCAAGGAACTCATCCGCTAAGATGTAAATTTGTATTAGATAATAATATAATTGAACAAGTAAATACATTTAAATTTTTAGGATCTTAAATATCATATATTAAAGAGGTAGATATTGGAAATAAAGTTGAAAATTTAAAAAAAATATGCGGAACAATTAAAAGAACTTTAAAAAATAAAGTAAGAAAAGATACGATGATAAAATTTTATAAAACTATGGCAGTTCCTGCAGATTTATATAGTAGTGAAACATGGACAATGACAAGTAGAGATAAAAGTAGACTACAGGCAGCAGAAATGAAGTTTTTAAGATCAGTTCTGGGAGTCACTAAAAGGGACAGAATCACAAATGAAGATATAAGAAATCAATTACAGATTTTTACCTAAATGAAGAAATAGACCATCACAGAAAAAAATGGCTAGATCACGTAGACAGAATGGGTGAGAGAAGATACCCAAAGAAAATATTAAATTATATACCAGAAGGAAAACGAAACATAGGAAGACCAAAAAAAAAAAAAAAAAACCGATGGAAAGACCAATGAACTAATAATTTGGAGCGCGCAACAAGCCTTAATAGGGCTTAATGCATGAAGAAGAAGAAGAAGTATGGTTTATCAAGTATGCAGTTGTCTATCGTTCTTGTATTGGTCACAGCGAGATGAGTTCACGGATTCGCATGACATTCACCTCAAGAGTTCTAGAAGAAATCTAGCCTTAGCCATTCTTGTAGTAGAATTTCATCTTGCTACTTTTAAACTAGGAAATCATTAAATAGTCAAAGTGATATGAACAGTAAATTCAACGAGTTTCATAAAACATTTCTAAATATTTTTGAATCCAGTTTTCCTGTAAAGTATAAAAATGAAACAATATGCAGCAATAGATGGATTATACAAGGTATTAAAATCCCATGCAAAACCAAGAGATCATTATACATACAGAGCAGAAATAGCAATGATACAAACTTAAAACAACACTATAAAAATTATTAAAAAACATTACACAAAGTAATCCAAAAAGCTAAAGAATTGCACTACAATGCAACAATAGTAAACTATGATAATAAAATCAAAACAACTTGGAACGTAATTAAAAAGGAAAGTGAACGGTCAAAAAATAAACAACCTATACCCTTATATCAAGCAATACAAAAACATCAGACTCAAATGAAATTGCAAATATATTTAACAAATATTTTCTCATAATAACAGATAACCTCAACATCCCCAAGAAAATGTTACTAACAGTTTAGACTCCTTAACACAATATTTTCCAACAAAATTCCCAAATATTCAAATATTTTCAACAAACGAACAAGAAATAATTGCAACTATTAAAAATCTAAAGTCAAAAAAACTCCTCAGGATATGATGAAATAACAAGCAAAATATTAAACGCGAGTTCGCATATTATAGCTGGGCCACTAAGTTATTTATGTAACTATTCAATGTTCAATGGTATATTTCCCGAGATATTAAAATATTCAGTGGTTATTCCTATCTTCAAAAAGGGAGAAACAACATCTCCAGAAAATTGCAGACCCATATCACTTGTACCAGTCTTCTCCAAAATCTTTGAAATGTAAAAAGATTATATCATTATCTAGAAAGATACAACAATTTAGTCCCAGAACAGTTTGGATTTAGGAAAAATAAAGGCACGGAAAATGCAACATTTAGTTTAACGGACAACATTCTGGAGGCAGATAATAAAAAATTACAAGTTGGAGGAATTTTCTGTGATTTATCCAAAGCATTTGACTGTATTAATCATAAAATGCTGCTACACAAATTAGATTATTATGGAATTAAGGGTGTTGCACACCAATGGTTTCACTCATATCTCATAGATACGAAACGGAAAGTCGAAATGAGTACAACTATTCAGTTTAAATCCTGTCCAAATTCAACGTCGCAAATTTCAAGCGCAATAATTAACAATAGATCCCTATTAGAAACAACAACCACCAAATTTCTTGGCTTAAAAATTGAGAAGTACAAGATCTCATTATAACAATTTACTCATTATACCCTACCACAAGACATCTTTATATTCTTCATCCTATATAGTTTCAGTTGCTAGAAATTGGAACTCGCTTCCGAGTGATATAAGGGGTTGTTGGACAATTGCTTCATTTAGGTCAAAATTACATAAATTCTTACTTAACAGATGAATTGCTGATTAATATTTGTTACTTATAATGAAACTAACATCTGTCCATTCTTATTATTATTATCTTTAATTTCTCTAAATAGATTTACAAAACCTCTAATGGCAGTTACATTAATATTCTCATTATAGAAATAGAAATATATATATTCTCCCTGTAACATAGTCCTAGTAAGCTTATATTAAATTAATTTTCATCATTTTACTAGCTATCTCAAATATTAAATTAATTATAATTCATTGAATTAAATTAGCTCATAAATTAAGTTACTACTTTACCTTATAGATTTATCTAAATTTAAATAAATGTGTAGTGAAGATTATTGCTGGAGAACCTTTTAAGTGTAGTGAAAATATTTGTAATTTAAATTTATGTATTGTATTGATTAAGGCTGGTTGAGTGGAAGAGAAGGCCTTATGGCCTTAACTCTGCCAGCGAAAATAAAACATTATTATTATTATTATTATTATTATTATTATTATTATTATTATTATTATTATTATTATTATGTGTTAAATTGAAAAGATCAAATTATGTATTAAAGAAATTACCCCCAAACTAAATTCAGCATGTTTTGCTATTAGATCTATGCAAAAGATAGTAAATATCAGTACCTTAAAAGTAATATACTATGCATATTACCACTGGGTAATGAGTTTTGAAATAATATACTGGGGAAATTCTACAGATAGTAACAGTATATTCCTACCACAAAAAAAAGAGTAATTAGAATAATAATAGGTGCCAAATCTAGGGAATCGTGTAGGACTATTTTCAAAAAACTAAAAATAATGCCCATGTCTTGTCAGTATATTTTTTCATTAATAATCTTCCTTGTATGTAATCGTGAAAACTTTGTAATTAATTCAACAGTTGTTAGCATAAATACACGTCAAAAATGACTTTCATACTCCATCGGCTAGTCTATCGTGCTATCAAAAAGGAGTGCGTTATATGGCTGTAAATATTTTTAATAGCCTCTCTATCGATATAAAAATGAAACTCAAAACGTAAGATTATTAAGGTCAAACTAAAGAAGTACCTAATTTCTCACGCTTTCTATTCTGTGGGTGAATTCATGACATTCAATAACGCTTCATGAAATTGATACTAAAACTTTGTGTTGTACTAATAGACTATATTGTAAACCTCGCCTGTATATATTTCATCTAGACTGTGATTATAAATTAAGATTTTATAATGAGTAGTATTAAGTTTTTTGACTTGTTCCATATTGTAGCTGTATGAATACCATGGAATGTTAATAAATACAATACAACTACGCCGATGGCTATTTTTTTTATATATATATTTCCGTAATGGTTATCGCTGAAACTTGTTTTACTGAGATACATTAATTAATTTTATTTACATTTTCTTACGATTAGTCTAAGGGGGGTATGTAAATTAGCTCCGAGGAGGCTTTTTACCTTTTTATAAGTATGTAAATTGCCTGCCATTTATCTAGGACGTCGAATCTTCAAATTAGCCTCTGAGTGAATCTCGCACAGTACTATCACAGTCTAGTATATACAGTCGCGAAGCTTGAGTTGTGAGGGTACTAGGAACAATAGATTGTGCCGGTACTATTTTGCATTGTCTGTGATGAGGCGATAGTAGCGATCCTAGTGGTTAGTAACTATCTATGGATGCATATTTCCTACGTATTGAGCTTCGTGAATGTATATACTAGACTGTGGTACTACTTGTTCATCCGCCAAAATGACGTCATTTCGTAGAAAACTTTTAACAGTATCTTCAACGCCAGCAATCCAAATATTTATCACTTCATTAAAGTTCTTAAACAAATAGTGTCGCTTAGAGCTTTAAAAGCCTGAAAAAAAGGAATATATCTGTTTTTCGCAAATAATTATTTTCACGAAATAAATACTTGTACTTCGGCAAGAACTGATTACTCCACTTGAGTTTCTAAGGGTTGTTTGTTAAATTTCTCCCTGTTTCAAAAAAGTCAGTAATTAATGTTTTAAACACATTTTAATTTTTATGACGTTGTTTTTGTAACTGAAGCTGACCAATATTTTAATCATGTTGAACCACTTTTTTAACTATACCTTTGTCTTCAGGTGCAAGTGTTTACCAGCTCCCACTCTCTTTATGGCGGAATATGATAAAAGAACTGACTATAGATTATTCCTACAATTTGATTTAATGGGCAGAATCCTACATTGGACACTGTAACGTCGTAACCTTGTAGCCTCGTGGGACAAAATACGATCCCTAATGTTAATACAGGGTGATCCGTTTGGGAAGAACTGTTGCTATTTATTGTTAAATAATTTGTACATGTATTCTAGAAGAATGGAAGTTTTGTCCAAAGTAGATCTCAACGTACCAACCATTGGCAATACGACATAGTTAATATCTTAAAGCTAATTCCTCCCATCTCAAGAGCAACTTTCTCAAAAGCTGAGAAAATCTTTGCGCTAAGATTATGAATATCCCTAGGTCGCTGTGCATACACATCATTCTTCACAAAACCCCAGAGAAAGAAATCGAGTGGTGTCAGGTCTGGGGAATTTGGAGGCCACATAATTGGCCCTCCTAGACCTAACCAGTTGCTATCAAATGTGTCATGTCATCCAGATAATCACGGATATCTGTTGCCCAATGTGGTGGTGCACCATCCTGTTGTAACACGATACTCATGTTTTTTTCCTGTTGCAGTTGTGATTTGAAAAAGTTTTTCAACATATCCAGAATGTGGCATATTAACAGATCCAGTTCGTTCAAACGTGCGAAACCATGACATTATCTACTTGTAAATCGGAGTCCTCCGAACACCGTACTCTCGTTGAAACTGCCGTTCAACAGACGTTACATTTTAAATTTAGCAAACCAAAAGACACATTTCACTTGTTGTTGAGCAGTAGACGGTATTTTGTTTATTCGGTCATTGCTGGGTAACTTTTTTTTTGCGGTAATAATGGTGATATAAAACTCCCGTGCTTCAGTATCACATTGGAACTGAAATGAATTCTAAAGCACCTCCATTATAAATTTTATAGTAATTTTATTTTATATCTTCCCAAACGGATCAGACTGTATTATGCGGTTCAAAATTACATGAATACCCGTCTTGGTTTAGATTAACAAGCAAACGTTCTGATGGGGGCAGATAAAAAAGTGAAATTTTTTCCTTCCATCATGTTAATAATGTGAGAAGAAGTGCTTATACAAATGTTGGCCACTCGACAGCAATTATAAGGCCGTCCAGAAAGTGATTTTCTCTGGGGCCGTTTGTAGACAAAAAGCACAATTGCATGGAAATATTTATTGAAACAGATACAGCAATTATTGCGCTATTTGTCAACATATCCCCCACTGGAATTGAGACATTTGTCATACCATGGGATCAATTGTTGTGTCGTAGAAGTCAGCCGCCTCAGAGCGGAACCAGAGTTGACTGCGTCCGCACCTCTCAGTCGATCCCATGATATGAGAAATGTCTCAATTCCGATGGAAAATATGTTGAAAAATAGCTCAACGATTGTTGTGTCTGTTCCAATAAATCTGCCCAATGAAATTGTGTTTTTTTTCTGCTAACGGCCTCTGGCGAACTTATTTTTACGGCCCTCGTAATTGCGGTCGAGTGACCAAAATTTGTATAAGCACTTCTTTTGACATTATCAACATGGCGGAAGAAAAAAATTGAACTTTTTTATGTCTCAATCAGAACGTTTGCTTGTAGGCGTTTCCCAGAATGAGAAATATTTCTTTGCTGTTACTCTTATTGGTAAGCATGTGAGAAAGAATATAAATTTAAATTTATGACATAAAATTAATATAATGACAAAAGTGTATGTTCTGCTCTCCTTGAATGAAGGGATTGCTCAGCTGGGCGATTTGCATTCTGTATCAGATTTCTTTTTTAATTTCCTGCCCTGGTCTAAGTTTCCTTTCAAGGGGCACATTAATCGCCTTTCAGCCTCTCACTCTAGACATATTCGGCGCGAGGTGAGTGAAGGAGTTACTGATAGCTACAGTTACCGATACGAATTAATAGCAGCTAGAAGTGTGCATGTATTAACATAACTTCTGCAATACTGCTATTGAAAAGGAAACAAGCGATTACTGTACAGCCTTGACACTCGGCGATGAATGAAACAAGAAGGTGGGAGAAAGAGGAGAAGTTAGTGAATAATCTTACAGTTATGCGGTAATAAAATTATAATGAAGAAGTGTTGATGATTTTGAGGATGAAGGTAGCAATAGTGCTGATAGTGATGCTGAAAGAGAAGAAGACAAAGTTTAATACAACTCTAGTGAATATTATCGAGATAACGCGAAGACTATACAGTGTGTTCTGAAAAAAAGGTTCCAATATTTAGAGAGGAGGTAGTATGCATCAAAACAAGAAATAAAAGTTCTATAAACATGAATCCTAAAATTAATATCTTCTGAGAAATGAGCAAATGTTTACCATCAGTAAGAGCATCATATTTCCTATACTGTGAGCTCTTTTGCAAGAAACAATTGAGGAAACAGAATGCAGCCGTTTGTTACTGTGTATTATGGGTACACAGCATACCTTTGTTTGTGTTTGAATCAAAAAGACGCTTAAACATACGACACTAGTTAGAGTCCGTAATCTTACTATTGTACGTAAACTGATTCTACACTGCAATAATTACAGTGGTCAATAAAGTTAAACATTTATTTTGTTAAAAAGATAACGAATGAGTGATTGTTATAGTATTTCAAATCTGTTTTCAAAATGTTTCTATCACCCAAGGTTTTTGAGTAATTGTATGAAATGTAGTTTAAACTTTTCTAGTATTGATACCTTGTAACATTTTACCTAAAATAATATTTTCTTTCCTAAAATGTGTATGAAATAGATTTTAGGCTATACTTGACTTGAGAAACATCTTTTTTGAGTGGCCTGTAGTAGTCTGCCAGAATATTTGGGCTCCATTTTTCCTGGTAGCACCTTTTCATTTCAGAGAAATCCTGATAAAAACGCTCCCCACGTTCGTCGTTCACTACCCGAAGGTTCTGAAGAAAGAAAAATAAATAGATCAGAATCCAAGAAGTTAATTTGAGACACAGACTGTTGAATGATCCTTAGGTTCCCGGCATATCAATGGAACTGGAAAAGGCATATGACGGGATCCTTTTAGCCAACTAGTTAATAGCATTACATGGAGCACAACAGATTTCAGGGGCCTATTTCCTGTCCTCATCTATTTTGCAATCAAAATAATACTCGTACGCTCTTTCAAGAGGTTAGCGTATAGTAGTAAAATTTTGGAAATATTCAACATTTTTTCCCTCCATTACTGTATCTTGTACAATAATGAAAATTAGTATGTGTAAAACACTGTCCTTCTGCTATATGAAAAAATACTTTTACGATTTAAAAAATTATTTACTTTTTTTTTTCTTTTCAAAATTTAGTTCACTGTGTAGTGATGAAGCGTTTCCCACATAACTCAAAAACTATCCTACATTCTGTGATTAATTTTTTTGTGTATATTTATGCATGTCGTATCTACAATATGATGGAAGATCACTTCTCTGCCTTTGATAGATACTCTGATAAAAAAGAAATTCATTTAAAATGGTCAAATATCACTATTTTCTTTTAACACAAAATTAAATATATATATATATATATATATATATATATATATATATATATATATATATATTAAGGAATGTAGTTGAAAGAGCATGATATTGTAAACATGAGTTTCAGCAATAAAATAAAAGAGAGAGAACATGAAAAAAATTAACAAGTTCATGAGTTGTGAGGGAAACGCTTCATCACTGCACAGTGAACTACCACCATTATGGATAAAAAAAAATACGAGTATATAAAAATAATTTTTAAATTGTAAGATTTTTTTTTCATATAGCAAAAGGACAGCGTTTTACACATACCAGTTTTCATTATTGTGCAAGATAGAGTAAAGGAGGAAAAAAATGTTGAGTATTTCCAAAAATTTTACTGCTGTAAGCTGTACCTGACCCCTTAACTAGTATAGTAAAATTCGGCTGTGTGCTTTCAAAGTTAACTAACCACAAACGTATAAAAATTGTTTATGTTATTTATAAAATATTTCGAGATATGTCTCACTTTATAAGGTAGAGCGTTGGTTCGCTAAGCCAAAGGTCCTGGATCGATATCCGGAACAGTTTTTCCCTTGAAATTATTCAGATCTGCTTCACAAGGAGCTACTCGTATATCTGAAAGCTAGATTTGCATAGTTAGCCTAATTCCTGTTTCCCATTTTGAAGTAAAGGACCATCAATTTTTCCATAACATTTTTACATTTCATGTACATCATTCTGTGAAAAATTTACATAGATAATGACTGTGAGTAAAATCCACCCAATTGTTCAAAAGAAATCGCTGCCCTCTGACAGATGACATCTTCAAAACCAGGTTTTCTGTATGAAGAGTATTAAGAAAGTGTGTTTTGCGAAAATCTAAAATCTACTTATTACAGAATCACAATATTTCCTCTCTGCGAATGTACTACGTAAAATGAAAAGTGAATATTATGGTGACAGCCACAGTGGTGACTGTGCTGAATAATGATGACAATGAAGGTGGTTGAGTTGGGGATGAAAAAAAAATATAATTATAACAAGTTTTTTTTCCATGAGTTCACATTGTCATTGCCAAAGGGTCGAATATTCTGGACATTATAGCATGCAAGTCATGACAGCTTTTCTGCCGACTTTTGTGGTAGTCAAGGCAACAGAAAATAGTTCTTTGTGTAGAGGAAATTAATAATGACGCACATTGTAATGAGTGGTCAGCTGAGACAAGAAACTTGCAGGTGACAACGGGGACGCCTAAGGGCGAACCTGCTTCATTTCTCCGGTATGTAAAAGGGCGTTGGCGGCCTTCAAGTACTATTTCCGGTGTCTGTTTACTCAAACTTAACGGTGAACTTGCTTGTAACATAGAACAAATGCACAAGTATATTATTAATAATCATATTTCCTTCCTCTTTTTACTCTTTCTTCTTCTTATTCTTCTTCTTCTTCTTCACTTCTCGATTTAGCCTTTCACTTGCTTCACTTTACAATAAGTATCTTCATTCTTTTCTTGATCATTTTCTTCTTATTGGTATGCAAGGATCTATAGGTTAGGTTTTTTTCACCTTCCATTCTTTCTACAGGGTGTGTCAGGAAATATGGGAAAAACTTCAGGAATGGATTCCGTATAAGTATGGAAAAAAAAAAGGTTATATCAACATTGGTCCGGAAATGCTTGATTTCTGTGCACGGCTTACATGTATGATCATAGTACACTTCAGTACAGTCCTTTGCTGGAATTATTATGATGTATTCTGTTTACATTTCCGTAGATGAACTGTTCAAAATGTCCACCTCCTGCCTGCAGCTCCTCATCTCATCGGGATCCTAACATGATTCCAAATTCTTAGCATAGTTCTTATTGCCTGACACCTTACAGAATCCGTTGGCAGAGAGTTCCCTCACTATCCACAGGAGTCAAAAACACCAAGAACTTTTAAGTACTCCCATACAAAGAAGTGCAATGGTTTGAGATCTGGTGAGCGGGAAGGCCAAGCATGTTAGCATCTCGATGAGAAGAGCTGCGGCCTGTATTCAGGCAAGAGATGGACATTTTGAACAGTTCATCTAAGGAAACGCAAAGAGAATGCATCATGATAATTCCAGAAAACAGATGTACTGCAGTGCACTGTGATCATATTGCAAGTCCTAATGAGAGACCAAACATTTCCAGAACCATGTTGTTATAACCATTTTTTCTTCTATTCGTATGAAGAATCTATACATTAAATTTTGCCCACTTTATTTTCTATACAGTCTGTATTGTTCTTGTCATGTTTAAAAGCCTATGCCTATAATCAACAACTATAAATATTAATTAGTACACATGTTAATAAGATAAGATGTGCTCTGAAGATAATGAAACCATAAAAACCTCCAATTTCACATCCAAGGAGTGGTAGAAAGGCATATCTTTTATATTCAAGCTACATCTGAATGCACTTGCTATGTACAGACACGGAGATAAAATTTGGAGCTCCCTTATTGTATAAGTTTCGCTTACAACACACTACGCATCTGCAGTAAACAAGAGCTCCTGTATATACTATATGGTACTTGTGGACAGTCGTGTAGACTCCCATCAAGAATCGCTCCAAATTTTATTTCCCTATCTGTGGGAATACGCGTCTACACATCGCGATAACATCGCTCATAGCATGTTTGTTATTCGCCGCGCTAATTAGCGTGGTTCATATAATTCTTATGGTATCGCCATGCCAATTCTCAGAAGAGCGATAAATATAAACAGTTGTCGACTCGCGATGAGAAACATTCGCTATCATCCGAACACAAAAATGACACAGTGGCAATATCGCCATTATCTGTTACAGCGATTTTTCTCGAGTAGTCAAACTTCGGAGCTGTGGCGGAAAATGCTGTCTATCCGCTACGATAGGTAGCGAAATCCGGTTTCGAAAACTAACTTTAACGGCTACGAAGATCATCGTGCTGAAGAATGTACACATGAGGCCAGGAGTCTCTTATTAGCTTTGGACCTTCATGGGCTGTCGTGGCACGGATTATTTTAATGAATGGAAAAGAAATGACGGTCAATTTTTATTACTCTACTGCCACTTCCAACGGACTCCTAACGAATATTCACACGTTTATCACTGGGATTGTGGCGCTGCAAATCAATTTAGAACACTGTTATCTCAGCCACGACACATTTCAATTTTTATTGTACAATATAAATGCAATTATCACTACAATGACACAACAATTCTTTCAGATAACACAGAAACAACTTCGGAATCGTAACTAACAGTCGCAGTTTCACTTCACTTCCACTAGATGACTCTTGAGTTCCAGGCTATAGGCGTAGCAGGGATGCCAATATCGGCAAACGAAATGAAACTGTGAGGAATGTTACAATAGGTGTGCTAAACGTTAGAAATGTTACAATAGATGTGTAGCACGTTAGGTTAGGTTAGGTTAGGTTAGGTTAGGTTAGGTTAGGTTAGGTTAGGTTAGGTTTTGTAAGGTGTGTAAGATAATATGAATGGTTACCACAGTTGGAGACACTGCAATCATTCTCCCACTCCACCTCAAATAACGTCACAACGACGGAATATGGCCGCCTTCTTCCTTCAAGTACGACGATTTTCCTGAATATAAGTAAGGAACCTATTTAGGGCGGGTTGGGTGGGACCACAGTTCTCCCAGTGATCACATCGAGTTTCTACTACTCCACACTACAAAACTAAGGTATTTTCAGTGTTTGTTTTTAATTTCCTATACTGTATTGTTTTGTAATAAAAATTCACCGAAATGACAAAGAGAAAGCGACAAAAATCCGACAAGGTGCGCCTCTTTACATCGCCAATTTGTAGCGCGTATTGAACACGTTCTCTTCTAGCTACAAACACTATAATCGCCTTTCTACCGTGAAGACTGCTTCGGAGCTACTGACCTGCTTCTTTCTGGACAGACAAGCTGCGGATTCTAATATATAACAAAGTTAAGGAAACTCATTTCTATGTAAGCATCGGTGGTTCAGTGGTAGAATGCTCGCCTGCCACGCGGGCGGCCCGGGTTCGATTCCCGGCCGATGCATACTTTTTGCATTATCTTTCGATATTGCCATGATGAAAAAATGTTAAAAATAAACATATTTCTAAGTATTTAAAACTAGTATTTACAGTTTCAAACCATCTTTAGTTTTCAAATTTAATAGTTCATCATAATTCAATCCCTAAGATCCAAATTTCAATGCAAAATAAATTTCAATCTTTATTATAAACTTATAACCTTGACATTTCAATACCTAGCTCTTGGTTTATTAATCTCCAGGCTTCAATTTATCTTCAGCCTGTAGACTTAGGTTACTAATCCTCAGCCATCCGACTACAAATCACACGTTCCACTTTTTTCTTCTTTAAACTTTCTTTACACGCGTCACCACCACAATCACGTGCCATTATCATTACTTTGAATCACCAGCACCAATCATCAACATTTTCATCTTCATTGTTATCAATACTCAGCACTACCCATTAAATACCAACAACTATAACCATCTTCTTTTTTCCTTTACCTTCAACATCAAAATGTAACCCACTTAGCTTGTCATGGATTCAAATCTATTATTCAGGCTTTAATTTAAATTTGGTATACTAATTTGCCATATTATCTGAGGCTGATATGTACATCTACGATTATCAGGCAGTAATTCTCGCTTGACGATATATGTAAGAGGAAGAACAATTGAAGGGTTTTTTGAAAAAAAAATACCTTAAATTGCCTCATAGAAATTCATGTGTAAATGCAGGTAACTGTGGACAATGTTTGTTTTAAGAAAAAATTCTCTGTTGTGGCTGAAGTGTGCCTCTCCTTTAATCTTCTTTATCATATCTTCTTTCGTTGCTTACGTTTCTTCCATGGGGTTACTTCTGCACCTAAAGATGACTCCATAACTAATACAACAATTCACATGCTGAAGTATTTTTCTCTGAGGTGGCTTTTGCCGCGTACGTAAGAAGCAGTAACTTACTGCCAGTTTACTACAGTTTAAAATTGTATGGATACAAATGTTTCAAGATGTTATGTATAATAATAATACTAAAAGTTTTATTTTTTCTGGCAGAGTTAAGACCATCAGGACTTCTCTTCCACTCAACCAGGATCAAAGCACATACAGGAAAATACATACCTGTATGCAAGTATTAACTTTAAAAAATAATAAAAAAAAAACTTATTAATATAATCCCAAACAGGAAAACACATTAAGTTATACAAGAATTAACTTTAAAAATTAGGAATGAATACATATATTATGAATATAATCACTAGGGTTAAGAATTGTATACCGTTACATTGCACTTATGCGCCTCTGACTTTAGGTACCGGTACGTAATTGCGTTGGGGTGGGGGATTTCAGTGTGTTTCGTTCAGCAATGAACTTTAGTTGATCGGTTACATTACGACCGAATACTGCTATTCGTAACAGGCAACATTCAACGTCCTATAAAGAAGAATAATAGCAAGATGTCGAGGACGAAATTTGTGACTTAATTTCAAATGAGGAAATTTGTAATAATGATACAGATTTTGAGATAAATAATGATTGTGTAAAATATTTCAAGTATTCCCCCATTATTTCTGTAGAAGTGGAACGAAGTTTCTCTAGACATACAGTAAGGCTGTTTTTTTCTAGCAACAGTCAATCATTCTCCTTTGAAAATTTGAAAATGTGGTTTGTTATCCACTGCAACAACATATGAAATGAAAAATTATGTAAAACAAAAACGTAATACACCATCATATTAACATAGTGAAATAATAAGGCTGATACTTGTCATGTTATATGAGGTTATTCTACAGACAGAAAATAAAATGTCTTTAAAATAGAGCAATAATATTTCTTTAACAAAGAAAATGATGTCTTCAAATTTTTCTTTAACAGATAATTGTGTAGAGGCGCACGAAGCACATTGGTAGTATAACGGCGTATATTTCTCACGCCTAATAAACACACAACTAAAGGAATAGTACAATGTAGTATAATCAGTATGGGTTACATTGAAACAATGACAATTACCTAGTAGATATTAATGTTAATAGAAGAACAAAATAATGACTATATTAAAAATAATAACAATAATAAACAAAAAAAATAAAATAAAAAATCATACCTGCAAAAATCTAATTCTGTGCATTTAAAAGATTCCTAAATAACCTAAGTTTAAACGACTGAGGACTAAGACTACCCCTGATTTCCACGGCAGCGAATTCTAGGACTGGACAATGGCTATTGAGAAAGAATGTGAATACAGAGATGTCTGGTTAATAGGAACAGATTGTGCTGTGAACGTATATTACCATTATCCTACGTTTACACGGCGACAGTTTAGAGAAGAGAGCTAGAGATTATAGCTGAGTATCACCGTGTAAACGGTTGTGAGAGCAAGTATCTCGTTGACTCTAATATCTAAATAGAGCGGCCTTGATAACTGCTCTCGCCGTGTAAATACCCTGAACAGAGAACTCGCATATACTGTCAGCTCTCATTATAGCTACTCTAAATTAGTCAGCTAAGTTGAACTTCTTCATTAACTCTCGCGACTGTTGCGTACGAGATTATACAAGCTTGCGCATAACTCTTGAAATACAGGTCTAAAATAATAATCATGCTACGTTTGCACGGCGACAGTTCAGAGCGAAGTTCTGAAGAATCATGACAGCTCTCTACTGGAGTGTTTACACGGTGACAGAATATAGCTTCTCTAAACCCATTAGCGAGCTCTCATGAGATTTATATAATTCTAAACTCTAAGTTACTCTCCGGACCGTTTACATGGTGCAGACAGTTTAAAGTGAGAGAACGTGTTGAGAGAGAGCATTTAGAGAAGAATAGGCTGGTCAGTGCGTTTTTATGACATCTAACTTCTGAGCAGTGTGTCAGCAGTTGTGTAACCTGACCGCGCATAGCACTTGCGT
The DNA here is from genome assembly GCF_040183065.1 of Periplaneta americana. Classification (NCBI taxonomy): domain Eukaryota; kingdom Metazoa; phylum Arthropoda; class Insecta; order Blattodea; family Blattidae; genus Periplaneta; species Periplaneta americana. The sequence continues at coordinate 115,997,438 of NC_091123.1, forward strand.
TACTAATATTGTTGGGTGAGTCATTATTTATTTATTCGTATAGAATACTATAATTGCACGAAGGACGGAGTTGATAGTCTTGATCAAAAATGTGCAAATTATAGCTCAAGTCGGCACACATGTAATTTACATTCTATGAATCAGAGATATATGAAAATAGTACCAATGGCAAGAGAAACTCAAAAAGTTTAGTTGTGTTAACATTGTTTCCCTACTTGATAACACGCCTCATAATAGTGCATATAAACAAATTTGTTCATTGTTGAGGCGAAATGGCTGCTATAGACGACAGAAGAGCTTAATTTTCATGTGAACCAGTCGGTTATTAATGTGCAAAAGCATTACCGAACAAAGTTTGGTGCAGATCCACCCAGTGGGCCTAAAATCCGTAAATGGTACACAGATTTGAAGGCACGATTCTTCGCAAGCGGTTGCGACTCCATCCATACCTACTACAGTTGCTGCAAGCCCTAATACCAGAGGACAAAATGCTACGAAGAAATTTTTGCACAAGTATGTAGACTTTAATTGAAAACTATGATGAATTTATTCGTTCCGTGGTGTTTTCTGACGACGTCACTTTTCAACTTTCTGGTAAGATGAACAGACATAACCTCAGAATCTGAAGATCGGAAAATCCGCTTACCTACGTGGAACTTGACTATAGGCTTGATGTGTGCCGTGTTACTATGGGGGGGGGGGACACATTGAACATCTTTAAGTCAAGAAACTAAACGTTTGGAGTTTCTCTTTCCATTGGTATTATTTTCACGCACCTCAGATTCATAGCACGTAAATTACATGTGTTCGAAACCGGAAAGGTCTTTTGTAGGAACCCTGTATAAAGACAATTTTCAGGCTTCTTGATGAAAGAAAGGCAACGGATGCAGCTGAAGAAGTGGTTCTTGAGAAGAAGAAGAAGAAGAAGAAGAAGAAGAAGAAGAAGAAGAAGAGGAAGAAGATGTGCTTTGTGCCCCCCCCCAAATTAAAGAGGAAAAAAATATTCTTGCTACAAGGGCCAAAATCCAATTTACCTCCAATGTTAAAAAAAAAAGTGTGCAGAATTTGCTATGAAAATGACTGACTGCGTTTAAGCTCCTCAAAAGAGACCGAGTGTTCAAAGAAAAAAACAATAATTTTTCACATAACATTGTTCATCTTCTTTCATTACATTGTGTTTATAATGTTTCTACTAATACAGTGTAATAGTTGTGCCTATTTCGTTTTGTTAAACTATAACTATATTCTTGTTAACTGATACCGGTACAGACCCCACTGTACCAGTTATGTGATTTGTTTGTAATGTACTAGATGAGCGTTCTTATTATTAATATGATGCATTATCAATAGTAAGATTAAAGGAATAGAGAAAATATTCTACATCAAGTGAATGGTGATAATTGCACAGTAATAATAATAATAATAATAATAATAATAATAATAATAATAATAATAATAATGATAATAATAAAACAATAGTGATAATAATAAAACAGTGATCATAATAATAATAATAATAATAATAATAAAATAGTGATCATAATAATAATAAAATAGTGATAATAATAATAATAATAATAATAATAATAATAATAATATTATTATTATTATTATTATTATTATTATTATTATTATTATTATTATTATTATTATTATTATTATTATAACAGTTCGCACTTACTGGAGGTTATGGAGCTTTCGCTGTACCTCCTCCAGCAAATAAATGAGCAAGAATAAAACCCACAAAATAATTAACTAAAACAATGGACCTTGCTAAATTTACGGCCAAATTACAATAAATTAACAAAACTAAAAGCCAAATTCAGACGCCTCAACAGTCTCAGCTAATTTAGACAATGCCTGATTTCTCATGGTCCTTATTCTTGTAATTCTTGTTAAACACATTCCACAAACAACTTTCCAATTCATATGCTTCAATCAATCTTCGTGTCTTCGACACTCCATTGTTTTTGGCCGTCATTTATACTGCTTCTGTCGCGAGAGTTTATAAAAAAGTTCAACTGAGTTGAATAATTTAGAGTAGCTATAATGAGAGTTGAGAGTATATGCGAGTTCTTGGTCCAGGGTGTTTACACGGCGAGAGCCGTTTTGAAGGCCGCTCTATTTAGTCTCTCTAATATCTAATTAGAGTCAACGAGATACCTACTCTCAAAACCGTTTACACGGTGATATAGCTCGAACGGAACTTGGTGAAGCTTGACCTTGATGGCGAAACCAGTTCTACGGGCTTTTAAGAGTGGCGGGGGTAACGCTTGTTCAGTCTCGCTTGCATCTCGACACATAACATCGGTCGGTAGTCGATCCCACACCACAATACTGTTCTCTCCCTCCAAGTTTCACCAGGTTCCGCACGAGCTGTACTCAGCTATAATCTCTAGCCCTCTCTTCTCTAAACTCTCGCCGTGTAAATGTAGAGACGCAATTCCGTCGCTCAGAGCGCTGTTCGGTTCTAGATATTTGTAGCAGAAAACTTATTGACATAGACATTTGGGGCATTTAAAGGACTCATCGTTGCGTATTAAATGCTTCGTACAATATTTTATGGTCAATAGATGTAAGTTCAAAACTTCTGCGTATCAATTATATTTAAATAAATGGTTGTCATTTTTTATATGAAAAGATATTACATATTATAAACTCAGGCACTACCTTCCTGTTGTTCAATTCACACACCATATCTTTGCGAACATAATGAAAGAAACTTAATATATTTTACATGAGCAATGTAGTTTACCATTTTCATATGTTTATTTTTTATTATTATTATTATTATTATTAGTATTATTATTAATATTATTATTATTCATAATTTATTCTGTTAATAACAATAAAATAATGTGTTTAGGCTATAAACCTGTTGCTAGGAAGCGTAATGTGACCAACAGCCTTTCCTTTATACTAATGGCAATCCTCATAGTTTTGTCTTTTTTGGCAATTACAGATCCGATGTGTAAGCTCCATGCGTATTCCGGCGAGATATTCAGGGTTTTTCCCACGTAGATCTATTTCTCCTCTACCTTCTTCAATTCAGAAGAATTGTACACTGCAGCGGCCGAAAAACGTTGTGTTTCTGTCATAGTTGTAAACGCACTGACCAGCCTGTTCTTGTCTATATGCTCGTAACACTTTCTCTCACTCTAAACTGTCTGCACCATGTAAACGGTTCGGAAAGTAACTTTAGTTTAGAGTTATATAAATCTCATGAGAGCCTGCTAATGGGTTTAGAGAAGCTATATTCTGTCACCGTGTAAACACTCCGTTAGAGAGTTCTCCTGATACTTTAGATCTTCTCTCGCTCTAAACTGTCGCCGTGTAAACCTAGCATTATGATGTGAAGCTAGGAGAGTAAACTGAGAGGCAAGGTAGTTGGGTGTGGAATCATGTATAATTCGATATAGCAGGCAAAGAGAATGTACTAAACGTCTATCTTGCAAGCGGAGCCAAGATAGTCGTAGAAAATATTCTGATATATGATCAAGTCGGCGGATATTGAAAATAAAACGGACGTAGACATTATGTACACGTTTAAGTTTTTGAGAAAGTTCAGCACTTAGGTCGCTAGTAGTCAAATTGGATATTAATTATAAATGCTACCATCATATCCTGGCTGGGCAATGACTATTTTCACAAAAAAAAAATCTTCGAATTTTGGTTGCCTTATGAAAACCACAGAACATATCCACTCCTATAACATAGTCGTATGGACCCTATGGCATTTTTCCCCCCTAACAACTAATTCAATAGATGGCCGCTACAATACGCTCACCATATGCTTAATATCTAAAATTTGCATTTTTTGAACTGGTTATTTTTTTTTTTTCAAAAAACCCTTCAATTGTTGATGTACATCTGAAGTATGATTAGTGTAATATGTAGTGTAACTAGTCAGCGATGTATGCAATGGAGGGTGAAAGAAACTGGTCATCGTACCCCATAATCTCCTGGGCTAATTGCCTTATGAGTGATGCCTTGTGGGTCCAGATCTATTTTCAGACAGCTGACTAAACAGCAACAATTTATCATGGATTAAAGAGGCCTATTTAACATTAAATGGAATCCGACACTTCATTTGGTTCTACATTCAGTATCATCTTAAGAATTTCAATTTGCGTCACTTTATTACGTATTATTCTAAAATTAAAATAATATTGAAAGTATGATAGAATACCAATTATTTTAAGCACCTTTCGAATTAATGTAACTACCTACTTCCAGATATTTCTAGTGGTTGCTTCTATTATGATGTATTTATCGAAGTATTACATTTTATCATTTGGAGCATTTTATAGCTATTAAAATACTTCGTTTTGAATAAGATTAGCCTATATCCTAGAAATATTTTGTATTGAATGTGTATGACATATAAATATAACTTTTCTGATAATGTTCTTACATGAAATACCACATAGATTTCTTATCTCTACGAAAAATAATAAACCAGGCTAAGTGGACATAATAATAAGTCCCAAATTGATATGCCTGTTTGCTTACTTATCAAGGTTTTATCGGAGTTAATTTTGATGTTATTCGATGTGATATTAGAAGGGTATGTAAAAGTTGTCGTCGCTAACCTCAACAATAGAATACAATAATTATTATCTTCGCTGTCTTCCATTGTCATCACCATCCTCTACCTATTATTAACGTCATCTTGTCAACGTAATAACCATTTTCTTCTTTTTCTCATCATCATCATCATTATTATCATCATCACTATCGTTATTCCCTTTACATCATCGTCTTCATTCTTTTTCCCATTATTGCCGTTGTCTTGACAATATCATCTTCCTCTTCCCGACAACATTAATTTATCTATTACAGTCACCAAATGTAGAGTAATAATAATAATAATAATAATAATAATAATAATAGCAATAATAATAATAATAGTACAGTAACATCAACATGATTTTACAACTGTGGACATCTTTCCATCTTCAACATCTCCTTGATGCCATTTTCATCGTTCCCTTGCTAACATAGTCAACGTCGAATTACCATTACCACTGTTCTCTTGCTATCGCAGTCATCTTCTCACTCCCATTATCTTCGTTCTATTGCCATTATCATCGATATACTTCCATCAACATTTTTCTACTCCCATTATCATCGTTTTCTTGCAATCGTAGTCATCTTTCTCTGTGATCAATATCTCTCCAACCTCGTCTTCTTATTGCCATTATCATCGTTCTATTGCCATTTTATTTAAATTCTTCCGTAAATATTTTCCTGTTTCCATTATCATCATTCTCTTGTAATCATCTTACTCTATCATCGAAATCTTTCCATCCTCGTTTTGCTTTCCCATTACCAACCTCTTTATATTATGATCCTTTTCTTTCTATCGTCATATTCTTCCTCTTCCCAAATAAGATCGTTCACTTATCATCGTCATCATATTCTCTTACCGCTATCATCATCCTCTTGCAATTGTACATTGTAATAATCTTTCGCTTTCCAATATACTTATTCTCTTACCATTGTCATCGTTCCTGTCCATTATCACCTACCTCTTTCCATCATCACCACTCTCATTTTACTATAACTCTTCTCTTGCTTTTTCTCTTCACGTTTCCATTGTTCCATCGTCATAATTCCCCTTCTATTATTGTTTTCTTAATTTCATCATTTTCCTCTAGCTGTCATCAACGTCCTCCTACTATCGTGATTATTTCCTTCTTTCCATTATCATCGATATCTTGCTAGCGTCTTCATCGTCCTCTTCTCATTACATCTGTCATCTTATTAACACCATCTTTTTTCTTTTCATTATCGTCTTTCTGCCATATCGATATCCTTCCTCTTCCTATAGCAATACAATTTTACCATCGCCATATTCTTTCTCTTCACAAAAATATATTTCACCTACAAATATCAACTCTTGCTCTTGCCATTACCATTGTTCTTTTGCTATCATCCTCATAATCATCTTCCTTTTCTTATCATAATTGTCCTCTTGCCAATCTCATCATGCTTAACTTCTCATTACCACAATCCTTTTGCAATTTCCAATAACTTTCCGTTCCAGTTATCATAATTCTCATGTTAAGGTTATCGCCCTATTCCCGTCGTCGTCGTCGTCATCCTATTTCCTTCAACTTTATCGTCCTATTTTTATTTTCAGTTTTCTATATGATTGATTTGGTCCTATTTCTATAAGCATACCACATCATCATCATCATCATCATCATCATCATCATCAACAACAACTTTCCATAATCATGGTTCCAAATGAGACAAATACTTCAACTCATTACGGATTAACATGGAATTTCAAGCGATGTTCTTTCAGCCATGAAGACTATTAACGAAGCAACTAACCTACATACTACTCCGCAGATGAGCAGGCGATTAGTGTAAATAGCTATTTAAGAATTTATTTTACTTGCAAGCATCGGTGGTTCAGTGGTAGAATGCTCGCCTGCCACGCGGGCGGCCCGGGTTCGATTCCCGGCCGATGCAAAAATTATTTTTAGCGCGACTTATGTGACAAACACATGAGCACAACTATTAAAATGCTTAAATGAATTATTTAAAGAAAGCTTCTAAATTTTGTCCTCAATTTATGAGAAACTTTACCGGAAGCGAAGAGATGAATATAAGGCAGAAATGTGCAGTTCTTGGGGAAAAAAATAGTCCGAGTCTTAATGGGAGTCCATTTGTACGTAGGCAACAAGTTTCGCACGACTCTCCACAAGTGGCATATATACAGGGGCTCTTATTTACTGCATATGCGCGCAATGAGATGTATATGGAATTTAGTAAAATTAGGCAGGCCACTTTTTTCTGGAACTGTATAAGTTATGCCGGTTTTATTTTAGCGTCCACATCGCTCACTGGCTGTAGTTTTGAATTTGAATCCTACATTCGGTTTGAATATTTATTTTCAATTTGTTTTTATGCTTTTAGTCTTACTAATAAACCGTGTATAGTTTTTATACGAGACTTATGCAGAGTTGAGACAGAAAACTTTACTAATAAACCGTGAATAAGCTATGGACGTATAAACAGGCTGTAACTATACAATGGGAATTGCTTTGCAGTAGTTATATACACGAAACCCCTTGTTTAAGCGTTGTATATAGGGAAAAAATGGCCGCCCCTTTAACAGCTGTTCGTATCGACTGTCATTTTATGATGATATTTACCTTGTAACCACAGAAGAACAAACCAAAGGTCATAGAATTATTAGAATAATATTGCTGTAGCTTGTACTCTTTGACCAAAATGTAGTGTGGTAATCGATTAGAGCCAGTTGTACTATCGATGTTTAACACGCCAAACTAGAGCGCTCTACCGGATCCAGTAGAGAACCACAGATATTCTATTACCTTTCGTAACGAAGTAATGACGAAACTATGACGTAGCTGTGTAACAGTTATACTGCTATACACGACGTATGTAGTGATTATTAGTAAGGAATTTACACACGACTTATAAACGAGCTACTCATTGCATAAGTATAAGACAGTTAAACATCTGTATATAGAGTTTTTATTAGTAAGACCGAAAGTGTTTAACTAATTCCGGCGTTCTAACCCCATTTAGCAATATTGAGGCGTATATACATCTCTGTTTAGTGTGTAAAATTATTTAAAAAAAAGAAGGAAAATTCATGCTCTCACGTGAACAAAATTTCCGAAAGAATTGAAAGGGAGTAAATTTACATTGTTAAGAGAATAGCTGTTACTATATTACAGCAGGCTATAGTATATCAATATTATACCTAACTACATATATTACATTGAAATAAATTATCCTTTGTGACCAGAAGTTTACATGCCTGCTATTGAATCCGAGGATAAATGGATTTTAAGGACGGTAAAAATCCTTAAGAAAGCTAAACAACGTTTAATCAGTTCCAAACAAATCCTATGAATGTTGACGATAAATAACTGTATTAACAACATTTTTTCTGCAACGAGACATTTAAATCAAATAATCTCTCTTGTCAGAATTTAATTTGATTCACGATGCTGAGAGAGGGGTATGTGATACCATTTATGAACGAGTTTCTTCAGTTCCACTTCCAAATGGTTTCTGTGTTTACCTTTTTAATTAACGATAAAACTTTACAACTACGCCCTTCATTGTTTCTATAGATAATACAGAACATCATGAGCAGATTGTAATTCGGGCTCATGTTGATTAGAACTTCTTCACTCAAAATAACCCCAGGAACACTCAGGTAAGCTACGGATCTTCCGCTGCGGGACACCAGAAAGAAGGCCAGTTATATCGCGCACATATCCTTACAGTCCAGACTTCTATCCATGCTATTTCCACATTTTTGGAGATTTGAAGTAAAGCCTGAAGGAAACCACATCTCCATTAGACGAAGCGGTGCATAATGTTGTTAAACACTGGTTCACTTCCAGGCACAGGAATCCGGTATCCATTACCTGGTGTTACAGTGGGATGTTAACAAAAGTGGCAAGTATTAAGCAGTAAATTTACTTTATTTCTATTAGCGACTGTCTGGTATCATTTGAATGACATTATATTTGTTAAGAAGACATTATGGCCAGGACGGAACCGTTGTGGGATATACGAGCTTGGAGAAACAGAAGTTTTCAGATAAATCGTTCTCCCATGGTTGCTACTGATCTATGTATGGACTTGAAAAAGAGCTGTGTGGTTATAATCATGCTCAACATTGTATTAGTTTTACTGTTTCCTTTTGTGGTCCTGTTATATTGGCTATGTGCCTGCCTGGGGGAGACGTAGGCTCACTCAACCCAAATTTTCTCTAGCAATGTGGAATTTGCGCAGTAGCGTTGTAAACAGCCGACAACGGGCAAACAACGCAGTTGAAGGATGGCAAAACGAGCTTCATAAGCTGGTGGTCACTCATAATTTCTCATTGTGGATATTTCTGGTGGTCCTTCAATACGAACAAAAAACTTATGAGGATCTTACAGCAGTCATCACACAGCTAATTTGTGATTATACTCGAGTGCGGCCCAGCGTTAGTCTGGCTTACATCCGAAACCAGTTACAGATTTGTGAAACGGTACGAAAATATAATTTATACAAAGATGGTAACCAGCCAGAGAAATTCCAGCGTGGGATTGTGTATCGTTTGAAGACAAACGTCCACATCTGTGGAGTAACGGTCAGCGCGTCTAGCCGCGAAACTAGGTGGCCCGGGTTCGATTCCCGGTCGGGGCAAGTTACCTGGTTGAGGTTTTTTCCGGGGTTTTCCCTCAAGCCAATATGAGCAAATGCTGGGTAACTTTCGGTGCTGGACCTCGGATTCATTTCACCGGCATTATCACCTTCATCTCATTCAGACGCTAAATAACCAAAGATGTTGATAAAGCATCGTAAAATAACCTACCAAAATTTTTTTTGAAGACAACCCAAAAGAGATGGTGGAGGAGAGAAGCGATAGTAACTTTGACTAATAAGTCTATAAATTATTTATTAAATTATACTCTTATCTACATCGAATTTATATTTAAATTATGTCATTTTTGCATGGGTTTCTTCGAGATTGTACCAAGTTTCCTTTATCTTTCCCAAACCTGGACTACCGGTTGTACCTAGTGTCCTTTCTATCGTTTGGACCTTTTGGATTGGACCGATTATCCGATAATGCAGCTGTCAGAAGCCGATAATGGGTCCCTTAACCGATGTTACGAAATCGAGCAGAAGGGACTCGTGAGCTGTAGTGAAAACAGCCTCTCTGAGGGAAGGTAGTGCCTAATCCTCTAATTTTGGAGTTTATATGGAGGGCGGGCTTCCAGCCCATTGAGAAAATTATTATTATTATTATTATTATTATTATTATTATTATTATTATTATTATTATTATTATTATTATTAATTCTATACTATACATTAATCAGATCTAAACTAGAATACGCATCTCTCTCCTGGAATTCTATTACTTCTACTGATTCGGGTAAATTGGAAATCATTCAAAGAAAATATATGCCCCTATGTGCTTTTAGGTTCTTACCAAATTCATCTCTTTTCAATTATGAGCGTACTTGTAAATAGGCTATTTTAACTTTTCTAGCCTTTATGCTAGATGTCTTGAACTTGACTACTTATTCTTTTGTAAGGCCTTAAAGGGTGATATTGATCGTGAATCCTTCATAAGCAATATCTGCCTTCGGGCCCCTTCGAATGGTTTAAGATTTCAAGAAAAAAAATGTATACCTATGAGCTTAAATCTCTCTCTCCAGTTGTCAGATGCATATAAGCTGCCAATTTACATTATATTAATTCAGATCCGTTTAATGTATAGTTTGTTGTTTTGCTATTCTTATATTAAGCATATTCATTTCAACTTCATTCGTTTGTGTTGTTTTTAGCTTTTCTGTATCATGTATTTTTGTAATTATCTATTCATTTTGTCATTATTGTTTATTTGTATTTGTCTCTAATTTTAATAATCATTTGTATGCACTGTTTTTGTTATCTATTCATTTTGTCATTATTGTTTATTTGTATTTGTCTGCAATTTTAATAATTATTTGTATGCACTGTTTGGTTATTCCTTGTACACTGTAAATCTTGTGCTAACTTCTATCTTGTGCTGAGCTGTTATTGGCCCCAGGCTGTTGTACAGCACAATAAATATTAGTAAATAAATAAATAAATAAAATGAATAAAATAATTAAATATTATTATATGAATGACAATAACCTGAAAAAGACTCTGAACTTGAATCAATAAAGCAAAGAAACCGATCAATTTGGAGACCGAAGACCATTTATTACAATTAATAATAAGTTAATATCAACATGGAAGAGATAGATTTTAAAGACAACCATCCAATTAACTGCGGTTTGCGGGAAAAATAAAAATGGTCAAAGGTTAGGTTGCATTTACAATGGACATGTACGCTAACATAATAGTTTGGCATGAACAGTAACTGAAGCAAAAAGGTTTGAGCATGCACGTGGATAAACATTTACGCAAGAAGTAATCAAATCTATTGTTTCTCAAATAACATTATCTACTAATGGAGTGGATTGTGGATAGGAATTGATTATGTGATGTTATCATGACAGTGAGTTTTGTTTACATTCCGTCGTGTATTATATGTGAATTAATTCTAATAATGCAAACAATTTTGCAATGCTGTTAGGTTCTTTATATTTCAAGGACTTAAAGCACTTTGTGATATATGTACGATGGTGTGTTTACCCTATGCTTCGATCCGTTTTTCGATATTCCATTACAGTGTCATTCCAGTCTTGTGATCGGCTGAATTATTTGACAAAACAAAGGAAGTATTGATACATGACTGGAAGACCAAAAGTTTTGTACGGAGATCTTTGTCATATTTATTAAGTTCATTACCAAATATTATTTAATTTC